>NW_024070186.1:91379882-91798430 GCF_014754425.2 Oryx dammah
CGGTAGTTTGAGCATTCTTTTGCATTGCCTTTCTTTGGGATTGGAATGAAAACTGACCTTTTCCAGTCCTGTGGCCACTGCTGAGTTTTCCAGATTTGCTGGCATATTGAGTGCAGCACTTTCACAGCATCATCTTTCAGGATTTGAAATAGCTCCACTGGAATTCCATCACCTCCACTAGCTTTGTTCATAGTGATGCTTTCTAAGGCTCACTTGACTTCACATTCCAGGATGTCTGGCTCTAGATGCATGATTACACCAAACAGGTGCTTAATAAATACCAGTTTGAATTTGTTGGCAGTTCTTAATCAGATTCTTTTAATTCACATAAGTGAATTATGTGAATAATTTTGGGCATATCATACTTTTGGGCATAGAGTTCTGAGTCATGACAAACATAAAAAGCCCTGTATCCACCACCACAATTATAATTGAACAGTTCCATAACCTTAAAAAGCTCCATCACACATGCTACTGTTTGTAGTCAAAAACTTCCCTTTTCCTTAGTTCCTGGAGACCTCTTGTCTATTCTCTATCCTTATAGTTTCACCCATTTTTATGACAAAGAGAATGGTGCAGAATGTAGCCTTTGAATATGGCTTATTTCACTTAGAAAAGTGCTTTTGAAAGTCATCCATTTCAGCGACTCTATCAATAGTTCATTCTTTGTTACTGAGTATTGTTCCCCTATATGGATGTTCTACAGTTTGTTTACCCATTCACTAGTTGAAGGACCTTTGGGTTGTTCTAGTTGTAAATATTTGCATAGAGGCATTTGGGTGAAAACAAATTTCTATTTCTCTGGGATAGACACCTAAAAGCGGGATTGTGGGGTAGTATGATAAATCTGTTTAACTTTATGAGAAACTGGCAGTTTCTCATAAAGTTGCTGTCCCACTTTGTATTTTTATCAGCAATGTACGAGTTCCTTTTGCTTTGCATCCTCAGCATCTCTAGGGCTTGTCAGCTTGTTTAGTTTTCAGTTCAGTTCAGTTCAGTCGCTCAGTCGTTCCGACTCATCATGACCCCATGAATCACAGCACGCCAGGCCTCCCTGTCCATCACCAACTCCTGGAGTTCACTCAAACTCATGTCCATCGAGTTGGCAATGCCATCCAGCCATCTCATTCTCTGTCATCCCCTTCCTCTCCTGCCCCCAATCCCTCCCAGCATCAGAGTCT
This sequence comes from Oryx dammah, assembly GCF_014754425.2. Taxonomy (NCBI): domain Eukaryota; kingdom Metazoa; phylum Chordata; class Mammalia; order Artiodactyla; family Bovidae; genus Oryx; species Oryx dammah. Next base: position 91,381,064 of record NW_024070186.1, read on the forward strand.
TTTCCAATGAGTCAACTCTTTGCATCAGGTACATTCCTATAGCCCATTCTCATGGGCTTCCCAGGTGGTGCTAGTGGTAAAGAACCCACCTGCCAATTCAGGAGATGTAAGAGATGTGGATTTGATCCCTGGGTGGGAAAGATGCTCTCGAGGAGGTCATGGCAACTCACTCCAGTATTCTTGCCTGGAGGGCTATGGTCCATAGGGTAGCAAAGATCAGATACAACCGAAGCGACTTAGCACAAACACCCACAATTTTTTTCATTAATTTGCATATCTGTAACAAATAATGATATTGAATACCTTTCCATGTGTTTATTTGACACCCATGTATTAACTTCTTTAATGAAATATCTGTTAAAATCTTCTGTCCATTTTTTCCAGTTGTGTCCTTCCTTACTGTTGAATTTAGAGAATTTCTTATATATTTTGGATAAAAATCCTTTGTCAGATTTGTGATATGCAAATACCACCCCCATCTATGACTTATCTTTGCAGTGCTTTAAATTTTGACTCTTGAGAGTCCCTCAGACTGCAATGAGATCAAACCAGTCAATCCTAAAGTAAATCAGTCCCGAATATACATTAGAAGAACTGATTCTGAAGCTGAAGCTCCAATGCTTTGGCCACCTGATGTGAATAACTAACTCATTGGAAGAAAGATTGAAGGCAGGAGGAGAAGGGGACAATAGAGGATGAGATGGTTGGAAGGCAACACCAATTCAATGGACATGAGTTTGAGCAGGCTCTGAGAGTTGGTGATGGACAGGGAAGCCTGACATGGGGCTGCAGCCCATGGGGTTGCAAAGAGTTGGACATGACTGAGCAACGGAACTAAACTGACTGAAATTTTTATCAAATTCCATCCATTAATTTTTTTTCTTTTGGGAATCATGCTCTTGCTATCCTATTTAAGAACTCCATGTCTACCTCAGACTCACAGAGATTTTCTCCTCTGTTTTCTCTTCAAAGTTTTATAGTTTTACCTTTTGTATTTAGGCCTATGACCCATTTTGAGTTAACTTTTGTATAAAGTTTGGAGCATGGTTTGAGATTCACTTTCATGGCATTTGGGCATCCGGTTGTTTCTTCACCTTTTTAAAGAATATATTTGTTCATTTATTTGACTGCACTGGTCTTAGTTGTGCCATGCCAGATCTAGTTCCCTGACTAGGGATTGAACCCAGGACCCCTGCCCTGGGAGCTGGGAGTTTTAGCCACTGGACCACCCGGGTAAGCCCCATTCCTGCACCTTTTGTTGAAACAACTGTTCTTCCATTGAATTTCATTTACCCTTTTGTCAAAACCCAATAAATAGATCATATTTGTGTGGGTTTATTTCTGGATTCTCTATTCTGCTTCACTGATCTACCTGCTTATCTTTTTACAAATACTGCAGTTTTGACCACTATAAACCTATCTTTTTACCAGTACCACAGAGCTGATTAAACAAGATTTTTAGGAAGCTGTGAAACCAGGTAGTATGGCTCTTTCAACCTTGCCTTTTTCCGAAATTTTCTTTGTTAACCAACCCTCCCAAGTCAGTCCCCAACAAAGGTCTTTTTGCCTGGTGTCACTAACACTGATAGAACAAGTTACAGTTTGGTTCAGAAGCACAGGAAAGCTTCGTTATTTGATCAAAGAATGAAGATGTGAGCTCAACTCCTAGGGCGCCTGCTCTCCCCAGAAGACCAACCGTGGGGGGAGGGGAGGGTGCTGCTTTATATGGATTTAATCAGCTGGGACGGGGCAGAGTTCTCACAAGGCATGCGCAGCTCTGCCCCTCCCGGTCCAGATCAGCATGAGGAGCGCAGCGTCTCTAACCGCGGCGCTCTGCCGCCATCTTGAATTGGGTGTTATGAGCAGAGTCTCTGTACACACCCCTGAGCTGAGGTACTGGTGCAGCCGTTTCACCCCAGGAACTTGTTTGAAGTGCTGGGAACAAGACCTTTGCACACAGCACCCTTTAAGCAAGTGAAACTAAATGAAGCACAAAGAAAAAGAAAAAGGTTAGACTCTGTTTTACTACCACATTCTATTTTTCAGTTCAGTTCAGTTCAGTCGCTCAGTCGTGTCCGTCTCTTTGCGACCCCATGAATCGCAGCACGCCAGGCCTCCCTGTCCATCATCAACTCCCTGAGTTCACTCAGACTCATGTCCATCGAGTCAGTGATGCCATCCAGCCATCTCATCTTCTGTCATCCCCTTCTCCTCCTGCCCCCAATCCCTCCCAGCATCAGGGTCTTTTCCAGTGAGTCAACTCTTCACATGAGGTGGCCAAAGTACTGGAGTTTCAGCTTTAGCATCATTCCTTCCAAAGAAATCCTAGAGCTGATCTCCTTCAGAATGGACTGGCTGGATCTTCTTGCAGTCCAAGGGACTCTCCTCTGCCTGGGAATTGTTAGTGAGCTTTGCCAGTGACAAATCTCGCTTCTGTCTTTTGTCCTGCTCCTCATTCTTGAGGGGTATTGAGGGGGCACAGGTTCATCTTCTGCTTTCTGTTGATTTCGGGCAACGTCATACCCCTGGGTAGAGGAGCAGAACTTCTCAGCTGCCTTTAGGTACATTTGAGGCTCACTAGACCTCAGCCCTGACTGTTGGTATCCCTGAGCCACCATCTTTTGTCTAACTTTCACACTGGTGGCTCAGACTGTAAAGAATGCACCTGCAGTGCAAGAGACCCTGGTTGGATCCCTGGGTCAGCAAGATTCCCTGGAGGAGGGCATGGTAACCCACTCCAGTATTCTTGCCTGGAGAAAACCATGAACAGAGGAGCCTGGCGGGCTATAGTCGGTGAGGTCGCAAAGAGCTGGACAGGATTGAAGTGACTTAGCACACATGCAACCTTTAAAAATTATGAATCACTGTATTGTATGCCTGTAATATATAATACTGAAGATCAACTATATGTTACTCAAAATGAGTTAACTAATCAATTAATTCAAAACACTTGGCCCAAAAGAATATGATCACATTCAAATCTGATCACAAGAGAATATGATCGCATTCAAATTGTTTTCCTAAAAAGGCCATTATTTAGGTCTTTTGTGTTGTGTTGGACACTCAGTTGTGTCTGACTCTTTGCAACCCCATAGACTGTAGCCCACCAGACTCCTCTGTCCATGAGGATTCTTCAGACAAGAATACTGGAGTTTGTCATGCCTCCTGCAGGGGATTTCCCCAACCAAGGAATCGAACCCGAGTCTCTTACATCTCCTGCATTGGGAGGTGAGTTCTTTACCACTAGCACCAGCTGGGAAGCCCATCTAGGTATTTTGCCCATAGGCTACATGTGTCCTGATGTTGAGGCTTACTGCCAAGGCCTGAATATCCCTGATCACACTTCTGTTGTTTTCTGCAAGAGAAGCCTCAGGTCAGAGAGGTTTTCATGAGTAGTCAAGGGGTTTCATTGTCCCAGGTTGTTTGTCCAGAGGTTGGGGCTTGGGGGCCTCTTCACTCACGTGATGTAACCACAGAGTGACCCTGGCAACTTTAAGATGGAATGGGTGGTTAGGATCACCAAGTGGGGTCTATTCTCCTTTGGGGTCTATTCTCCTTAGGAGTGAATTGGACTTGCAGGCTGCCAATCTTCTAGATTTTTAGGTTATCCAGTCTCCTGCCAGAAGTAGTGTAGGGCCAGGTCAGTGGGTGCAGGCAGCACCTGGTTACTCTGTTTCATGAGGGCTTTCATGGTTTCTCCTACCTGAAGGGTACACTTGAGTTGTTCCATTTCAAGGCAGTTAAGGTTTCTGTCCCTTCCCTCAGGCTTGGGAATAGGTGGACCATACATGAGTTCAAATGCACTTAACTTTTTTTTCTTCATATTTTTAAATTTTATTTTTAATTGGAGGATAATTGCTTTACAATGTTGTGTTGATTTCTACCATATATCAATGTGAATCAGCCATGAGTATATATGTCCCCTCTCTTGTGCGCACTTAACTTTATCTCATGGAGTTAACTGAATAAAAAACAGGACAAATGGAAGCAACTTGACCCAATTTTCTTGTGTTTCTTGACACAACTTGCCTTAATGCCTGCTTCAAGTTCCCAACAACTGGGGCCCCCAAGATGAGTGCAAGGTCCATTATATGGACTCCTTATCGCTTCATCACTTGAGACACAAATTCTGGACCATTATTACTTTGTAGGGATCCTGAGAGCCAAAACTTGGGGATTATTTTCCTTTACTATTTAGCCACTTTGGCTGCAGTTTCAGGTCTAGTGGAGAATGCTTCTACCCACCCTGAAAACGTATCCACTAGCACCAAGAGATACCTGAAGTTGCCAGATGCTCTCGGCATGACAGTGAAATCAGCCTTCCAGTCTTCCCCAGGATATGTCTAACTGGTCTGAGGGGCCTTATCTGGGGGAGGGGGTGGGGTCTGGTGTTGGAGTTGTTCATTGTGCAGATGGGGCACCTCTCAATCATCTGACTGATTATACTTTTCACACCTGGAGTTACCATGATCTCAGCTGATGAGTTATATAGAGCTACCCTCCCATAATGAGTTCCTTGATAAGTCTTCCTGGCAGCTGGACAGGCTGAAGTTTGAGGAAAGAAGTATCACCCATGTTCATTAACTAGCTGCCCATGGCCTCCTAGATCTCTACTGAAACTCCATCTTTGGGCTCTTAATTCTTCCTTTGTGTAGATTGGGGAGTAGTTGGATGAAGCTGGCCTTCAAGGTGTGAGGGATAGTTGCCAAGTTGCAGGGTCTTGGACCCCCCTTTTGGCAGTTGCATCTTCTTTGTTGTTTCCCTTTATAACCTCTATATCCCCCTTCTGGCAACCCCTACAATGAATCACTGCTACCTTTTTGAAAGCTTTACCGCTTTGAAGAGCATCAATACACTTAAGCCTTGTTTCGCCTTTTTATTCTCCACAGTGAGCATACCTCTTTCTTCCCAAATAGCCCTGGTGTGTGTAGGATGGCATACACATACTGAGAATCTATATAAACATTCAAGGTCTCCTCTGACCTGAGCTCTAAGGCCTGAGTGAGGGAAATCAGGCTGGCCTTTTGGGCTGAAGTCCCTGGGCATAGTGCCACTATGACTTGGGTCAGGGAGGCTAATGCGTATCCTGCTAGCCTTTTCACCTCTCTCATAAAACTGCTCCATCTGTGAACCAGTCCTCTTCAGCACTTGGGAGAGGACCACTTCCTAGGTTGGGGCAACTGGAATAGATGGTGTGTATGGTTTCTATACAGTTATGCTCCAGGAGCCCCGTTTCTGTGGGTAGGATGGCAGTCTGCAGGGTGGCAGGATTTAGCACGTGTCAGATTTTTATGGTATCCCCTGGGTTGTCTGGACTTGACCTTCTGAGGGATAGCCATTCCATTCCATTAGAACTTACCACAGCTGAACCTGGCGTGGAGTCCATATAATGATCAGCTGACTGAACATTAACTTTTCAGCCCCCTTTGGCAGGGTTGTAGTAGCTGCTATTGCCCATGGGCAAAGAGGCTGTCCCTTACCAGTTTGATCCAATTGTTTAGAGAAATAAGCAACCACCTCAGTAAGCAATCCCAGTTTTTGAGCTAATATCCTCAAAGGCAAGTCCCCTTCTCTTATGAATGTGAAGGTCAAAGGATTTAGCTAAATCTGGGAGGGCCATGGCAGGAGCTTAAAATAATTGCTTTTCCAATTCTTGAAAGGCCCCTTCATATTCTGAATTCCATTCAAAAGAATCATTGTCTTTTCCTCTTAACATTTCATATAGAGGCCAAGCTATTAGATCATAGTTAGGGATTCAGACACAGCAAAACCTGGCCATGCCCAGGAAATCTCTAAGCTGTCTTCCAGTTTAGGAGGGGCAAAACTGAAAATGGCTAATTTCCTTTCCTGAGGTAGGCTTCTCTGACCTTCTGTGAGAATGAAGCCTAGGTATGTCACCCTAGTTTGTGACCATTGGAAAGGCCAACTTTCCCCATCTCCCAGCTGGTTTTGAGTCTAGGCTGTATTACCGAGAAGATTAAATGTTTCTGCAGGATGCACCCTGACAGACTGTCCTTAGGTATGGTGGACATTTGATTGCCAATACCTTAGATGCTCTGTTTTGGATTTGTTTCCAACCCGAGGGGGCAAGAACTTACCAAGAAGCTCAGTGGTAAAAAAATCCATCTGCTAATGCAACTGACACAAGAGACATGGGTTCGATCCCTGGGTCGGGAAGATCCCCTGGAGAAGGAAATGGCAACCCACTCCAATATTCTTGCATGGGAAATCCCATGGACAGAGGAGCCTGGCAGGCTATGGTCCATGGAGTTGCAAAAGAGTCGGACACGACTTAGTGACTAAACAACAACTGAGAGGGCGGTTGGAGTGACATGGCACAAGATTTGACCCAAATATGATTTCCAGTTCAGGAAATTTGGAACCACTACCAGATTAATGGATTCCTTTAAAGACCAAAAGAGGAGACGTCCAGATGGCATGGACTCTGATATAACTGAGGTCCCCCTTGAATTGTAATGGCTTGTGCTTGAGACAGTTAGCCCCTTCTCAGTGAGAATATCCCACAGGCAGTCAGACAGGACTACCTCCAGGCCAGGGCAGCTGAGCCACGTTAGTTCCTGACCCACCTGGTCCATTAGAGAGTGGCACAAATGTCTCAGGCAGGGGTCTTCTTTTTCTTTCTTTTGGCCAGAAAGGAGTTTTCTGACTTTCCATCACGTGAGAGCTAACAACATGAGTGAGTCTCACAGGGTACTCACCAGATCACTGGGGAGGGGAGCCCGTGGAAACTCAGTCAATGAAAAATCACCCAAGTTTCTCCTTGTAAGTAGAAGAGGGCAGAGGTCAGGCATTGGTTGTTTCCCCTTCTTGTCAGCAGCTCACAGGCCTTCTCAGTAATACAGTTCCTGGTCTTGTGAATGGCTCACAGGGCTCCCCAGCCCATTTCAGAGAAGCTAGTGCTGACTAGAAGAGGTCAAGTCACCAGTCACACACCTACACTGGGACCGTCTCTCACTCAGACAGCCCCGGTGCCTCTGCCTGAACTCTTCATTCCACTTTGTCAGGCAGTCCTTAGCACCTGGGCCTCTTCCCAGTCTTACCTCTGGGCCACTTTACCAAGTGAAAATGACTGTGGAGAAAGCTACTGTTGACTTCTGGAGGTTGGCAAGGAGGGCAGCAGGCCCTGGTGTGGCTGCTGCTGCCTTGTACGGGAGTTGAGAGGACAGCACTTGTATGAGGCAGTGGGCAGGACTGCCGTGGCTCCCTCATCCGTGGGTCCCCCCATCCCCAGGTGTCTGGCACCACGGGAAGGCCAGCCAGAGGCAGCAGGCAGATAGCCATGAGTTTTAGTCTCTTACCCCCAGTGATGCCACAGTGTGAACCATCAAGGGGGTGCAGTCCAGATGACTCTGAGGGCTATGTGCTGTGTACACCACACCCTCATATTATTGGGTTGTTTGGCAGAGTTGCTCTGAATTTGGCCAAAGGCTGCCGCCATTATACCCCATCAGTCTAAACTCAAAGATCATCATGGACTGTGATTTGGGAAACATGGCCCTAGCTTCCCTGGAACCTAGAGAATGCTCCACAAGCTTTGAGAAGACTTATTACATCCACAAACTTGGTGGAAGAACACGACATTGGGTTCACAGTTGAACCAAACAACTGATACCATATATTATACAATATTATAACCAATCAGTATTGTCCATCCAGTGCTGGTACACTAACCAAAATTTCATGGATGTCTAACTACCCTGTTATAGATGACGAGAAAAATGATGTGGATTTCCTTGTCCCATGAGTAGCTCCTCTGTGATATGTATGCTATGGACCACTTGCATGAACATTTTCTTATACTCAGGGCAGAAATTCATAAATCATTCCCAGACAAGGAAAAAACTGTATTGGAGGGATTCACAAGGTAAGTGAGAGAGTTACAAGGAGAAACATTAATCAAATGAATAGACTCTCTAGAGAAAAATTAGATTAACGACCATAAATATTAACTTTGCTTTACATTGAAATATGAATTGACCAGCTTGCTTGGGGAATTGGACATTCTTGTTAATTTAATTTTCTGTAATGGGAGATGGAAGGTTAACTGGAAAAAGCTTCCAGTAGAAAAATCTTTCTAAAATGAATTAGTGCACTTTTCATGTTAATTTATTATTAAGCATTCACTGCTTTGTTTGTTTCCTAAGGGTTGAAAAAAACAATTTACAAAAAAACCAAAGTGAATTTAAGAGGATTCTCACAGGTACCTAGACCAAAAGACTCACTGAATAGGCTTAGCAAACAGGTGGGAAGAAGTAAATTATTGTAGAATGCCCCTGGGGAAGTGAACTCCTTTCCAGGTGTTAATTGCTTTGCTAATACGCCAAGGCTGCTCAGAAAGGAGGAAGGGGAAGTAAAAATTTAGAAGAAAACCAGTTTTCAATCTTAAAAGAGCCTCTCAGAAGCCCCAGAGTCAGCAGCCCTTGTGAAAAGGTGTGGCATACCAAGTAACCATGTATTCTTTATCAAGTAACCATATATTCTTGACTCTTACTTTAAGTTTTCTTGAGGCACCATAGGGAGGCTTGATGAATCTTTCACTGGGCATTGTAGTCTAGGGGTTCCTAGATGGGTTGTACCCAGCTAATATCATCTATACCCTGGCCTCACCTTTTGTTGGTTGTTATCAGGGGTCCCCAACCCTGATTGGAACCGGCCCTCACAACAGGAAGTGAGCAGTGGGTGATCTAGTGACGTTTCTTCTGTATCTATAGCTGCTGCCCACTGATTCTGCATTATGGTGAGTTGTATAATAACTTCATGATATATCACAATGTAATAATAATAGAAACAAAGTGCACAATAAATGTAATGCACTTGAATCATCCTGAAACCATTCCCCTGCCCCTGGTCCATGGAAAAATTGTCTTCCACAAAACTGATCCCTGGTACCAAAGAGATTGGGGACCACTAGGTTATATGACCTTGGAAAAGTCATTGCACTTTCTCTTTCCCGCAGTTTTAATGTCTGCAAAATGTAGGAAACAGTAGTACCCACTTCATAGAGTTTATTGTTGTGAAGAGCAAACAGGTTCTTGTATGGTTCTAAGAAGTGCAGAATAGTCCCTGGATGGTAATCACTATCATGAATTTAAGCAAACTCTGGGAGAGAGTGGAGGACAGAGGAGCCTGGTGTGCTGCAGTCCATGAGGTCACAAAGAGTTGGACACTACTTAGCTACTGAACAACATCAGTGATCAGTATTAACCACTACTACTAATAAAATCATTTATTTATGAGGAAGAATTTAAGACTGAGAATACTTCCTGAGGAAGATGTTGTAAGACTTGGCGTGAATCCTGTTCCTCTCTTTGCCTGAATTGCTACCGTTTACTTGTTGTGTATGTACAAGGTGGTTAGGTCTGCAGCACAGTCGCAGCTCTCTCCACCCAACTATGCTTCTTCTCTACTTTCCTTTCACTGCTGTCAGAACTACCTATGAAGTCTTTCCCTGCCCTAGTGTGCTTCCACCCCCTTTATCTTGACTCTTGAACTCTTGATTCTGACCCACCCTGCTTTCTGGAGGACCCAAACTAACACACTGGGGTCACTGGCCCCCAAGCACACCTCCGAAGACAGAACCCACTGAGAGGTGGTACTTCACTCTGAATCCCCTCAGACAGTGGGCCCCGAGCTGCTGGTTGGGGAGGGTTTCAGGCAGAGAACTGAATGTACCAGAAATGTCTTAGCTCTTCCACTTGAAAGTTGTGCCTTTGAAAGATTAAGATTACTGGAAGTGAATAGGTATATCAGAAGATGGAGTCAATACTTTTTCTTCTCAACTCTGATTTATAGTACCAAAATGACAGATTCCTGGCAAAACAAGTGATGCATGTTAGGAAGATTAGGGACAAAGCTTACTAGCCAAAGGGCTCCACATGAAGTTTGAAGAGAAGGGAGAAAAAGACTTAGAAGAAACTTCTAAATTACAGAAATGGTCATAAATATGAGTAGTGTAGAAAGAAGAGTCACTCTGGGAGAAAAAAGAAGCCCAGAAATTCTAAGAAACTTACAGAGAACCAGGCTGAGAAGAACACTTAAGGCTCATTTTGTCATGTTTCAGTGTATAAGATAATACAGTATAGGACTTCTCAGGAAACAAGTGCTGAGATGGAGTTCAGCTTGCAGGACGCTGACTAGGGAGTGCTCTTAGGGTTAATACCTGTGAACTGGAAGGGAAGGAGCAAAACTGAGCAGAGGAACAAGTGGAGTTTCATTGCCATCTCAACGGAGGGTCTCACCAACCTTGTTGGGATAACCCTCCAGAGCTAACCTGAATGGAGGCAAGAGGGGGTGGACTTTATTCCCACATTGGTCAGTCACTGAATGACTACAGGCTACTCTGGAAGGGGCATGGCCTTGGGAGACGATGCAGCTCTCCTCAACTGAGACAGTTCCCAAAGAGACTGACAGGTGAAGACCAGCTTCAGAGTCATTCCCAATAGCTTGAGTGATACTTCCTTTATTCCTAAAGGGGAATGGGTGGTACATCATAGCATCCACCACACAGATAAACACAATTTCTTAGATCTTACTGAGGCTTGGGGAAATGAAACTGGTTTAAGCAATGAAATGGTATGTGTTTCGCAATGTAAGCAGATCTGATAAAAATGGATATATAGTACCACAGTATGTCAAAACTGCAAATGTATGGAATCCACAAGTATAGCATACAGCATATGGAGAGGATTAGATGAGAATGAGAGAGTACTGTTATTTATAGGAGCATGCTAAGAATGCCACGCTAAACGGGAGGATGCTTCCCTAAATCAAATGATAAAAATGTCACAGAGGCAAGATATAATATGGCTATGTTACTTCAACTACTTAGACATCTGTTCAAAATCTCTACAACAATCTTAGAATTTAATACATTCTTGGCTTGCCTCCCTAATAATTTGATCTTTCAAAAAGTGTAAGAAAGAATGAAGGGAACTGCTACACTTGACTCAGTCTGATCAGCAAGGAAGGATTTTTTGGTGCTGTTTATATGCTGGAAATCTTTCAACAAGCACATGAAATAAAATGCAGTCCTTGCCTTCCTGAAGAAAAAGAAAGGAAGTGTGTTATCCTAGAGTCTGTAATAGAAAAAAAAGAAAAGAAACCTTTGTCATGATAGACATGTAATTGAGGCTTTAGGAAAACAAACATCAAAAAGTTCACAGAAATATAAATATAACCCCAGGGCCAGAGGCAGTAAAAAGGACATCGATTTTCCTTAATGGTGAAACTCAGAAAAATTAAACTTTGTACTATAATAATTACCTGCAGAGGCCAATATGACCCAACATGGAGTTCTCCAATGAGTCTATATTTTGAAATGACACATACAAAAGATGAAAAAAGACACACCAAGATGAATAAGGAAGTTATAAAACTCTGTAAGAAAGTGCCAAAAGGCAAAAATTCAGAATGAGCTGAGGAGCGTTAAATGGCGAGGACCACAGAAAGGGCTTTAAAAACACACACAGTTTGAAGTAAGACGAAGGAACGGATAAACTGACTGACTAGAGAAGATTCTGTTAAATGATTATGGAGAAAAGGCAGAGCTACTCAATTGCTTCTTTCTTCTCCAATAAGGAACATGATCTTCAAACTGAGAAGGGTATAACAGATACCACAAAGAATAAATTGAAACACAATCTAAGTGAGGAGAGAGTCAGAAAGAACAGGTATGCAGGATTTGCAGTCTGAACAAAAGATTATAGGTCTCAGGGAAATAGAAAATAGGACATGTGCCAGAAATCTAAGGCAGGCAAAAATACAGATTCTCTAAAGGAGAAAAAAGTGGATTTATGGAATCTATAAAGTGAGTGAGCTTAGCATTACTTTCTATAATATTCTAGAGTGCATATTACATAAACATTTGTGAACTAAACTTTAAATCTCTGAGTTAGCCTCATATTATTTTCTGATAGACCTAAAAAATAGAATGGAAGAATACCAGGCATAATTAACCTTTTTTGCAGCACAATATTTTGCAAAGATGCTTGTAATATTCATCTGAATAAGATGGAGGGATTTTGCCGAGTTTGTGTGCTGGTTGGGGGACCCACTGCTGACTATGTCTGTGCATTCATCTGTCTGTTAATAGATCTATGCCCATCATAAACGAAGACCTCTAAGGCTGTAACATATTGTTTTGTACGTGTTCTTGTACTATTCAACATTTTTGGGGGGAGGTTCATGTGAAGACTCTATAAAACAGAGTAGAGAGAATATTATGAAAAGAGTAAGAATAAGCAGTTCATACAAAAGATGTTATGGAAAAACCCCAAACGAACTTTTTGGCCAACCCCAGTAAGATCCTCAAGCTCATTAGTAGTTGGAGTAATTCAGATTAGTAAAAACTAAAGCATGTACAGAGGCAAAGAAGTACATAGGAACAAGTCTTGATGAATACATACCAAGCCAAGTGGAGTAAATATCTCTGGAGAAGGATGTGGGGTTAGAGGAAGAAGGGCCAAAGGAGATGTTCACTAAATCTGTGGTGTTTGATTTTGTGCAATGTTAATGTTAGAAACTTAGCATGTTACTTGTAAAATTAAAAATAAGTGAAAAGACCCCTTTTGAAAAACAGTAAAGAAAGAAAAGGCACCAAGGCACTACCCTGTAGACAGGTATCCTCGTCCTGGCCCTGCACTTGCTAGTAAGTCACCATGCTGCTCTGAGTGCCAGGGCCCCCTAAAGAACTGGAATGAGCACTGCCTTGAAACACTGTAACAAAATGAGATATAAACAGGAAGGTTTCACAAACTTCACTGTGGCACAGAAATTTCATATCCATGTTGCAGTTTCAAGTGGCCAGAGTTGGAAGGGAAAGCTAATCAATTAACTGATTGAAGTAGGGTCCAAATTATCCTAATGAATTGAAACAACGGGCCTCACACAAGCAGAATAATGGACTGCTGCTGCTGCTGCTAAGTCGCTTCAGTCGTGTCCGATTCTGTGTGACCCCATAGATGGCAGCCCACTAGGCTCCCCCGTCCCTGGGATTCTCCAGGCAAGAACACTGGAGTGGGTTGCCATTTCCTTCTCCAATGCATGAAAGTGAAAAGTGAAAGTGAAGTTGCTCAGTCGTGTCCGACTCTTAGCGACCCCATGGACTGTAGCCCACCAGGCTCCACCATCCATGGGATTTTCCAGGCAAGAGTACTGGAGTGGGGTGCCATTGCCTCTCCGGAATAATGGACTAGGGATGAGTATAAACTTTTAAGGGTTCAGAACATGAATTATATAAGTGCAGGATATAAGACACCTAGATGTTAGAATCATCACTGTAGAAGCAGTTCTATGATGTAGATGATAAAAATATAACATAATTTCAACCCATATTAGGAGCAACCTTGGGAAGAGAGATGTGGTCACAGTTGTTGGCGACTGACTGGTCTAAGCTTGTTAACCAATGAGAAACACAGAAATATATATCATTCAGGAACATAACAGATTTCTCTGAACTTCTCTCCATTGAATGCCATACCATTTAGCATTTAATATGATTTCATTAATTATCACTGTTGTTCCCAATCTCTTCCTGTGATTCCCAGGTGTCGCTGTGATAAAGAATCTGCCTGCCAATGCAGGAGACACGGGCTTAATCCCTGGGTCAGGAACATCCTCTGGAGAAGGAAATGGCACCCCACTCCAGTACTCTTGCCTGGAAAATCCCATGGATAGGGTAGCCTGGTGGGCTACAGTATGGTCCATGAGGTCACAAAGAGTCAGACACAACTGAGCAACTGAGAGGATCCCATTACATTGTAAACACCTTAAAAGCACACACCACAGATTGTACTTTTTCATTCCCCATAAAACTTGTAGGAGAGCTGAGCATATAAGTGGCATTTAGTAGATACTAAGTGTAATAAAACAGATTTTATATTTTTCTTTTTTAACTTTTTGACCGGGCCCCACTGCATGTGAGATCTTAGTGCCCTGGAAGATTTTTAAAGACTGAAGATAATGCAAGTTCTGCATCTGTCATTCTGAAGATCAGTAACAACATACATGATTCTAAGAGTAGATGTAGGGCATGGTTATACCTATATTGTCAGTTGATTGTTTTGTTACTTTTAAATGACCTTGTTTTCTTGAGGCTTTTTTTTTTAAAAACACAGTCCAGCAGAAATTCCAGTGGATTCATTATTGTATCATATTGCTAAAGGTTTTACATGCAGAGGATTTTATGTTACTGGTGACAGAAATAGTTAAGACATCTGTAAGAATATAAGAGCAAGTTATCCATCAATCAGAAACAACTGGGAGAAACAGCTATTTAAGCAAGGAAGCCCTTTGTAGAGTTTTATGAGAATTCAGACACATTTGATTTTTCTGTTAAAAAATCCACTCGGTACTAATTTTAGCTTTCTCAGAGTTGTGATACTCTTGAAGGAGGAAATATGTCCATTGGAATATGCAAAAAGGTAGGAGCTGTGTTTATCACTTTGTGTTGTTTCAGTAAATCCTTCTTCCCTAGCATCTATATGTGGTTTGCCTCAAAATCAGCTGATACACTTTTTAAAAAGATATATATAGCCTGGTCTCCCTCCTCCTGGTCTGAAATGGAGCCTCAAATTCATTATTTTTTAAGTGTTTTTAGGATACATAGCCAGTTATGAAATGAATTTGGCTATAGCTATAGAAAATAAATGTTGAAACCTTACTGATATGTTTCTCATCCTGTCATATTTTCAATATTGTCTTCATATAATTCAGTTAATCAGTGATTTGGGTTTGAGAAGAAAACAGAAGGAAATATATTCAGGAATTTTATTGGTGAGATGAGAAAATAAGGTCAGGCATGTGTCACAGTAAGGATGGATATATTTGTCATTTGGGACCCTGTCATGGAACTGATAGAACATGCGAATAGGATAACTGGGGAGAGTTTAAAGAAACCATTTACAAGGTGTCGAGGGGGTAAGGGAAGTCACAAGGGATGGGTAAGTGCCCCCACTAGCAATGGTGGGAACCACTGGGCCTGGAGGGGCAGGAGAAAGAAGTGGTGGTCAGAACTCCAGCTGTAGGAGAGGGCCACCCGACAGGGGCCTTCTGGAGAGAAACGACCTGCAGCCCAGCCAGGATGGAACTGAGGCGCTGAAGGCCCCAAACTTGCCCTTCTGCTACCATCCTGTCTTCTGTCAGCCCCTCCCACTGGCCAGACTTGACTTGGAGCAGAGGGCAAGGAAGCTGGTTGATGTAATCCATGTAAGTAAGCCTTGAGTGGCACAGTGCAGGGAGGAGAAGAATGGAAAATGGATTTAGAAGGATAAATGGAGGACATCTGGCACAGGGGATGGTCCCCAGGTACCACCGTGGACACTTCAGCTTCTTTATTTGTTTACCAGTTTTCATTTATTAAATCTATAAAACACTGGCAAACTTTCTGGTCGCTTAGTACCTGATCATTGATGGGGAGGTTTCCATGTTCAGAGCTTTGGCTCTGTAAGATAGAAAACAGAAAACTTTCTTCCCCAGCCCCTCGTTTGCAGCAAGCTTCAGGTGTGAGCCAGGGTACATTAATTAGACATATCCAAAGCACAGCAGATTCCTGCTTGAAGAAAAGCTTCATATTTTGCTGCTCAGGATGGCAAGAGAGGTGACTGGCTTTCGGGATCAGTAGGATTATAGTTGAGCTCCCATAACCGGAGAAGTACAAACACACTGCCCAATTCCAGCAGATGTCATTGACATCAAGGTGTGTTCTACACAGAAATAGCACTGATGCTAGTGGCAGTCGTAGTTTCAATAAAGCCAAGTTTCTGTAAGCATCTAGTTCACTATAACATCCAGTGCTCAGTGCTTGAAACAGTAGCCCTTCTCAGCAGGTTGCTTCTAAGGTTTGGAGCCCTGTTTAGCCTTCCCAACAATTTTGTGAGCTACACAAAACCCTAGTAATAACTTTTTTCTGCTCAATCAACCAGAGTCAGTTTCTGATGCTTGTAACTGTGGACCCTGAAATGTATAATACTTCTCTTTTCATTTCTATTCTTATTTTTGTATTCTCTTATATTTATCTAAAGTGAAAGTGTTAGTCGCTCAGTAGCCCACCAGGCTCATTTGTCCATGGAATTCTTCAGGCAAGGATACTGGGTTGCCAATCCCTTCTCCAGGGATCTTCCTGACCCAGGGATCGAACCTGGGTCTCCTGCATTACAGGCAGATTCTTTACCATCTGAGCAACCAGGGAAGCCCCATATTTATCTAAACTAAACACTTAATAGGGCCACGTGAGAGACAGAATAAGGAGTAGCCTCCTAACTCTGCTTTCTATCAGAAGCAAGAAAGGCTGGTATGCACATATTTGCATTTGAAAAACTCACAGTAGATTGAAACTGAGACCTTATGAAAACTGGATGTGATGTGTTCTGTGAAATGCCTCCACTTTTTAAATAGTTAAGCATTGCAATAGAAATCATTTATCAAGTATCCTCGTTCCATCACTTCTGATATATGCTACCGACAGCTTTGTTCAAGAAATACAAATCTAAGAGAACCCAATTATTAAGCTTTAGCTTTCCTGTCAGTATACTGTGTAACCTTGAGCAAATATCACATATTTTTAGAATCAGCAAGTCATTCCAACTTTGCTAATCACAAAAATTCCCATTCATACCTTAAACATTACAACCCATGATGTATGTTATTAATGGTTACTTTGTCACAAAAAATGGAAAACTTCCCAAGGAAGATTTTTATAAAACAGCTGCTGGACTTGAATAAGATGAGACAGGAAGTTCACACTGACACTGCTGTTCTTCCTCAAATACATGGTGATTATAAACTATGAAAAAGAAAATTAAAATGATGTTGCAGAGTTCAAGGGGGGAAAAAAGATTGCTGTCTCCATGGATGTCTCTCAGATATGCAGATGACACCACCCTTATGGCAGAAAGTGAAGAACTAAAGAGCCTCTTGATGAAAGTGAAAGAGGAGAGTGAAAAAGTGGGCTTAAAGCTCAACATTCAGAAAACGAAGATCATGGCATCTGGTCCCATCACTTCATGGCAAATAGATGGGGAAACATTGGAAACAGTGGCTGACTTTATTTTTCTGGGCTCCAAAATTACTGCAGATGGTGATTGCAGCCATGAAATTAAAAGACACTTATTCCTTGGAAGGAAAGTTATGACCAACCTAGACAGCATATTGAAAAGCAGAGACATTATTTTGTCAACAAAGGTCCATCTAGTCAAGGCTATGGTTTTTCCAGTGGTCATGTATGGATGTGAGAGTTGGACTGTGAAGAAAACTGAGTGCTGAAACATTGATGCTTTTGAACTGTGGTGCTGGAGAAGACTCTTGAGAGTCCCTTGGACTGCAAGGAGATCCTACCAGTCCATCCTAAGGGAGATCAGTCCTGGGTGTTCATTGGAAGGACTGATGTTGAAGCTGAAACTCCAATACTTTGGCCACCTGACGCGAAGAGCTGACTCATTTGAAAAGACCTGGATGCTAGGAAAGATTGAGAGCAGGAAGAGAAGGGGACGACAGAGGATGAGATGGTTGGATGGCATCACCGACTCAATGGACATGGGTTTGGGTGGACTCCAAGAGCTGGTGATGGACAGGGAGGCCTGGTGTGCTGCGATTCATGGGGTTGCAAAGAGTCGGACGTGACTGAGCGGTTGAACTGACTGACTCCATGGATGATAAAGAAAACAATAGAATGCCAAAGAGTGAGTTGAGCTAAAGCCATGGACATGTCAGTCTCCATGTCTAAAATTAGGTGGTGAAGGCTATGTGACTGGAAGTCTACTCCACTTGAGACAAGGGGCCTGGATTAGAATCATTGCCTTAGCCAGAAGCTGCCTAAGCTGTGAGTTAGAAAAGTCTATATAGCTAGGGAGATGGGAGGACACAGATCCAGCCTTGAGAGCAGGAAAGGAACCAAGCCACATGTTGGCCTGGTGAATGGACCTGTGGTACCTATGACATCACCATGGCCAAGAGTCCTGAACTGCCTTTATAGCATCTGGTTCTGAAATGGAATTCCAGGGGGCCAAGTGAAGTGACAATCACAAAACCAATGAATTTAGAAAAGTAGACACAGGGAAAAAAGAGAGCAAAAAACAGACTGAAAACAACAATTAAAAACAACACAAAATTAGCTTGCAAATCAAAATACCAAGATCCATGAAATCTAATCCTAAAAAAATAAAGTCAACAAAATATGAAATCAGAACATGAGTTCACTCCAGAAGGAAATTTATTATAATGAATGCATAATGGGTATAACAAATGGTTAAAGCAAGGAAGCACAAAGATACAAATAAGAGAATGACAGTCATAAAAAAGAAGCAGCCATTACTGAACAAAAACAGGCATAAATGAAGCAAGAACAGATGGATATGCAAAATAACCAAATAGAACTACTCTTCAAGTAGCCCTCAAAAATTTTAAATTACTTAATAGAATGCCCTCTAGATCAATGAAGAAAGTGCTGGTCATTGGAAAGTTCGCATTGAGGAATTCACCCTAAATTTAACACAAAGAGATAAAGAGTTTGAATATACAAAAGAGTGGTTACATGCATATACTATGAGTCCCAGAAAAAGAGAATGAAAAGAATGACAGAGAAGCAATAAAAGTTGTTTCACATAAAAGTAACGGCTGAGAATTCTCCAGAGCAGAAAAAAGACGTAAATCCTCTTACTGAAAGTTCACTCAAAGGCTAAATAAAAATAAATCCCCATCTAGGAATGTTGTCATGAGAGTTAGAACACAAAGAATAAAAGTAAATCTTAAATGTGCCAGAGAAAAATACAGATTGTTAAAAAAAAAAAAACCAGATTATCAGATTTAGCAGCAGCAACATTAAATGCTACAAAACAATAGAGAAAACATTCCTCAAAATGCTGAATGAACAAAACTTTCAACTTAGACTGTTATATTCAGCCAAACCACAGTTTGAGTGATGAAGAAAAATAAAGATATTTTCAGACACACAAAACTAAAACTATTTATAATCCACAGACCTCCACTGAAAGGACTTTTGCTTTGCCAAGCAGGCTTCTCACCCACCCCTTCTTCAGCAGTTCTCCACCTCAGAGCACTCCTACCTCACTCTCCTCCCAGCTTCTGCCGTGTTCGGTGCCCTGATAGTGTACACACCATTAACGCTTTCCCTCTGGTCTCTCTCTCTGCTCTTCCTCAGGTTACCCTCCCCCTCCTTTGACCTTGTTCTCCTTATCCCCACGGTACAGGCACCAAGCAACTGCCGTCTCCTGCATCTCACCCCACCTAAGCAACCAGCCGCACATCGGTTGATGGATTTTCTGCTATCTTCTTCCCTAGAGCATGCAATGCGGGCAACCTAAGCCTGGAAACATCAGAAAAGCTGCTTCATTATCTTGTATGCAGTTGGGTTAGTGCAGGGCATAGATTGGAGGTAAGAATGACGAGTGTCAGGGAGAAAAGTAACACCACCAGGGCATGAGACAGAAGATGCAACAGGAGGAAACCCTGAGAATTCCAGCTATTGCTATAAGTCCTGATCCTAAAATATCTCTCTCTTTGCACTGGAGGGTGTACATATGTGTGAGAGAGAGAGAGACAGGCAAAGACAACTGAGATTGGGGATTTTGCAGTTTTTAAATACAGTACATGTGTCTCAGTTCAGGAGCAGCTAATACGGCAATGCTTTAGTTTCCTGACCATCTTGGATAATAGGGTTTACTGGAATTTCCCATGTAAACATGAGTCATTCGCATTTGTGCTGTGAAATTGCCATGGACAGGGATCCTTCCACACAAGAGCGCATTGACCTAAGGCCTGATCTTCCCCCAGTGCCCAGTCTCACTGGTCAAAACCTCAATTCTGCATCTTCAAACATCTTGATTTGTGTTCTGCAGGCAAGAGCATTCTGGCTTAGCATGTATGCCTTCTTTTCAATTTCTAGGGTTTGCATATTGCTTTGAGGGTGGAGTTTGTCCTAGAGGTTTTTGCAGTAATAGAGGACTGTTTTATTTCAGGCCTGGTGGCCTCTTGACCAATTTAATGGCCTATTAACACCACCTAACAACTTTTAAAGAGGCTTCACAGAAATAAAATTAGGACCATTTCTGTTGACTTTGGCACAATCAAATTTAATTTCCCCAAAGCATCACATAAGTAAAGAGCAGAAAACTTTGAAATATGACAAGAAGTGCTAGGTATTTTTATTGATAAGAAATATAAATACATATGCCTCTAAAAAGCCAAGTAATTTGAGAGTTCTAATTTTAAAATAAGAGATTAACATATACACCATTTCTCAGCATATTTTACAAATGAAATGCCTCTTTGTGGCATTTATTTCACTTTTCTTTAATTATGGAAAAAGGCAGAGGGAAGAAATTCAGATTTTTCTTTCATTGTCCTAGTGATGGCCACAACTGACTTTTGGAGTCTTATTTTTTAACCTACTTTTTTTTCTCTTAATACATATAATAATTAGCTTAATATATCACAAAACTTTCTTATGAAATTTAATATTATTATAACATAACATTATTTTGTGGTGTATAGTATGCCACTGTGTGACTATATCATGTGTGTGCTCAGTCGCTCGGTGGTGTCCGACTCTTTGCAAACCTATGGACTGTAGCCCGCTAGACTCCTCTGTCCATGGGATTTCCTAGGCAAGAATTCTGAAGTAGGTCGCCATTTCCTTCTCCAGGGGATCTTCCCCACCCAGGGATCAATCCTATGTCTCCTGCACTGCAGGCAGATTCTTTACTGTTGTGCCAGCTGGGAAGCCCTAAATATATTGTAATTTGTTTAAAGGAGGATTCTCTTTTTGGCTATTTGGCTGTTTCCAATTTCTTACAATGATAAATAATGTTGCAACAAACAACCTTCTACAAAGTTTTGTTTTGTTTTTGCACATCTTGGATTATCTTTTTTCCTTCCTGAAGGCTGGAGTAAGTGACTTGAGAGATAATTTTTAAGTCCAATTTTCTTCAAGCTCAGGCTGTCCCAGAAGTGTTGACCTTCTGGTTCACAGTGGTGTCAATAGAAGGCCTGGTGTTGGTAGTAAGATGGTGCATCATTCTTGGAGAAGGCAATGGCACCCCACTCCAGAACTCTTGCCTGGAAAATCCCATGGACGGAGGAGCCTGGTAGGCTGCAGTCCATGGGGTCGCAAGGAGTCAGACATGACTGAGCGACTTCACTTCCAGTTTTCACTTTCATGCACTGGAGAAGGAAATGGCAACCCACTCCAGTGTTCTCGCCTGGAGAATCCCAGGGATGGAGGAGCCTGGTGGGCTGCCGTCTATGGGGTCACACAGAGTTGGACACGACTGAAGCAACTTAGCAGCAGCAGCAGCAGCATTCTTAATCGACAGGTCCATGGTAAGTAAACTCTTCATTTCCATCTTGAAATCCTAGATTTTTTTTTTGCCATTCTATTGAAATCAATTAAAAAACAAAAACAAATCCTGAGCTAGCTCACATGCCAACTTTTTGAAGCAGCTGAAATTAATTTTGATGTGTTTAATATGAGTTTGGAAACTTCTCTGAGATTTGTTATTTTTTGAGTTTTCATAGCTGTTCCTATGCCTTCCCAGTGCCAATTCATTGTTAAGTGTACCAGATCTATAATGTACATTTTAATTAACTCCATAGTTGAGCCAAATAGAATTCTGCAAAACGTAATTGAAATTTTGGAGACACTTAATGGATATCTTAACACACAGTTCAGTCCTATTTAACATGAGTCAGAAAAAAGGCATCTTTGGCTCACGAAATGCCCTTACATTAGCAGTCTCTCTTATATTCCAGCAGGCAGAAAATGAAGTCACTTTGGAACAAAGCCTAAGAACACAATGACTTCAGAACACAAATCTTCGCATAGGGAGGAGTTTGAACATAAACAGTTTCACTAATGTCCAGGAAGTTTAAATCTACTTCTTGTTAGGATGACTATTATAAATAGCCGAAAAGGTAAGTGAGGGAGGAATGGGGATAGAATTTTAGCCTATTTATCTGTTTCATTTGATTATTTCTCCTTTTTTGGTGCTTTTTGAAAGCATGATATCTAAGTACATAATCATGGAATACAATAGTTATCATAATTTCATCATCATTAAAAAAGAGGGGAAAGTGTAGGTTTTTTCAAGTTGACTTAATTACTATAAACTAAGCCTGACAGATTAAAATAAAATTTTTTCTGAATATAAATAATAATCTGAGTATCTTGGGTTTCCAAAGTGCAGCAGCTGAAGATTAAGTTTATGGCCTATGGCAAAAGCAACGTATCTTAAGACATGTCAGATTTTCTGGCTAAAAACAAATAACTGGGGAACGTGGGCATAATGAAAGCATAGAATTTCCAAGTTAATTCCTAATATTTTTAGCAGTCTTTACCCCAGAAGAATTACAATCAGTTTTTTAATTTAAAGGTCAGTTCAAAAGCAGCAGTGTAGAACTGGATGTTCACAGCACCGTCCATAATCATGCCTTGTTTTGTTAATAAACCTCTATCCTTTCAGTTTATAAAAATCAGATAATGCTGCTTGGCTCATTAATAGTCTATATGAGTTCAGGCTGAAAGGATGCCAGAGAGAGAGAGAGACAAGGCCTCAGAAAAGCTGGGAGAGGAAGCCAGAGGAGAAACATAGCCTGTGCTGAGAACTTTGTGGGCAAGAGTGGGGCATGGTTTCAGTCACCCTTCCAGCCCCACAGCTGAGGAACATGTGAGACGCACAGAGTGACTGTAAGAATAAAAACTCCTTCGTGTTCTGTGCTTACAATCAACCTGAAGGAAACCATGTCATCTTCCATCATTCATTCATAACCCAAGGCGAATTAGAGTTGGGAAATTAACGAAAATGCTTAGGGTCAATGTGCTAAGACCCTGGGGAGAAAGAACAGAATCAGGATGTAGTAAGATGAACCTGGGCTTATTGCCAAGCTGGTCAGGCTACAAGGATGGGATTGGACTTCTCCCTGGGGAGTATGAGCACATCTGTCATCACCAGGGGACAGTGCCCCATTCCCTGAATCAGTATGTAGGAGAAGGGAACCCCTGGGGAAGTTTCCATGGGGTGTCATATACCAATAAGAATAAACAGCACTAGCACTCTAGAATTTACAAAGCACTTTCATCTTCTTTTTCACATATCTATTCCATGAGCTCTTCACATTACCATCAATGGGTAAACCCTTAAGAGAAATGATGCCTGAAATAGTGTGTGATTTTCATGTTACCAGGGAAAGATTCAGTAACGTGTTCCAAATAAAAGCACGAGAGAACTAGGTTCTGACAGAGCAGTCAGCATACAAGAGTGTGTAGCACTCTGGACTGGCTACACTGGTAGGCGTACTCAGCAGGCTCAGGGTGTCTTCTTCTGCTCCCCCAGGGTGTCCAGAGAGATAGAACGTTCAACTACTTGTGGAGAAGAGCACGTGCAGGCCAGTCCTGCCCAGACTGTGGTAAAGAGATACCAGATGGGGCTGGGAAGACCTTACTGCCCACAAGCCTTCACTCCCCTCCTAGATGGTCACATGACATTCCCAGAGGCAGAGAACACTATTCATCCACTTTCCAATCAAATGAGGCCGGTATCTCCAAGCCGGTAAGTCAGAGGCAGGAGAAAAACTGAACTTTCTCCTGCACTTCAGATTTTCAGTGGACTTCCCTGGTGGCTCACACGGTAAAGCGTCGGCCTACAATGCGGGAGACCTGGGTTCAGTCGCTGGTTCAGGAAGATCTCCTGGAGAAGGAAATGGCAACACACTCCAGTATTCTTGCCTGGAAAATCCCGTGGATGGAAGAACCTGGTAGGCTACAGTCCATGGGGTCGCAAAAAGTTGGACACAACTGAATGACTTCACTTTCTTTCTTTTCAGATTCTCGGCATATGGAAATCTGGTTTGTCCCTGGGAAAGAAGGTTCCACATTGACACAATAACCTTCATGAAGTTTTACAAGAAGTCTTCATCTTCCAATGCCTAGTTTTACCTTCAGCATCATAGCTCTGTGTTTGGCTAACACAAATCTACATCGTCTATGAAAGTGAAAGTGTTAGTCTTTGCAACCCCATGGACTATAGCCCGCCAGGATGCTCTGTCCATTGGATTTTCCAGGCAAGAATACTGGAGTGTGTTGCCATTTCCTTCTCCAGGGGATCTTCCTGACCCAGGGATCAAACTCGGGTCTCCCACATTGCAGGCAGATTCTTTATCATCTTAGCCACCATGCCTACATACATGCTAAGTCACTTCAGTCGTGTTCAGCTCTTTGCAACCCTATGGACCACAGTCTGCCAGACTCCTCTGTCCTTGGGATTCTTCAGGCAACAATACTGGAGTGGGTTGCCATGCCCTCCTCCAGAGTATCTTCCTGACCTAGGGATCGAACCCACATCTCTTTTGTCTCCTGCATTGGCAGGCAGGTTCTTTACCACTCGTGCCACCTGGAAAGCCACTGAGCTACCATACGGGGTATTAAATCCTGGAGAACCGCTGCAGACAAAGCCAACAGCTCTTCAGTATTACCACTCATGGCAAGCCTCCAGCATGTTACAGCTGGCCTTGGCCTTGCCCTCATTGTGAAAGCCTATGACCATAAAGGGTCTTGGACTATGCAGGCAGCAACTCCAGGGATGGGTCCAGCAGTCTGAGCTATTTCAAGCACTCACTGAATCTTGGGGGCATAGGGGAATTCTTATCTTCAGAGGATGAGGGAAGTGGCGGTATCTCGCATCTCTTCCTCCTCAAGCTTAGTAAGTCCTCATTCAGCCCTACAACCCTGGGGGTAAGTGAGGAAGCCCCTGTGGCTGCTGGAGATGGCTCTGGAGTTCTCTAGGCCTTGGGGTTAGCCCTACAAGTGAGTCAACAGTGACTGCTAACCTAAAGTTTGATGGTAAGGGAGCAACAACCCCTGGGGGCCTTATGAAGCCTAATGGGTGGCAACCAGGGCTCAAAGGCTCCCTCCCAGTTCCTAGTAAGCAGCTGTGTTATAGGATGGAACTTCTCTGGGCTTTTCACTGTTGTACCTACCACCTTGGTCATACATGAACATTCACAAAAAAAAAAGACCCACTAAGGGTGATTCAGCAAGAGAGAAGCAGAGACAGAGAAGAAATAAAGCAAAGAGGAAGTTGGAGAATGAGCAATTTAAGGGAATTCAGTAAAGAACAGAGGCGAGATTGAGAAAGAGCAGTTACTGTAGCTGCACCCCCTTAGCATCTGATACTGTTTACATCACACATTTTGGCCAAACGTCTTAACAAAGATTTTTGCCTTAACAGGTAGGTGTCCTTGTTTGTGTTTCATAGAGTCATGAAGGGTGAGGACTAGAGAGTTCTTGCTCAAGGACACACAATATCAAACATTTCCCCAGTTCCTCATTTGTCCTCTGGCCTCTGGAGATTAAAATGCCTTATTGATTAAGCTTTAACTATTTACGTCCTTTGAAACCTTTCTCTTCACTGGGTTCCAAGACACAGTGTCCCATAACTGTTCTGTACACTTCTTAATTAGAGAGTATTATAGCATTGTTTTTTTTCCAGAATTGTACCAAAGCATCAGAGTAATGAAAATAAATCAAAGGATCTGAGAGATGGAAGCAACTTCAGAAGTCAGTGAGGTCACTGAGCACGGTCTCCTCACTTTCTACATTAGCAGCCTGATGGCAGTCCAGAGAGGTGAAGAGGTTCACCACAATTGCCTGGTTCCATAGGGAAGGCAGGAACTGCAGTTTAGCCATCGTGATTTCTAGGAAGCTATCTACCCGAGAGTCTTACCAGACACAGATTTCTTTATTTTCTTTATACCTAATCCCAAGTATTTAGCATTCCCAGAGCATTCCAAATGGATGAACGAAAGCAAAGAACTCAGTGTGATCCAAAGCACTGATTTCTGGTGTTTCTTCAAGGGTGTTTTTGGCTTTCAATCTGTTAACCATAAGGAATATTGAGTTTAGCAAAGTACATCGACGTTTTCTATGCAACATGTTAAGAACAGCTGAAACCAATTAAATGCTAATCAATTTTACCCTGTCTGATGCAGAATGGAAAAAATGTTCCAGAGGTCTCTCCACCCTGAGATGTTCTTGGCAATGGGTCTCTGTGCTGTGGGCCCCCTCCCATCTCTCTTAGTCATGTACACTCAGAAGAGGAGAGCTGGCCAGCTCCCTTCACAACTGGGGGGAGAGTAGAACCCAGCCCAGACTTTCCTTTGAAAGGAAAGTGCATCGTGGGAAAAGAAGGCTGCAGACCCTGAGACAGTGCACATCGCAACTGTGAGAGCAGAAGGGACTGGGGAGGGCCGTGAAGTCACATTTATCAGTCCTCCACGGGCACCTCATGGGGTTTACCAGGACCTCTGTTACCTTATCTCCCTGCCCTGCCTTCCCCCAGTCCCCATCTTCCATGAGAAATAGACAGCAAAGAAGGCAATGTCCAAATATGATAAACTGGGGTTTGAATTTGGACTCTGCAATTATTAGATGTGATGCTACGCAAGTGAACCCCTCCTGGCCTCAGTTATTTACTTATTGGTTAAAATTGAGTAATAATATCAACTTTTAAAAATTAAATGAATAATGTTTATAGAGTATCTGATATATAGTGGATGAGCAGCAGGGCTTTTAATTAATTATTCACAAACTCTCTTATATTCAAGCCATTTCATTCACTTTTCTATCAGCCTAGCCCAGTGTGTCACAGTGTGTATGTATATTTGTCTGTCTGCTGACTATCCTGCTCTATCTGTCCTGAGGATGCATGGATGAGAATATGTATATTAGGAAACCACCAGACAAAGGGCCCTGGTTCTCTGCTTGTGGGCAGAATAGGGAGCGTATTACCCTCCACTCTGCCCGAGGTTCCGTGTCCAGGGTAATAATCATCTTCTATCCCTGAAGCCTGAAATTCAGGACTTCTAGAGGATACTGACCACTGTCCAATTCACAGCATTAGTCTAAATGTATATATTTTTTAATCTGTTGACTTCATATATCTATGTGTATAAAAATATCTACATGGGTAGATAAACATGTATCTATATCTTTATTTTATTTGCTTAATTTTTTATTTAAACTCAGCTATTGATTAAATAATTATATGTGTACTATTAACTTATTTTACTAACTTGATGATTTACTCTTTTATATTTCTGTAAAGGGTAGGAGTGGGAAGCGGGGAGGATGGTGTGCCTGAGTTAAACCATCAAGTGTTTACTAAGACTTGAAAAGGACTCAGTGACTCCTACTTCCAGTAAGGTACTTTCCCTATTGCTCCTGCTCAGCACAACTGAAAGCAAACATAAGAAGCCTCTGAAAGGTGGAGGGAAGGCTTCTAAACTTGAAGAATGACATGATGGTAATTCCTTGGGCTTTCTCTTTGCTTCACACATTCCAGATGTGGCGCTGAAGAACATACAACTCAGAAACACCAACAGGTGCAGCCAAAAGAAACCCTCAACAAAAACCTGCTCTCTCTAACTGAACATTGTAGCTAGACAAAACTTTTAGACAAAACCTATTCTCCTCCAGTGAAACACCAAAGAAAAGCCATGCTTCAACCTCTCTTACACTAGCAAAGCCCTGGTGGGAAGCTTAGATTTCCACCTTTGGGAGGCTGAAATGAGGCACCCCAACCCCTCTGCTAGGGTGGTTCAATGGAGACCACACAGGAAGCCTGGAATTCTGTCCCCACCCAGCAGTAATGAGACATCCTTCAGCCTTCCTGCTAGGGTGTTGTCAGAGGAAGATTAGTGAAGAGTTAGAATATTCATCTGGAGAAGGAAATGGCAACCCACTCCAGTGTTCTTGCCTGGAGAATCCCAGGGACGGGGGAGCCTGGTGGGCTGCCGTCTATGGGGTCGCACGGAGTAGAACACGACTGGAGCGACTTAGCAGCAGCAGAATGTTCATCATTACCCTGTGGAAACTAGGCCACCTCTACCACAGTTCCAGTAGAGACCACCAGGAGAATCAGAGTTCCCAACCCTGTCCCGCAATACTGAGAGGCTCCTCACCTTGGGTATCAGTGGAAGTTGCGTGAAGAATCTGGATTTCTACCTCTTCCTGACAGTAACAATGTGGAAGTCTCCTTCTCCTGCCAGAGCAAGGTCCAGAAAAAGGCCAGCTAAAAGAGAAGGTGTAAATAAGATTTAGAGTCACATAACCTGATATGAAAATGTCTAGGTATCAGTCAGAAATCACTCATCATAACAAGAGCTAGGAATATCTCAAATTGAATGAAAAGAGATGATCAACAGATACCAACACTGATATAACAGAGATGCTGGAGTTATCTGATAATGAGTTAAAAGCAGCCATGATAAAAATACTTCAACAAGCAATTATAAACATGTTTAAGATCTGTGAAAACAAGAGAATTTCAGCAAAGGGACAGATGATATAAAAAAGAATCAAATAGAAACTTGAGAACTGAAAATACAAAAACCAAAATAAGAATAGCAGTAGATGGGCTTAATTGCAGAATAGAGGGGACAAAAGAAAGAAATCATGAAATAAAATATAGAACCATAAAATTACCCAGTAGTTTTATGGGTAACAGAGAAACATACTTGAAGAAATGAGAAAAACAAAAAACAACAGAGAAAAACATACTTGAAGAAATGAGCCTAACCTCAGACTGTAGGATCATAACAGATGATTTAACTTTTGCCTCATCGGAGTCCCAAAAGAGAAGAACGATGAGGGAGCTGAATAATTATTGAGAGAAATAATAATGGAAAACTTCCCAAATTTGTCAAGAGATATATATTTCCAGGTTTAAGAAGCTGAGCAAACCCCAAACAGAATAAGCCTAAGAAACTCATGCCAAGACACATTATAATTAATCTTCTGAAAACTAAAGATAAGGAAAACTTGAAAGAAGCCAGAGAAAAATGGCACCTTATCTATTACAGACGACTGATTTATATGTCAGGAGATTTCTCATTAGAAATCATGAAAGCCAAAGGGAAGTGATACAATATTTTTTCAAGTCCTGAAAGAAAAGAACGTTTAACCCGGAATCCTACACACAGTGCAATCTTTGCTTACAACCACATGGCATGTGGGATCTTGTGGGATCTTAGTTCCCCAGCCAGGGATCAAACCCATGGCCCTTGCATTGGGAGCACAGAGTCCTAACCACTGGACCACCTGAGAAGTTCTGAAGATACCCTTCAGGAAAGAAGGGGAAATTAAGACCGTCTCACGTGAAGAGAATTTGTCACCAGATCCATGTCAAAAGAACGTCTGGGTATCAGTCAGAAAGCTAACTGAAGTTCCTTACACAGAAAGGTAACAGTAAAAGAAGGAAGTTTGGAAGACCAGGAAAAATGAACACAATAAGCAAAATTATGGTAAATACAATAGAATTTTCTTCTCCTCTTGAGTTTTCAACATTTTGCTTAACTATCAAAGCAAAAGAATTATAATACTATCTGATGTGGTTCTAAATGTAAGTTATTTAAGATAATTATAAATGGGGAAGGGTAAATGTACATAGAGGAGGTAAGGTTTCTCTAACATTATTCAAACTGGTAAAATGATGACACCGAAAGACTGATAAGTAGATATGATGTAATATTTAGAGCAACTATTTAAAAAGCTATGCAAAGAGATATACTTACAAACACCACAGATAGAGTGGAATTTTTTTTTTAATGTTTGAGTAAACTGTAGGAGGGCAAGAAACAAACAAAAACCAGAAGGGGAAAAAAAACCAGAAAACAAAAAATAAAATGGAAATAATAAAATAGTGCTCAGGAGCTCAGTGGGTCCAGCACAAGTCGTGAACAGCCCACAAATGCCAGGGCTGCTAAGCCCCCACTGCTACCTGCTTGTAGGCCCAGCCTCACCGCTGCCTCACTCACAGGCCTTCCCCTGGCTGCAACCGAGTGCCATCCATCACTGATGAGGTGGGGAGAGGAGGCATGGTTTCCAAACTAGACTGCACAGGCCTATGGTCTTGCTCAACAAAGCTGGAAACATCCCCTCATCTTTCATCTTCATGGCCATGTCCTCATGGTACTATCAGACCACAGGCCACTATCCCTAGGCTACACCCAGGGAACTGGGAACAGCCAAGTACCTCAGAGCAAATATGCAGAGCTGCTGACTGTCATAAAGAGTTGAGGAAAGTGATCAGACCCACCTATACCCTAAAGGACTGGGTAAGGAGTACTTGGCTGAAACAGAACACAATACCAGACCCTAGTCACCTTGTTAGTTCTGAAAGATTTTCCATACATATATATTTTAAATAAGATGGGAGGGTACAGTTTCTCTTCTGTTCAAATGAAACATGCTTTCAAAATGGTAACAGTTTGAATTTTTCTCCCCTTTTCCCTCTCATTGTTTGTTAGACTCTGAACCTAAAGAAAAGATTTTGCTTTTAATTAGCATTTTCATCTTAAGTAGTTAGGAACTATTTGGGTTAGTTTTTAAAGCGTCAATTAAAAAGATGCACGTGAAAGTTATCTACTGTTGTAGCAAACTGTAGTTTGCCTCCCAGATACCAGTGTCTCATTTTAATCTCTCTTGATAACAGTTATGTAGCCCAACTACTTCCTTGTGCCTTTTCATAAGCCAACACAACCCTAAGGATTTTGTTTGTAATGAATACTGACAGATCATTTTGTTTTTAAATTTTTATTTTACTGACAGCTGTACGATATAGATGCTACATAACAGAACTTTTTTGCTTAACCACTTGCGTGACTGTTAGTGCTTTGAAGTCAGCTTTAAAAGTCACAGTTTATAAATACAGATAAAAGAGCAATCAACCCAACAGCAACTTTCATACTGACTGTATGTAGATTTCAGTACTGCCTTTACTGTAAGTTGATCAAAACATCTGTAAAAAAAAGGACTAAAACTGCTTTCATCTTTGTGCATATTTATTATTTAATAAAGCTTATTTTCATTCACAAAAAATTAAATAAAATTAAATGGAAGATTAAGTCCCCAACATATTAAGAATTACATTAAATACAGACAGTCTAAATACACCAATTAGAAGATAGAGGTAGGCAGATTGGATTTTAGAACATGACAAAATGTATATGCTATGTACAAGAGATTTCACTTTGGATGATACAGGCAAGTTGAAGGTTCAGTTCAGTTCAGTCACTCAGTCATGTCCGACTGTTTGCAACCCCATGGACTGCAGCATGCCAGGCTTCCCTGTCCATCACCAACTCATGGAGCTTGCCAAATTCATGCCCATCACTCTTGCCATCCAACCATCCCATCCTCTGTCATCCCCTCCTCCTCCTGCCTTCAGTCTTTCCCAGCATCAGGGTCTTTTCCGATGAGTCAGTTCTTCACTTCAGGTGGCCAAAGTATTGGAGTTTCAGCTTCAGCATCAGTCCTTCCAATGAATATTCAGGACTGATTTCCTTTAGAATTGACTGGTTTGATATCCTTGCAGTCTAAGGGACTCTCAAGAGTCTCCTCCAACAGTTAAAAAGCAGCAATTCTTTGGCTCTCAGCTTTCTTTATAGTCCAACTCTGCTTCATGCTCCTTTCACTTTCATCAAGAGACTCTTCAGTTCCTCTTCACTTTCTGCCATAAGTATGGTATCATCTGCATATCTGAGGTTAGTGATATTTCTCCCAGCAATCTTGATTCCAATTTGTGCTTCATCCAGCCTGGCATTTCACATGATGTACTCTGCATATAAGTTAATAAGCAGGATGACGGTATACAGCCTTGACATACTCCTTTCTCAATTTGGAACCAGTCTGTTATTCCATGTCTGGTTCTAACTGTTGCTTCTTGACCTGCATACAGATTTCTCAGGAGGCAGGTAAGGTGGTCTGGTATTCCCATCTCTTAAAGAATTTTCCACAGTTTGTTGTGATCCACACAGTCAAAAGCTTTGGCGTAATCAATAAAACAGAAGTAGATGTTTTTCTGGAATTCTCTTCCTTTTTCTATGATCCAACAGATGTTGGCAATTTGATCTCTGGTTCCTCTGCCTTTTCTAAATCCAGCTTGAACATCTGGAAGTTCACAGTTCATGTACTGCTGAACCCTGGCTTGGAGAATTTTGAGCATTACTTTGCTAGCGTATGAGATGAATGCAACTGTACGGTAGTTTGAACATTCTTTGGCATTGCCCTTCTTTGGGATTGGAATGAAAACTGACCTTTTCCAGCACTGTGGCCACTGCTGAGTTTTCCAGATTTTCTGGCATATTGAGTGCAGCACTTTAACAGCATCATCTTTTAGGATTTGAAATAGCTCAACTGGAATTCCATCACCTCCACTAGCTTTGGTCATAGTGATGCTTCCTAAGGCCCACTTGACTTCACATTCCAGGATGTCTGGCTCTAGGTGAGTGATCACACCATCATGGTTATCTAGGTCATGAAGATGTTTTTTATATAGTTCTTCCGTGTATTTTTGCCACCTCTTCTTAATATCTTCTGCTTCTGTTAGGTCCATACTGTTTCTGTCCTTTATTGTGACCATCTTTGTGTGAAAAGTTCCCTTGGTATCTTGAATTTTCTTGAAGAGATCTCTAGTCTTTCCCATTCAATTATTTTCCTCTGTTTCTTTGCATTTCACTTTAGGAATGCTTGCTTATTTCTCCTTGCTATTCTTTGCAACTCTGCATTCAAATAGGTTTATCTTTCCTTTTCTCCTTTGTCTTTTGTTTCTCTTTTCTCAGCTATTTGTAAGGCCTCCTCAGACAACCATTTTACCTTTTTGAATTTGTTTTCCCTGGGGATGGTCTTGATCATGCCTCCTGTACAATGTCATGAACCTCCTCCGTCCATAGTTCTTCAGGCACTCTTTGTCTATCAGATCTAATCGCTTGAATCTATTTGTTACTTCTACTGTATAATCGTAAGGGATTTGACTTAGGTCACAAACCAATAGGCCATTCAGGTATGGCCTAAATCAAATCCCTTATGATTATACAGTGAAAGTAACAAATAGATTCAAGGGATTAGATATGATAGACAGAGTGCCTGAAGTTGAAGGTAAAAGTATTGACAAAGATGTACCATGCAAACATGAATTAAGGAAAGAAGGAATGTTAGTAACAAATAAAGTAGACATTAGACCAAATAAAATTACTAGAGACAGAGAGGGGCATTATATAATAATGAGTCAATCCATCAGGAAGATAGCTGTCACTGTTTAGTCTCTAAGTCGTGTCCAAGTTTTTGAGACCCCATGGTGGGTGACCTGCCAGGCTCCTCTGTCCATGAGATTTCCCAGGTAAGAATACTGGAGTGGGTTACCTCTTTCTCCTCCAGGGGATCTTCCCAACTCAGGGATCGAACCCATGTCTCTTGCATTGGCAGGTGAAAGTTCTTTACCACTAAAGCCACCTGAAAGAAAGTGAAAGTGAAAAATCGCTCAGTCGTGCCTGACTCTTGTGACTCCGTGGACTATACAGTCCATGGAATTCTCTAGGCCAGAATACTGGAGTGGGTAACATTTACCTCTCCAGGGGATCTTCCCAACCCAGGGATTGAACCCAAGTCTTCCACACTGCAGGTGGATTCTTTATCTGCTGAGCCACAAGGGAAGCCCGAAGCCACCTGGGAAGCCTGAAATATATTTGTGCTAAACAACAGAGCTGCAGAAAACAATGGAAGTGCAAGGAGAAATAGAGGAATTCTGAAGGAAGAGCAAAATCCCTAGAGAATTAGAACCCAGAAAACACGACAGGATTGAAAATCAGCAGAGATGGACTTTGCACCGACGAGCCAGGCTGGGCCCTGCGAAAGAAAGAGTCAGCTAGATATGACGGGACCTGAGGACTCTGGCGGAGGGTGCTATGCAAGATGATTTCAGGAGGCTTACCGCTGCAATGTTTGTTTGCTTTTTACATTATGCATAAGTACTTTAATGTTATTAGGGGCACAGGTACTTGGGCACAGAAGATAGAAACATGGTTTCATAGACCACCTAGATTAACAGACTGCCATGAATACTTCAGACCTTCATGTATTCAGCATTTCACCACAACTTCTTGGAACCACGGATGGTAAGAACGACTGCTCTTATCTTCCCTCCCATAGGGGTCATGGTAGGTTATCATTCCTATCCTGAGACTGCTGTCAAGGTGGCCCGACTATGTCTCACCACCAAGCAGGGGCCACACTCACTCTGAACCAAGGACTGTGTCACACCACCAAGCCGGGGCCCACCCACTCTGAACCAAGGAAGCATCTAGGCTTGGTGGCAACATCGAGCACCAGTTGGACAGTCGTGAACTTAAACCAAGGAGTTTTCACATGTTTAAATTAAGCACTTTTCGTATATGCATTTAAACACTATATTTACTACTTGTTTATCATTTTTTAGTACAACTTTTGCTTTTGCAGTGTTTGTGTCAGCAGTGTTTTGTTCCCAAGTCTCCTTAAAACCTGACCCAGTGGGAAAGCTTTTTTGTTGTTGTTAACTGTTAGGTAAAAGACAGTACAGTCTTTTATGTTCTAATTCAGTCTTAATTTGGTCTTTTGAATGTCAGGTCCTTGATACTAGCCAACCCTTCAACCTCCTCCCCCTCCCCTGGGCAAGGCCTGTATTTGACAGCTGCCTGCCTTCCAGGAAGGGAGTGTGTTTGGCATCTGCTCTTTCCACTCACTTCCTCCTCCACTTGTTAGCTGCTGTTTTACTTCTTTCCTGGTTAGAGAAGGGGAGGTCCGAGACAGGAGAGGTACAGGCACTAGGACAGTATTTTCTGACAGGTGGCTGAGTGCTCTGTGGGGCGAGGAGGTCACATCTGAGTCCTTGCCTGGGCACCTTAATAGAGATCTCTGTCACTCCCTGGAGCTGGGCACTTACGTATTTCTAGTCCTGTCACAGCATTCTCTCCTAGCTTCTTTTTGCTGAACTTCCTTCAGGATCCTAGATGATCTGACCCAACTTCTCTTTCTCCCAAATGGCCCAAATCTGGCCCACGACAAACAGTAATACCTTCCTTGTCCCCAAAACGCTGGTAATTCAGCTCACTCCTAACAAAGCCACTTCTACCCTTCATGGGGTGGGAATTGGTTGAAATTACTCTATTTTCCTTAACTGTAGGGAACATAGTCCACAGCTCTGTGTGTGTGTGGTCCCGAGGAAACTTGTCACTCTAAGTCTGAAGAGAAGGACCCTTCTCGGGTCTCTGCAATAGCACCAGAATCCTAAGAGCTCCTCCACAAATCCTCCTCTCCCTCCACACTGACTCATTTTAAATATCATTGATCTGGCTAAGGGGTACAAAAATCATGAAACCAGTTCTCCACAACTTCCTATGTAAATTTGCATATGAGGACTCCATCTTACACTACTTTGGCAATATATATTATATATTGCATTGGAGTCTTAGTCAAAAACCATGGTTGGAAACCACCTTCTGACATCCTGCTATATTTATTTACATGATTACTTTCTATTTAAGGAAAGTGATATCAGTTATGGTAGAGTGTATTTTTTAAATTAATTTATTTAGTTATAGACTGAGTTGTTTTTTTTAAGATATTAAGTAATGAAATACAAGAGGTAACATAGATAAGGCTAAAACACAGAGACAGTATATGAGTAATAGTCATCATAGATTGGGCTTCCCTGGTGGCTCAGTGGTAAAGAATCCTCCTGCAATGCAGGAGATACGAATTCAATCTCTGGATCAAGAAGATCCCCTGGAGGAGGAAATAGCAACCCACTCCAGTATTCTTGCCCAGAGAATCCCATAGATAGAGGAGTCTAGCAGGCTATACTCCATGGGTTTGCAAAGAGTCTGATACAACTTAGCAACTAAACATATACACACATACCATAGATTATAAATCTAAGGTATTTTATACAGATTAATTCAGTAGAAGTGAGATTAATACATTGGAGGAAAGAGAAAATGTAGTTTTCCCATAAATTCCCAAAATACAAATTCACAATCATGAAGAAGGCTTAATAGATAGTACAGAATTTTGTACTTTGGGAACTAGAATTCCTTTTGAGAGTTAAAGTATAACACAGCTGCAGTGGACTATTGTGTCCTTTGTTTGCCACATTCTCCGACTTTTGAGGAAACTGCCCTATTCCTCTCAAATGAACATAAAATAAAAGTAGTATATTCAAAGGGACCTTGTTCCCTAGCCACAGTTGATTGTTCCAGGGCAGGAAATTGACTGGAGTTTGGCTAATTATACTCCTTCCTTAGGAATTTGAAATTAAGACCAAGAGATTACAACTCAGTTTAACTATCCTGCGGGAATGCATTAACCATGAGTGCACTGGCAGACTGTATTTCTGAACTTGGGAAATAGCCCCCATCTCAGAACCTGATGATATGCATTACCTAAAGTCATGAAAATTAATGAGTGAAAAGCCAAAACTCTGATTTTTAGATTTATATTGAGAAATATAATGATCCAACAGACTAAATACTTAGGCACACAGAACAGCATATCCTGTCACTGCTTAATCTGCATAAGCACCCAAATTATTAGAAAATTACTTGAAATCAGAACAACGGATGCTAACTCAGTGAGCATAGTGGCTGGTATCCGGACCAAAAAAAACATGGTGCATTTATCTCCTCCAGGGGGATATGCAATCTGGTGGGTCACAACCTGTGTTCTTTGCATCTGCAGACCTTTTATTCCATCTGGTACTGAAAACACTCTTTGACATTCCATTGCCAGCTAATGCCATTTTTCTCAATTTAATTTATTTATTTATTTTAAGTGAAAAAATGAATATTTTTAATGATAAAAGGTACAATTCACAAAGAAGATAGCTAACACCATTTTTAATTGACATTTTATTTTTAAATATGCCAAATGTTGTAGGCCATATGATGGTCCCCTAGAAGATATTGATGTCCTAATCCCTCAAATCTGTGAATATTACCTTATATGGCAAAAGACGTCTTTGCAGATGTGATAACATTACATATCTTGAGATGAAAGATTATCCTGGATTATCCGGGTGGGCCTAAATGGAATCACTGTGTCCTTTTAAGAATAGGGAGACTTGATGCCCAGGCAGCAGATGGGAAAGCAACATGACTCCAGAGGCAGAGATTGAAGTGACTGATGTGGCCGCAAGTCAAGGAACTGTGGCAGCCACTACAAGCTGGCAGAGGTCGGAAGCAGATTTCTCCTGGAGTCTCTGAAAGGAGTACACCCCTGGAGTGAGCATGGCCCTACCGACACCTTGATTTTATTCCAGTGACTTTGGACTTCTGGCCTCCAAAACTTAAGAAAATTAATTTCTAGGTTTTTAAGCCACCAAGTTCATGGTAATTTTTTCTTACAGAAGCCATAAGAATATAATACACCAATACATACAGATTCAGCTTGAGAGTCATTCTTACAGATGACTACTTGACTGAATTCTAATTCATTATGTGT
This sequence comes from Oryx dammah, assembly GCF_014754425.2. Classification (NCBI taxonomy): domain Eukaryota; kingdom Metazoa; phylum Chordata; class Mammalia; order Artiodactyla; family Bovidae; genus Oryx; species Oryx dammah. The sequence goes on from NW_024070186.1 coordinate 91,418,400, forward strand.
ATGAAGTAACAGAAACTGATTTTAGTAACCATAAGCCGAAAGGGAATTTGTAATTAGCACCCGAGGGAGCCTTACGAATTCTGAAGGCAGGAGAGTGATTGGATCTCAGGAATAGGTAGAACTGTGCCACCTGGGAATCCTCTTTCATGGTCTCTCATCTCTGCTCCTTTCTGAGCATCCCTCTGCTTCCTAGCCTCTCTTGCACCAGTGCAGGCTTTCTCTGTTACTCAGCCCACATAGCAGGTAATGGCTTCTTCCTTCAAAAGTTCTCAGCTGTAAATTTTGTTTTCTCAGCTGTTAAATGAAAAAGTTGGATAATATGCTTTGCAAGCTCCCTCTGGCTCTGAAATTTGATGGAATTCTATTAAGGGTCCCGTATGGTAAATGACGGAAGGAATGGAAAGCCAACTACAGTGGGTGTGAGGGAGCAGAAGTGCCACAGAGAAGGTAGCTATGGGGTGAGGCTCAGAGCTGGAATCTCTCAAGACCTGCTGAGCTCGTGGGCTTAGCCAATGGGAGGAGAGATTTTGACAGGTGGCCTGGAGCGGGGAGATTCACACTTTGTTGTACAGTCGCACAGTTGTTTCTTACTCTTTGCGACCCCATACACTACAGCACGCCAGGCCTCCCTGTCCTTCACCATCACCTGGAGCTTGCTCAAACTTAAGTCCATTGAGTTGGTGGATGCCATCCAACCATCTCGTCCTCTGTCATCCCCTTCTCCTCCTGCCTTCAATCTTTCCCAGCATCAGGGTCTTTTCCAAAGAGCCAACTCTATGCATCAGGTGGCCAAAGATTTGGAACTTCAGCTTCAGCATCAGTCCTTCCAATGAATATTCAGGATTGATTTCCTTTCAGATTTACTGATTGGATCTCCTTGCAGTCCAAGTGACTTTCAAGAGTCTCTCCAGCACCACCATTCAAAAGCATCAATTCTTTGGTGCTCAGTTTTCTTTATAGTTCAACTCTCACATCTATACGTGACTACTGGAAAAACCATAGCTTTAACTAGATGGACCTTTGTTGGCAAAGGAATGTCTCTGCTTTTTAATATACTGTCTAGGTTTATCATAACTTTTCTTCCAAGGAGAAAGTGTCTTTTAATTTCATGGCTGCAGTCACCATCTGCAGTGATTTTGGAGCCCAAGAAAATAAAGTCTTACTGTTTCCATTGTTTCCCCGTCTATTTGCCATGAAGTGATGGGACTAAATGCCATGATCTTCATGTTTTGAATGCTGACTTTTAAGCCAGGTTTTTCCACTCTTCTCTTTCACCTTCATCAAAAGGTTCTTTAGTTCCTCTTCACTTTCTGCCATAAGTGTGGTGTCATCTGCATATCTGAGGTTATTGATATTTCTCCTGGCAATCTTGATTCCAGCTTGTGCTTCATCCAGCCCAGCATTTCACATCATGTACTCTGCATATAAGTTAAATATGCAGGGTGACAATATACAGCCTTGAGGTACTCCTTTCTCAATTTCAAACCAGTCCATTGTTCTATGTCTGGTTTTAACTGTTGCTTCTTGACCTGCATACAGGTTTCTCAGGAGACAGGTAAGGTGGTCTGGTATTCCCATTTCCTTAAGACTTTTCCAGTTTGTTGTGATCCACACAGTCAAAGACTTTAGCGTAGTCAATGAAGCAGAAGTAGATGCACTTTAAGGTAAGCACTGTGCACTTACACATAATAGCTGACAGAAACTCTAGCTAGATTGTTCCTTACCTGTAATTGGCATATATTATTTATGAATTCTTTCCCTTTTTTTGAGTAGGAGGACATTTTCTTTATTTTTAATAGAAATGAGTCAGACCGCCCCGTTCTATATGGGTAGTCCCCCAGAGCACTTCCTATTGGCTTTGGAGGCATGTTCAGTCTGTACTTGGAACCACAGTGTGCCAACTGGGTGCATCCCTGCCCATGCCCTTCACCTGGATAGTCCTACACACTCACATGACGCCTCCTTTGGGACCCTACCCCGGAGGCCGTCTTATTTAGAGCACCCTGATATGTGCCCACTGCACCCATTACTTGTTACTAAGCTTATCACCCTGGCTGGGAGTCAGCTGTTCACTCCACCAGCCTATGTTTACAAACTGTACCTTGTCCATCTACATCTCCTGTGTCTCGCACAGAGCACGGAACATGGTAGAGACCCCACAAATACTGAATGATGAGAAGGTTAAGTGTCCATTTACCCATCTTAATTATGCTGCTCTTCCGACAGAAACCACTAGCCCCTTCCACATTTCCTGCTTTCCAATTGTGATCCTACTTATAATGAACATTGTATCATGAGGTATAGTGAAAAGTGAGATGCTTACTACCCTAAACAGAGAAGAGCTAACGTTTTCTTAGATTAGCTTGATTTTTTTGTTCACAAAAAATCTAAACGAGACTTTTTAGGCATTTTGAGTTTGAGGAGAAAATGTTCTAGGAAATATAGGAAGAGATTGGGAGGAAAACCAGCCCTTCCTGCTCTCAACTTAGACCCTGAAAGGAAAGCTTTTCCAACATCTTCCAGTCTTGCTACAGGATGACATACACTTACCCACTCCAAGTTCCCCTTGTGGCTTTATTTCTTTCTCATAGTTTGGAAAACAGAGTGAATTCATTTCAGGACTTCCGTTTATATGCAATATTTTCATGATTAAATCTATCTAGAGAAACATCATTCATTGCCTGACTGGGGTTATTGTTGTCTGGTTAGCTAGGCACATATTTTCCGAGCATGAAAGGAAAGGGTTGATAAGTGGAGTCTCAGAAGAAATATCTTACTTGGCACCTGCTCCAACTACTTCCTTAGAACCACCCCACTCCCAGGCAACCTACCTTGTCTCAGAGGTCTCAAGTCGTATCCAGGGCCCCAGAAGTTTAGAGGAGCTGTAAAGCATCTTAAGGAGGGGCTCCCACTCAGGAAGGAGGCATTCTCCCATGAAATTAGGCTAGGGAAAATGACTCAGTTTTACGTGACTAGGAGTATGACTTCTCTGTTTTTCTTTTTAATAGTAAGCAGCATAGACATAATTATTGCTCTGTCAAGGCTGTACTGCTGCTTCCAACACCAAAGTGAGTATCTGGGTGGAGGAACAGGATAGAAGAGTAGGTGAGGTCATGAGGCAATGAGGGAGAACCCTCACTTGACTCTGCAGAGCCAAGCCTTTGCAGAGGTGCACACATTCACATGGTGACCTTCAATGCTGCCTGTCACTCTGGATCAGTAGTTATCCACTGGGAGCAATCTTGCTCTCCAGGCAACATCTGACAATGTCTGGGGACATTGTTGGTTGTCACAAGCATAGGAGGTGCTACTGGCAACTAGTGAGTAAAGTTTGGGGATGATATAAATTAGCACTTTCTATATGATAGGCACTATACTCATGATAGAAATGTAGGAGTAAAGAAGATAGGCTCTCTGCCACCTTAAAAATTCTGGTTTAGTGGAATGTCTAACCAGCCAAATAAGAAATTATAATATTGAGTGAAAAGTGATCATTAATTAAGCAGAAAACTGGGTTTTAGAATTGGTGAGAACTGTATTCTTGCCTGGGAAATCCCATGGACAGAGGAGCCTGGGGCCTACAGTCCATGGGGTCACAAAAGAGGTGGACATGACTTAGGGACTAAGCAACAACAACCTTCAAATACACTGTAGAGCTTGTAGGCAAATTCCATTCTACAGTTGTAGGCTTAAAGGATACAGCTTTCAGCCAAAGGGAAAGAGATATCAACTAGAGACTCTAGATAGGTACAAATTCTAGGATCTCCTCTAGTCCCCTAGCCAGTCCCTCCTGGCAAATGCTTTCTGTTGGTGACAGTGGCTGATCTGGGAGGGGAGTTGGGAGTTGGGTTCCTGTCTGGGAATAGGAAGCTATGAATTCAGGCCCTTGGGCATGTTGCCCTGAAACTGTAGCTTAATTATCTTCATTGGTTGTAATTTCATTTTTTGTTTATTTTTTCATCTGTACATCAAGGTTCAAGACATAATTTCTTACTCTGCCATAAATGCCATGTTTTTGCCTTATCCAGAGGCTATGTAATAATAAATAGACTCTACACATAGGCCAAGGCACTGTTTTTACATAAATCACATTTAGCTTGAGAACATAGAGGGTCATTTAACTACTGCAACATAGGCCTAGAAGAATTAAATGTGGCAGACTATCAAACGGTGCTTTTTTTAGTACAATTTATTTATTTTATATTTGGGTTTGTGCCAGGTCTTTGTTGCCATGGAGGCTTTTCTCTAGTTGCAGCGAGCAGAGACTACTCTCTAGTTGCAATGTTCGGGCTTCTCATTGCGGTAGCTTCCCTTGTTGTGGAGCACGGGCTCTAGGGTACAGGCTCAGCAGTTGTGGTGCATGGGCTTAGCTGCTCTGAGGCATATGGGATCCTCCTGGACCGGGGACTGAACCCACGTCTCCTGCATTGTCAGGCGGATTCTTCACTACAGAGCCACCAGGGGAGCCCCCAAATGGTGCTTTAAGAGGGAAAATTTAACTCAGGCTTGGAGGTTAGGGAAGGATTCCTCAAGAAGGAGCTCTCAAGATATGACCTGAGGTACCAGGGAAAGTTATACAGACGGTTTTTTGTAGTTCAGTCACTCAGTCTTGTCCCACTCCTTCTGCCCCATGGACTGCAGCATGCCAGGCTTCCCTGTCCTTCACTGTCTCCCAGAGTTTGCTCAAACTCATGTCCATTGAGTCGATGATACTCTTGGAGTAGGAAATGGCAGCCTGCTCCAGTATTTTTGCCTGGAAAATTCCATGGACAGAGGAGCCCGGTAGGCTACAGTCCTTGGGGCCGCACAGAAGTGGACACACACACACTGACATCCATCAATACGAATGAGCCATAGGTATATATAGATATATCCCTTCCCTCTGGAACCTCCCTCCCGCCCTACCCCACCCCTCTAGATAGTCACAGAGCGCTGGGTTTGAGCTCCCTGCATCAAACAGCAAATTCCCACTGGCTGTCTATTTTACAAAATGTATCTATTTTTACATATCTTACATGGCTGTTTTACATGTCTAGTGTATGTTTCAATGCTTCTCTCTGGATTTTTGCCACCCTCTCCTTCCCCCACTGTGTCCGCAAGCCTGTTCTCTATGCCAACATCTTGGAGGACAATATTCTTTACTCAGTTTACAGATTCAAGTGTTAACCCCACCCAGAAACACCCTCACAGAAACACCCAAAATAATGTTTGACCAAACATTTGGGCATGCATGACCCAGTCAAGTTGGTAAACAAAAAATAAGAGTCATATCACTTTAAAAATTCTATTTGTTTTAAATATATATAAATCAGGCTTCACTAAGGCCTCTCACTGTATCCCTACATGGAAGAAACTATTCAAAATCTCATTTAAACAATGTTCTTCTGTTTCAGAATACTGCATTTTTTCATGACTATATTTAGCTGTGCTGTTCATAGGTAACCATTACATTTTAAGCAACTCACAGCATGTTAGCTTCCAGGAACAAGGATTTCTAAACAAAGTAGTATGTGGAAAAGCACTTTCCCCTGAGAGGCAGGGGTGTGGTTAGCTGCCAGAAACTTGGCCAAAACTTGTTTGGGAAAGTGGGGTCTCTAACAGAGACACACCCAGATCATGCCAAAGGGAGCAGAGAAAAGAGTTACAGAGCAAAGGAAGGCTGGGATGTGGTCCTGGTGACACCACTTGAGTTAGAATGAATGACTGTAAAGAGCTGGTTGTGGAGGTATGAATTTCCCATGGTCAGTACAGCTTATCAGTCAAGTCTCAAAGTCAGTTGTGAGCAACCAAACTTCATCTTTCTATCTAAATAGAATGAGAATACTGGAGTTGGGGGAGGGGTGGTGGTGGAGTAGATTTATCTTCTAGAAAATATGAAAAAGAAAGGCGAACTGATATGTCTTTATAGTACCTAATTTAATCTTTAAAGTAGGAGTTACTATATCCACTTTATAGAAGATAAAAATAAGGTGTTGACAGATTAAGCTACTCATTCAAGGATATAGAGGTAGAAGTTGGCTATGGAAAACTTACACACACAGCTTTCTCTAATTTCTCTTCACTATGCTGAAGGTAACAGTTTGGGGTTGAATTGTGTGACCCCCATATGTTGAAGTCCTAGCGCCAGTATCTTAGAATGTGGCCTTATTTGGAGATAGGGTCTTTGTGTGCCTGTGTGCGTGCTCAGGGACTCAGTCCTGTCCTGTTCTCTGCAGCCCTATGGACTGGAGCCTGCCAGGCTCCGCTGTGCATGGAATTTTCCAGTCGAGAATACTGGAGTGGGTTACCATTTCCTGCTCCTGAGATCTTCCCAACGCAGGGATCGAACCTGCCTCTCCTGTGTCTCCTGCGTTGGCAGGCTGATTCTTTACAACTGCAGCCATCTGGGAAGCCCCAGGGTCTTTATAGAGGTGATCAAATTAAAGTGAGGTCATTAGGATGAGTTCTAATCCAGGACGACTGGTGTCTTTCTAAAAAGGGAAAATTTGGAAACGCATATGGAGAAAAGATGGTATGAAGGGAGGGACATAGAGAGAAGATGGCCATTTAAAGGATAGAGGCAAGGAACAGATCCTTCCCTCACGGCCCACAGAAGGAACCAACTTTGCCAACACCTTGCCTTCAGGCTTCCAGCCTTCAGATCTCTGAGTCAATAAATGTCTGCTGTTGAAGCCACCCAGTTGGTGATAGTTTACAATAGCAACCCTAGCAAACTAATACGGTGACCCCATAGTAAGGATTTAATCAAGAAAATAAAAACTTCATCAGCTATTTTTTTACAGAAAGTATTTGACTACTGAAATTGATTAAGCAGGTATTGGAGACTGAAAGGTGAAGGAGGAGCAAGGAGGTAACAGAATTCAGGAAGCAGCTCCCATGCCAGGGCAAGGGGAAAAGAGAAGAGAGCAGGGTCATCAGAATCTAAAGGCTTAGAGGAGTGGTCCTACCGAGCTAGGATCCAGATGTGGGGGCTGCCTGTCAGTGCTGGTGCCTCCGGAGCTCAGGGGACGGACCCACCAACCTGGAACTCATCTCTGAGGAGACGTGGCCCGTGGCTGGGGCTGGTGTCTCGATGGGGGATGAATGGTGGGAACCAGAACCCATTGTCATCAACAGGGTGAGCAGTCTTTCCTGAGGTGACACTGACCGGAACAAAAAGCAAAACAGTTCCAAGAATCCCCTCAGCCTTCCTTAGTGTCACCTATTGTCAGAGTGTCACAGGGACCAGCTACTTGAGGAGAAGTGTGGCTTGGTGACCTCTGTCTTATTCTAAAGATCTAAATGACTTTCCTTCAGGAAGGCCCTGCTCACCCTCTCTCCTTCACCCCATTGCTAGTCATCCTGCTGCTGCTGCTGCTAAGTCACTTCAGTCGTGTCCGACTCTTAGCGACCCCATGGACTGCAGCCTACCAGGCTCCTCCGTCCTAGGACCTGGCAAAACTTATCTGTACCATCTGGTATACCAGTTCTTCATAAATTCCCTGAAACACGTTTGTCATCACATGGCTCCTCTCCTCAAAAACTTCTAGTAACCCACTGTTTTCTCTATAACCCTATTTTCTCCCCACCTTGACCAGGCTCTCAGCCCTGACCATCAGTGATTTCACTTGTCCTTACTAAATGCCCTTTCTCATTCTCCGTGTTAACAATTCCACATACTCTCCACAGCCCTTCCTCCAGCCTATTTGTCACAAAGAAAATGGGCTATCAGGCCAGAACCCTTCAACTTCTCTCTCCTCTTCCTCTCAACTTACCTGCTCACTTTCCTCCTTCCTGTCTGGCTCAGAAGAAGAGCTTTCAGTCCTCTTGCCCCCGGCTAACCTCCTCACCTGCCTGGGCCTCAGCCCAATCCTGCCTGTCTCTCCCAGGCCTTGCTCTCTTGTCTGTACTTTTGTATCTGGCCCTCTCTAAGAGCTACTTCCTCTTCACCAAGAGTATATCCAGGCCTTCTCCCGTCTGAAAAAAGGGTTCCCCAAATTCAGCTCCCTCATCGCGTTCTCAGCATATCTTCACTTCCTCACTTTCCAGTCACTCTTCCACCCGAGCACTCTGGCATCTGTCACTGTGACTCACTTAAATGCCTTCCATTAAGGTCAGCAACGACCAAATAAGCCAACGTATTTTGTACTCTCTTGTTCACTCGTGTCTAATTCTTTGCAATCCCAGGGACTGCAGCACGCCAGGTTCCCTGTCCTTCACTATCTCCTGGCGTTTGCTCAAACTCATATCCATTGAGTAGGTAATGTCATCCAACTATCTCATCCTCTGTCGTCGCTTTCTCCTCCTGCCTTCAACCTTTCCCAGTATCAGGGTCTTTCCCAATGAGTCAGTTCTTCGCATCAGGTGGACAAAGCACTGGAGCTTCAGCTTCAGCATCCGTCCTTCCAGTGAATATTCACGATTGATTTCTTTTAGGACTGACTGGTTGGATCTCCTTGCAGTCCAAGGGACTCTCGAGTCTTCTTCAGCACCACTATTCAAAAGCGTCAATTCTTTGGCATTCAGTCTTCTTTATGATCCAACTCTCACATTCATACATTGACTACTGAAAAAACCATAGCTTTGACTTGACTGATATCTGGCAGCTTTTTATATCTGTCTAGGCTTGTCACAGCTTTTCTTCCAAGGAGCAAACATCTTTTAATTTCATGGCTACAGTCACCATCCATGGTGATTTTGGAACTCAAGAAAATAAAATCTGTGACTGTCTTACTTGATCTCTCTTGTACTATCTGATCTTTGGTAAAGATTTTATGATGGTTTTTGTCTTGGTTTAAAGTTAATACTCAGTCATTACATACATTTGGGGGAATATGGAAAATAACAAAATATATTAAAAAAAAAAAAAAGATTCTCAGACTTCCCTGGCAGTGCAGTGGTTAAGACTCTGTGCTTCCAAAGCAGGGAGCATGGGTTTGATCCCTGGTTGGGGAACTAAGATCCTGTATACTGTGTATAGCATGGCAAAATTTTTTAAAAATAAAAATCTCCAAACCAGATAATACTTACTGTAAAGTTCCGAGGGGTTACATTCTAAGGTACTGGAAGTTCGGGCTTCAACATGTGAGTTTTGAGGGAGACACAGTTTAGCCCATAATAGTCTTTGCAGAAGCAGTTTTAAGATCTAAAAGCTTGGCTTTTAGTTATTAAATGCTAATGCTCCAAAAGACTTAGGGCATAAAATCATGTGACACTATTATTATCTCATATTATTAAATTTTGAAGCCCATATTTCATACTTGGACTAGATTCCTCTGAATTTCCACTGAGCTTTAAGACAATGATCAATTATAGTTCTGATTACAGAAACAAAAGAGAAATTTGAGACATGTTATTTTTACACTGATATCCCTAGACAGCACTGATGCTTGAAATGTTTATATCTGATTTTTTATTGTGTTTCTGACTCCTCTGTCACTATCAGCAGTTTTTCTTACTGTTTACAATGTACAACTAGATCCTCCTATCACTTACCAACCTCAGTCTGGCATAGACACTCATGATAACTTGAGTGTTTTTGAATATGTAACAAAAACAAATAAGCTTTATTGGAGGGTTTAAGGGGCTTGCCTATGAATGGACTCTGGTGTATGGTTTCTATGAAACCTGTTTTCGTGACTTTTTTTGCTACTTCCTATCCCTAGCTGTGTTTAGATTAAGTTCAGTCCAGGTTTCAGGTGGATGAGAGGTCATTGTATAGCATAGTTTGGGCAAGAGAAAAATCTTTTACCTTTTCACAGGAAAAAACTTGAGCTTGGCAGCGGGAACTCTGGGATCTATTTAAATCCTCCAGTTCATGAATACTCCACTATCATATAGAGTGGATAGTATGACACAATGTCTTCTCCTCCTCCCCACCCCGACACTTTCTGCTGTCCCTTGTCCAATCTGTATTTGACCTAAGCTGGCATTGTCTGAGGGTAGATTTGTTACAACATAATGCAAATAGCAAAGAAGTCAGTTCTTAGTTTCAAAATAGGCTTTGCAAGAAAAAAGGGTTTTGTGATCCAAAAGCTTTGCCTTTAGATAGCAAAAGCTAATACCCAACCCCAAAATTCAGGGCATAAAATCGTGCCAAATGATATATTATTAAACTGTGACTCCCATGTTTCTAAAAGGGCAATATAGAAAGGCTCTCTTTGTTAGTTCTGGTTATTTTGTAATTAAAGAAAACAACCAAATAAGCTATTTCTGTGTAGGTACTCTAGTAAGAATAAAACACTGTGTTTTAAGAGAAACATTCCATAAACATGAGAAGACTTCCAGGGAAGGGTCTAGGATCCAGTCCGCCATCCCACGGTTGCACAAAAGGAAAGAAAGGAAGGCTTGAGAAAGGCCCTTGTGCCCTTCCACATGCTAAGCCAGGGAAGAAGGTGAACAAAATGCTCAGAACCTGGTGGGGAAATAAGAGCCCAGGGAGTGGAGTGGTATGACTCTACCCCTGCAAGCAGTGGAGCAGTTGCAGGGTCTGGCCCTAGAGAAGGCGTGGGCTTAGAGGCCAGAAGTGCCTCAGAGAGCCCCTGTGCCCCAAGGCAGCAGGTCAGGACCCCAAGAGAGCAGGAGGGCCAGGGAGACCAGAGGGTGAGGGAGATCTTTGAAGGTGTCAGGCATGCATCAGTGGTGATGAACCCAGGGTTATAGCCCATCCTCACCAACTCGCTCCCCCAGGGGAAAAGAAGAAAGACACTGAACCCAGGGAGCAAACTCAGACTCTGCCACCAGGTAGAAGGAAGGCTGAACAGAGTACTTAAATACAGCATTGAAAAGGAGCAGATGTCACTCCACCCACCTCCTGGCCCACACCTGAGTTTGTGGTCTGAGATAGGTTCCCACTACACATGTGATTTATCCTTTCAAAAGCTGTAAAGAACACTTGAAAAATATGCTCCCAGTTAATACTTTTATTCCAGGTCGACTTCATTGAGATGCAGAAGCTGGCAGCCTGCAAGGCATACTCTCCAGTTAGGCCACTCTTCCCCACCTCAGCTCAGAGGAGAAGGCTCATGCATGCCCCAGAGCACCTGTTGTTACCACAGACCCGCCAGGGGGCTTGATGGGAGTCCATTTACTCACAAGGCCCAGAACCACTCAAGATATCTTAAGCAAAATAACAATAAATAATAAAAAGTTATTGGGAGACTACTAAGGTAGTTCATGAACCTCTGAGACAGAGGTAGACCTTGCACCAGAACCAGGCCTCTGGAGGCAGAGCCAAGCAGTCAGGAATGCACCCCATGCTCCCATTTTCCGGGGATCTCAGGCTCTCTCCCCTCTGTGTGTTTCTGCATCTCTGTTTCCTCTGTCCCTCTCTAAAGCACAGCTTTCTCTTCCGTGCATGCTTGGCCCTCCACCCAAGATCACATGCAGCTTCTCAGTTCAAAGCCTGGGAGAAACAGCCAGAAATTCAGGAGTTCATTGTAACTCAAGGAGTTTTATTTATTTTCACTTTTTATATTAAATAACTCTTTAAAATTACAGTGTAATTGCTTTACAATGTTGTGTTAGTTTCTGCTGTACAACGTGAATCAGCTATAAGTAAACATATATCCCCTCCCCCTTGAGCCTCCCTCCCACCCCGCCCCCATCCCACCCTTTTAGTTCATCACCGACCATTTTACAAGGGCTTTCTATTTCCCACTGAAATCTTTTCCAACGTTTAAAATTTGAAACACACACACAAAAAAAACCTGAAGTAACAGTGCAGTGAACATTTATACATCCTTCAATTAGATTTATTAATTGTTTTAACTCTGTGATGTTTTAATTCTGTGATGCTATCTCTCCCTGTACAGTATATATACATATATACAATTTTTCCTGAACCATTTGAAAATAAATTATGTATATCATGAGATGTGACCCCCAATTTCTTCTTCATGTATCTCCTGAAAACGAGAACAATTCAGGAGAGAAAAGCAGTTTGATCCAAACACCAGATCAGCTCTCCCTGCGTTGTGTGTCCCAGCAGCTGTGGTGCGGGGTCACAAGGCACAAAGCTTCCTCCAAGGGCCCACCTCTTTTGTGGGGGGCAGTTCTCAGAGAAGAGAATGACTGGGTGGGTACTCAAAATGATTCTACTGCATCCTCACTGCTTCTCACCCCTTTTAGGTTAAGGTATATGTGTATATATATATATATATTACATATGTAACATATACTATGTCACAACCCTTGAGACAGTTTATGAATAGTTGAAACCACTAGACTGAAATCCATGGGAGACAAAGGCCTACTTCATTTTACAAATGGCCCAACCTACCCTTCCTTAATGTCTGTAAAACACTCTGCTCTTGACCACTTACAGTGATGGGATTCTGATGTTGGAAAGTTCTGGAATAAAGTAATTATATGCAGGTTCAGTACCTATAAAAAAATAAAACAGTTGAATAGCTAAGTGGGAATTGAGCACTCACTCTGTGCTAGGCATTATGCTAAGTGTTTTATATACATTATCCAGTTCCATCCTCACAAAAACCCTGTGTGATATTATTATTCACATTTTACAGAAGAAACTAATGAGCAAAGAGCTTAGGTAACTGGCCCAAGCAGCTAGTAAGCTGCAGATCTCTCATATACGTGACTCTGTAGTCTTAAACACTACTCAGGATATAAAAGCATAACTGTGCCCTGAATGCTTTTAAGGGAGCTATTAATTTTCCCCTCCTTCTATAAAGAAAGAAAACTTGAGCCCATTTTTAATAACAAAGAACGGAAATGGCCCCAATACTAAAACTGGATCATCTCAGACAGCCCTTCTCATTTTAACTGCAGGAAGCTCACCAGGGAACAGTGATCACAGAGCAAGTATTCCTGTCCCATTCAGAACTATCTCTGAACAACCCCAAATACTTCCAGTTCAACTATAAGGTCACATGCCAGATAAAGAGAGGTTATCTACCCTTTTCTTAAGAAGGTGATGGTGTTGGAATGAAACCAGCCTTTCTAATCAGTCCTGCCTCATGCAACATGTCAATGGGAGTCTCTGAAGTGCTTAGCCAGGTAGCAGGCACTGTGTTCCCCACACTGACTGCATGTTCTGAGGGCCTTTCACAAGAACATCCTGGGCTAGGGGGTGTGCCCATGAAGCCTACTCCTAATTACCCTCATACTTGCAAAGACCCAAAATGTTGACACTTGAGTTATATTTAATCCACAGACAAGTTGATAAATACACTATACTCCTTCTCTGAGCCTGATTTGGATGCAGGGGGTGAATGTTGCCTCCCACTGGGTCCATCAGAATGTTTCCACTTACTGTTCAGGTCTGGTGTAGGGCTTCTGGGACTCAAATCCTCAGGGGCTACTCTCAACTTTATAGACCCTGCTGACTGCCTCATCAGAGGAACCCTTGCTTCAGGCCACCCTGAGCTGGTCCTGCCCAGGACACTAGAGTTATGTCTTAGGAGATCATCACTCTCCTTCCTGACATCCATCTCATAGGAGACGAAATAGTCCCAACATACTGAGCTTTTCCCAATAACTCCTTATGACTCAACCACATAAATATGTTTTGAAGCTTTTCTTAAGCCCATCTATGTTTTCTATTTTTGAGGGACTGAAATGTGTTCTGGAACTTCCTTTCTGCAGTGTAAGGTACTATTTCCTGTTATTGACCTAAATTGTACTCTTTCAAGTTTCCTTGGACACTCTTCAGTACAATCTTTTCATTTTAGTTGCCAAATCTCTTTGTAAAGGAAGTATTTACACCATGTTCTCTAGGCTTTTTCAGGCTGCTTGGAAAAGACACAGCCGTATCAGTTAAGGAATTTATTGCAAGGATACATGAGAATGTCAGACAGGAGGGTTCCTCTCTGGCTTGACCGTAGACTTCCAAGATTGAGGAGCACAGCAATCTTCATGAAGACCTGGAACAACTCAACATCGCTTCACTCAGTCTGAGCTCTAGTCACCCACTTTCCCTTTCTCCATCTAGCATTTATTTTTCAAAAGACAATGGATGGGATCAGTCAGTTATGCCCCACCATAACATCCCCCTTTCTGGTTGGACTCTGTGACTCTTGGCCTAGGTCATATCCAACTGCATTCTTAGCTTTTGACTCAAGGACTAATCTTTTGTTTCATCATTTATGGCCAGGAGAACAGGATAAACATGTGACATATAAACCCAATTTGAAAGAAAGGAGGGGTCATGACAGACATTTGAGGCTTCATGGTTTATCTCCTAATTTATATTTAATAAGTTCTGTTTTATAACTTCAAGTTTTCCTTAATGCAGGAAAAGCTACAGACACTGGAAAATTGTGGAGATTAAGTAGTTAGCATAGCAGATCTGAGACAGCTTTCTTTAGAAAGTCCTGACTGCAAGGTTGGTCCATGGCTGGCATCAGGAAACTTGGATTTCAGGAGGGTTCCCAGCATTCCCAGAAATTATGAGAGTGGTCCATTGTGCCTAAATTGTGCAAACAGTGTGGCTATGCCAAACACTTGCTTTTCTTCTAAAGCTCTGGAATTTTGGTAGGTACTAGGCAGAGTGTGCCTGCATGACCAACTCCCACTAAAACTCCTGGTCACTAGTCTTAATCAGCTTCTCTGATGGGCAGCATCTCACACATGTTGTCCCAATTTGTGGCTGGAAGATTTCAGTGCATTATGACTGACTCCAATAGCAACAGACCCCTGGAAGCCTGCACCTGATTTCCTCTGGGCTTGGCCCCATGTGCCTTTTCTCTTTGCTGCTTTGCTCTGTATCCTTTCACTATAACAAAGCATAGCTGTAAACACAACTATGTGCCCAGTCCTGTTAGTCCCCCTAAAGAATCATGGAACTGGAAGTGGTCTTCAGGATCCTCAACACACAGTCAACCTGGTCCACAGATTTCCATTCATATTGCAGTAGCACAATTTGTTCACATTAAAAACAAAAATAGTCTCTCTGCACCGAAGACATTACATTCCTCTCCTCCATATATCCATTACAGCTATTTAAGTCTGTAACTTGAAAGAGCCAGCTTTCTTTGGAAGAAGCCATAAGTGTCTAAACATTTAATGAGGGCAAAAGAAGAAACACCAAGGGGGCAGACCCAGCTGGAGGGTGCTTCTCTGGCAGGCTCACTCTGAGCTGTATTCAGCAGGTTAATGGCGACATTTCTATCTCATGAAGAGCCAGTAAAAATGAACATTTTCTGCCACTTTTGCATATCCTCAGTGAACCAAATTCTTCTATTGCATGACCTTCATGTGCAGGTCAGTTCCTTTAACCAGCTGCATCTATTCACTTCCATTTTTAGGTTTTGCTGGTACATTAAAAATAATACCTAAGAATCTGAAAGAAGCCCTGCTGTTGCTCAAAAGTCCCTGATTTGCTCCTAGGGAGTAGCCCAGACTCTGGAAGAATCTGTCTGTGAAGTTTTATGATAAATATCAGTGATTATGCTGATAATAGAGTGCTCCACCAAAACTAGGCAGGGAAGGCATTGCTTTTCAGCTGGGGAAAAAAATCATAAACTGGTTTCTATAAAGCCCACAACTGGTGCATTAACATCCTGCTTCTTCTCCTGAGGGTAGGAGTTAGGAGAGAAAAAAAGAGGAAGGGAGGTTAAAAGGGGGAACAGAGAGGGAAATGAAGTTGCCAGAAAATGAGAAAGGGCTCTCTTCAGCCTTGAGCTCTGGCCATGAAAATCCCCATCCCCGGGGGTCCTCTCTGGAGAGGCCCAGCCCATCCATAACCTGCAACTGCCAATTAACTTCATGGCACCACTGAGGCCACCTCTCATCCAGCCTAGACCAGTCCCACTCTGACTGGAACTTATAGGAGGGTGGGACCAACATTTTGATCAAACATGCAGCTTTTCTGATCTCCACATAAATTCCAAAGGCAGTTCTTTACACCTACATCTGGATTGAAAGTGAAAAAGTGAAAGTGATTGTCACTCAGTCGTATCTGACTCTTTGAGACCTCATGGACCATAGCCTGCCAGTCTCCTTTGTCCATGGGATTCTCCAGGCTAGAATACTGGAGTGGGTTCCATTCCCTTCTCCTGGGGATCTTCCCAACCCAGGGATCGAACTCAGGTCTCCTGCATTGTAGGCGAATTCTTTAACGGCTGAACCACCAGGGAAGCCCGTACATCTGGATCAGAGGAAGGAATATCCAATAGCCCATGTCCCAGGGACAAGTCTGTTGTTCCTCTGCCCATAACCCTACACAGCCTCATGGTGTCCCAAGCTAGGAAAGAATCCAGGAATCTGGCCAAATGCCTTGTTATGGATATTTGTTGTTTCAGTCCACCTCGTCTCTTTTCTTAGGAAAAACCTCTAGCCCCATGTGGTTTAGGAAGTTGTTAATCAGCATGTGATGCCTGCTACAGGGATGGTACCACAACCAAAATACAGCCAAGAAAAGGACCACCCAGTTGACAGTATGCTTTGTCCAAACACATGGTGATGGGGGTGGGGTGCAGAACATTATACAAACAGAACCAATCAGAAACCTTCCCTGGGTTGGATGTAGGGACCTTGGGAAAATATCAGTAAACACTCCCTTCTTGTTGCAGTACCAAAGCTGAGAGGATGCAATCTGGACACTTGCACTAGCCATCTATTCAGCCAAATGGAGAAACTACAACTACAGATTCAGCAGGGAGTCTTCCCAGGTGGCGCTAGTGGTAAAGAGCCCACCTGTCAATGCAGGAGACATAAGGGATGCGGGTTCGATCCCTGGGTCAGGAAGATCCCCTGGAGGAGGGCACGGCAACCCCCTCCAGTATTCTTGGCTGGAGGATCCCATGGACAGAGGAGCTTGGCAGGCTACGGTCCATGGGGTTACAAAGAGTAGGACACGACTGGAGTGACTCAGCACGTGCACTGATGAGAGAGAGAGAAAGAGCAAGTACTTCTAGTATTGAATATTGTATTCATTTCCTGGGGAACCATAAAATATTACCACAACTTTGGTTGCTTACAGCCACAGAAATTTATTCTCTCCTCGTTCTGGAGACCAGAAGACTGAAATCAAGCTGTGGGGAGGGCAGTGCTCCCTCTGCAGACTCGGGGGGAGACTCTGTCCTTTGCCTCATTCAGCTTCTGGGCACCATTCCCACCTCTACTTCCATCTTCATAACATCTTCTCTCTGTGTCTCCTCTCCTCCTTTGTCTGCATAGAATATCCATTTGCCTCTCTCTTATAATAATGTATGTGATCCAGGATAAGCTCCTCCTCTCAAGATCTTCAAATTAATCACATCTTTGCCATATAAGTAATATTCACTCTTTTGCATTAAAAGGTAACGTTTGCAGGTTCCAGAGATTAGGAAGTAAGTATATCTTGATGGGAGTTGGGGAAGCATTCTTTTTTTTTTTTTTTGCCTACATGTCTCATTCAAGCCCCTGAGACCTTATTTCTTGCAGCTCTTCCTTCAACGCGCATCACCAGTCAATGAGTTCCTTCCTGGCTTCCCTGGTGGCTCAGATAGTAAAGAACCTGCCTGCAATGCAGGAGACCTGGGTTCTATCCCTGGGTTGGGAAGATCCCCTGAAAAAGGAAACGGCTACCCACTCCAGTATTCTTGCCTAGGAAATCCCATGAACAGGGGAGCCTGATGGGTTATAGTCCATGTGGTCACAAAGGGTCAGACATAACTGAGTAACTTACACTTGGCTTAGGCTACCATAAGTTGGGCTCTTCCCTGGTGGCTCAGATGGTAAAGCGTCTGCCTACAATGTGGGAGACCTGGGTTCCATCCCTGGGTTGGGAAGATCTCCTGGAGAAGGAAATGGCAACCCACTCCAGTACTCTTGCCTGGAAAATCCTATGGAAAGAGGAGCCTGGTAGGCTACCGTCCATGGGGTCACAAAGAGTTGGACACGACTGAGTGACTTCACTCACTCACCATAAGTTGAGTTTAGTCACTTGTATTAAAGGTATCTAATATACTGGAGAAGGAAATGGCAATCCACTCCAGCACTCTTGCCTGGAAAATCCCATGGATGGAGGAGCCTGATAGGCTACAGTCCATGGGATCGCAAAGAGTCGGACACAACTGAGTGACTTCACTTTCACTAAATAATATACATGCCTGTGTCTGCAGCAAGCTGGGAAATGGAGGAGGCAGCCTGGTACCATAGACAGAACATCTGTTCTTTTGTAAGAGTTTGAGAAAATAATTTCCGTTTCCCAGCTTTGATGTTTCATAACTCTTACAAAGATAAGGCTTAAAGGACTGTTGCAGTTGCTTATGCTAGGTATTTTATTGGTTTAAACACTGTGTAATTATATTTATGGCCTGATGATCAGCTGGGACTTTCTGAAATTGTGATCAAAAAACTCAACATAAGACACTTGAGCAAATTCAAGCAGACAACAAAGCTAAAAAGTCTGGGGCTAATCAGGTACCTCTCAGTTTGAGGCTCTGATGATATTATTGGGCTCCATCTCTTGGCTCTGTCTCTTTAAGGTTGGCAGCATCTCAAGTCCCAGGAGGTAGCCCTTTGCTGTTTCAAACTCACAGGTCTTGTACCCTGACCAGTGGAAGAGAAAGTAGATTTCCCAGATGGGTAGAACAAAAATCTTGAAATTAGATCTCATTGGCTCAATTGGTCTGACTCCTGCCAGATGCCTACTGCTAAACTGTGGTCAGAGGAACGAATGGCAGTGACTTGCTTACCCTAGAGAGCATTGCTTTACCTCTAGAGTAGAGTAGAGCACAAGGATGAGGAGTGAAGGAAGAGTGGCATTCTAGAGGGAAATGCAACATGGTTACCTGAAGTGGGGTGAAGGCACGCTGGCTACAAAAGGAATAAATGTATCCTAAATGTTGGAGTGTTTCATGATACACATTCCTTTATTTATTCAAAGGAATAGGCTTGCCAAGTATATGAGAGATTGTTATCATAAACCATAGTTTTGTGAATATAACATGATAATTTATACTACCAATTTACAGAACTTTCAGAAATTAGCTTGGAGAAGATTGTGTGGATCTAGCACCTTTAGACAGGGTAGAATAGGCACATATATAAATTATACGTTGTTCTGTATATGTAAATAAATACATAAAATATGTACCAAACATTTGCCCAAGTTGCTGATGAAAGCATCTTGTCACAGGTATTCTCAATGATTAAACAAAATGTCACAATGAATTTGATTAATGTCAAAATGAATGTGATTAACAGTAGTAAATATTGTGTTCATTTCTAGAAATCTTTTGGCCTAAGTGTGAGATTTAGTTTTCTGTAGCAGTGGTCTTCAAACTTTTTGGTGACATACCTCCACCAATAACAATGAACCGACTAAATATATTATAAAACATACAGGAAACATGAAATAAGAAGACAAGTTAAAGATAATCAACATTCAAAAAACACATCATTTTACTTATCAATGGTCAAAAACCTTTATGCTCTTCCGGGAAAAATAATGATAATAAATTTAGTGAGAGTGGTGTTTTTATTTTATTTATAAAATATTCGCTTAACATCTTGTGACAGAGAAAATTGAAGGTATGATCCTAAGTCCAGTTTATTTTGATATTTGGCTTAATGACTCTGAGAAGTAAAAAAGACAACTTTTTTTTAATAGACAGAATTGTGTTTTCCCAAAACTCACATGTTGAACCACCAATGTGGCTGTATTTGGAAATAGGGCTTTTAAGGAGGTAATTAAGGTTAAAAGTCTTTCCTGGTGGCTCAGATGGTAAAGAATCCACCTGCACTGCAGGAGACCTGGCTTCGATCCCTGGTTGGAAAAGATCCCCTGGAGAAGGAATGGCAACCCACTCCAGTATTCTTGCCTGGAGACTCCCATGGACAGAGGAGCTAGGTGGGCTACAGCCCATGGAGTCGCAAAGAGTCAGACACAACTTAATGATTTGCACACACACAAGGTTAAAAGAAGTCAGAAAGGTGGAGTCCTAATCCAATAGAACTGCTGTCTCTAAAAGAAGAGGAGGACACCAGGGATGCAATCACACGTGAGAACACATCAAGGGGGTGCCCATCTGCCAGCCAAGGAGAGAGACCTCACCAGAAACCAATGCTGCCAGCACCCTGATCTCGCACTTTCAGTCTCCAGAACTGTAAGAAAATAAATTGCTGTTGGGTAAGCCACCAGTTTGTGGTGTTCTAGGCATTCTACTACGGCAGCCCTAGCAGACTAATACACTCCAAACATTCACAGATCTAGATGGCAGGTGTGTATCAGTGGCCCAGTCACAAGATTGTGCTAAGCCACTCAGTCATGTCTGACTCTTTGTGACCCCATGGACTGCAGCCCATCAGGCTCCTCTGTTCATAGAATTTTCCAGGCAAGAATACTAAAATGGGTTGCCATGTCCTACTCCAGACAGCACTATAAACCAATCATGCAAAAAATTTTTGTCGAAATTCGGCTAGCAAATTTCCATCTCCTCCGGAAATCATTTGCTCTTCAAATTAATTGAAAGTTACCTTCTTTAACTTTTTACAAATGCATAGATAAACTACTAAATCTCTTTGTTGGAAGCTTTTTAAACAGGGTTAGAAAATTTTGTGAAAGGTTTTAAAATGTGCATACATGAGAGTTTTTATGGGTGCCTCACCATTTTTATTTGGGACAACAAAATCACCTAACAATGAAACGCTTCCAAATATCCAATTTCAAAATACTTTCTCCACAGCATGTTTATTTCAAAGAGCAATTACTTTCTCACTCATTAGCATCACCAATTTTCCGTGTAGGGGTAGATTGTATGTGGGTTATTTTTTTAATCTGATAGGTAGCATTCTATTTGTTATCATATAAAAAGCTAACAAATTTGGAACAGCAGTCTTTATATCAGGCAAAGATCTGTGTTTTAAAGTTCAACATTTACGGCCTGTGTCTCAAGACAATCTGTGAGCCTCTGTGTGGCACAAAATATTTTCATAGTCACTTCCCATATCAATACTAAATATTAAAATATCCTGCTCTATGTTAATTTATAAAATTAACCACACCAATGATTTTCTATAGCATGGTATGCAGCTCTGACCTCAGTATCCTTGCTGCAGTAACTCATTTGTAGCTTATCTGTGAATTGCTGGGCGCAGGATTCCATCTGTGAGGGTAGCTGTGGAATGTTATCCTGAGTCCCTTTGCTCTATTCAGAGCAGCCACTCCTCCTCGGTTTTACTTACACAGGTCTTCCAGAAGATACTGAGTTCATTCAGTTCAGTTCAGTTCAGTTCAGTCACTCAGTTGTGTCCCACTCTTTGCGACCCCATGAATCGCAGCATGCCAGGCCTCCCGGTCCATCACCATCTCCCGGAGTTCGCTCAAATTCACGTCCATCTAGTCGGTGATGCCATCCTAAAGAAGTCATTTATTATTAGGAATGTATCTTTTCCAACTATAGCTTTCTGTATTTGCTCACACACAAAAAGCAGTTCCTTGATTTCATTATTGAAACAATATAGTCAATCTTTAAGAAGAGAAACATTGAGACATCCATATTTTCATCCCTGTGTAGTAACTTTGCATGGTGTAACTTGCTTTAATGCTTGCTTTTCCTGCTAATTTTCAGATGTGTTTATATATAAACCATATATATATATATATAATTTTTGTATTTTTTTTGCCAATTCCAATGGTGTATGCTGACCAAAAATATGTTTTAGTTTGTCATCATATTGTTTTCCATGTACTATTTCTACTATTCTTAATTAGAGCAGGAAGATAATTGTTTCCCCTCAAGGTATGTCCTTTGCTATTTTTTTTTTATTTTTATTTTTACTTTATGTTGCTTTACAATAGTCCTTTGCTATTAAGTAAGACACCTAAGAGTGTCTCTAAGTATTTAATATCAAATTGAGTGAAAATTTCTAAAGTACTGAAATGAGTATTGCAAATATCACCCTCCAAAAACAAGTATCTGTCTTAATGTCTTTATGTTCCAGATACATGGTTTCTAAAGTTCTTGGTAATTCCAAGTATTCCTACTAAGTAACTCAAAACATACTAGGGTTGAAGATATCACCAATAATAATGAATATGAATCCACATTTCAAATAGTCTTATTGTTATTTTTGAGTTTGACTCATCAGATCTAATTAAGTCATTTGTTTTCACCTTGTTAGTGTGGCAGTCAGTGAGCTGTTTTCAGAAGTAGAAAATATGTCAGCTCTACCCTTTTCTTATTAATAGGAAGGTTATCCTCAATTTATGGTTCTGTAGCTAAAATGTTTTAATCTAGTTAAAACTAGGTTGTATACCATGTAAATCCATGTAAGGGGACACACCACAGTATGTCACAATATATTAAAGGGAGCTAGCTGCAGCCATCCCTTTGTGGGGAGAACGCCTGCTGTTCTTGGCAATGGTGTTTGGCAATAGGGTGTAATCCATGACTGTCTGACACAGGGACCAAATTTGAGGAACAGAGCCTGTCTACTATTTGCAAAGTTAATTTCTATTTTTAGATTGGAAATGAGTAAACATAGACATTCTAATATTCTTTTCCCATACCCTCTGGGAAAAGGGGCACCCCAACTTTGGAGAGTGCTGGTTTCACAGTGTAGGTTGGTGATTCATTACTGTAGTGGACATTGTTGACTTGGTCCCAGCATTCATTCCTGTCTTTCCTGTCAACATTACCCTGATTTTCTTCTGAGCAGATCCTCATTGGCTTAAACCAGTCAGCCCAGTCCAGCCTCCAATCAAAGTGATTGGTATGGAGATGTCAAGACACTCAATTCTGGCTATCTTTTTAAAACAGTGAACGCTGGGAATTTCCTGGCTGTCTAGTGGTTACAACTCAGTGCTTTTACTGCCATAGTCCAGGTTTGGTCTCTGGTCAGGGAACTAAGATCCCATAAGGCAGTAAAAAAAAAAAAAAAAAAGTGAACCCAAAGAGACTCTCTCCCTCACCTAGATGGGGGTAGTCCAACGGCATGATAAGACTGGCACTGTAGGCAGTTTACCACAGTGAGAGCATAGACTGAAACTCCCAGGAGCCGCCATGTGGAATCCAGGGATGAAAAAATGATGCTGAAGGTAAAGGGGAGAGATGGCAAGAAATTAGATAGTTGGTGACCTTATTTGAGCTCCAGCTGAAGGCTTTCCTGAAGTCAAATTTACCCCTGGATTTCTTAGCTGGTAGGTGAATAAATTCTATGTAATTGCATAAGCCATTTAGTCAAGTTGACTTCCCTATCATCTGCAACCAAAAAATTCCTCATGATACAGTTATCAACTCTTTTGGTTTTTTGTTTTATTATCATTTTTTATTAATCTTGCTTTATTTAGTGTTTATTATAGTGTATCAAGTTAACCATACTCTAGCACAGAATTATCATCAGTATCCTGCAAGGTCCTTCCATTGAATTATTCCCCTAGTAGCACTATATTATCCCCATTTTACAAAAGAGGACACTGAGACCAGAGAAAGTAACTTGCCCAAGGTTACTGAGTAAGTAATAAAGCCAAAATTTACTACCAAGGCAAATTTGAACCAAGGCAACCTGGCTCCTAAGCCCATGTTCTTAATCACTACAGTGTATCAGAAAGACTACACTACTCACATACTGTAATTTGGCATTGTCCAACTCTCTCATTTTTGCCACTATAATGAATATAAAGCAATATTTACTATTTCTTATGTAACTTTGGACAAGTTACTTAAACTCTCTGTGTCTCAATTTCCTTACCTATAAAATGGAGGTAATAAGATAATACTGATTTTATAAGGTTGTTGGATAGTTTAAATTGTACCTGTTACTTTGAACATCTTTTCTGTATTTATTGGCCATTTAGGATTCCTTTTTTGAGAAACTGCCTGTTCATAACTTTTGCCCATTTTTCTATTGAGTTTGTGTCTTTTTCTTATTGATTTTCAGGGGTCACATATTGAAGTCATGTCCATTTTAGACATTGAACATCTTCTAATCTATCACATTTCTGTGGTGCCCTTGATCAACAGGAATCTTTAGTTTTTATATGATCAATTTGATCAATTGTGCCCCAAATGTGGAAAGAATAAAGACATGAAAAACAATGTTTATGCCATCAGCAACGTAAACTCTAACTGAAGAATCAAAACCAACAACTAAACAATCACGTGTTAGACACTGTGTGTGTGAGTGCGTGCTCAGTCACTCCTGTTGTGTCCTACTCTTTGCAACCCTATGGACTGCAACCTGCCAGGCTCCTCTGCCCATGGGATTCTCCAGGCAAGAATACCGGGGTAGGCTGCCATGCCCTCCTCCAGGGGATCTTCCTGACCCGGGGATATAACCCTCATCTCTTGAGTCTTCTGCATTGGCAGGTGGATACTTTACCACTGTGCCACCTGGGAAGCCCCTATACAATCAACTATTAACCTCAGAAAAGTACCCCAATTTTTCTGAGTTTCAGTTTCCTTACTTGGAAAGTGGAAGCAATGACAAAATACTTTTCAGTTTGTTGTGACAGTTAAATAAAGTAAGACCTGGTTCTTGTAGTTGGTACCTGGCATATAATAATTGCAATTCATAAGCAGAGCACATCAAAAAAATAATAACAGCTACCATTTATAGTCATCAAGGCTGTATATTGTCACCCTGCTTATTTAACTTATATGCAGAGTACAGCATGAGAAATGCTGGGCTGGAAGAAGCACAAGCTGGAATCAAGATTGCCAGGAGAAATATCAATAACCTCAGATATGCAGATGACACCACCCTTATGGCAGAAAGTGAAGAAGAACTAAAAAGCCTCTTGATGAAAGTGAAAGAGGAAAGTGAAAAAGTTGGCTTAAAGCTCAACATTCAGAAAACGAAGATCATGGCATCTGGTCCCATTACTTCATGGCAAATAGATGGGGAAACAGTGGAAACAGTGTCAGACTTTATTTGGGGGGTTCCCAAATCACCACAGATGGTGATTGCAGCCATGAAATTAAAAGACGCTTACTCCTTGGAAGAAAAGTTGTGACCAACCTAGATAGCATATTGAAAAGCAGAGATATTAGTTTGCCAACAAAGGTCTGTCCAGTCAAGGCTATGGTTTTTCTAGTGTTTCATGTATGGATGTGAGAGTTGGACTGTGAAGAAAGCTGAGTGCTGAAGAATCGATGCGTTTGAACTGTGCTGTTGGAGAAGACTCTTGAGAGTCCCTTGGACTGCAAGGAGATCCAACCAGTCCATCCTAAAGGAGATCAGTCCTGGATATTCATTGGAAGGACTGATGCTGAAGCTGAAACTCCAATACTTTGGCCACCTGATGCGAAGAGCTGACTCATTGGAAAAGACCCTGATGCTGGGAGGGATTGGGGGCAGGAGGAGAAGGGGACAACAGAGGATGAGATGGCTGAATGTTCATCATCATCCTCTGTCCATCACCGACTCGATGGACATGGG
This sequence comes from Oryx dammah, assembly GCF_014754425.2. Taxonomy (NCBI): domain Eukaryota; kingdom Metazoa; phylum Chordata; class Mammalia; order Artiodactyla; family Bovidae; genus Oryx; species Oryx dammah. The sequence continues at coordinate 91,443,711 of NW_024070186.1, forward strand.
GTTGGGTGAACTCCAGGAGTTGGTGATGGACAGGGAGGCCTGGCGTGCTGTGAGTCCCCACAAAGAGTTGGACACGACTGAGTGACTGAACTGAACTGAGCCATTTATAGAGGTCTACTACCTGCCTGGCACTTACTCTAAGTCACCATATTTAAATTCCACAAGCCTCTGCAAGGCATTATAGCTGCCATTTGTCAGACGCCGAAATCTAGGTTCAGGGAGCTCAAGTAATTTGACAAAGTCACACAGCTGGTATAAGGTGGCAACAATACCGAAAGTGTACAAGACACTAGACACTGTCGAGTCTGACTCTGCGACCCCATGGTCTCTCCATGTAATATTGAAAGCCAGGTTCATTTGACCTTAGACCTCCCGTGCTTTCCACTATGTCAATTTATTGCCAGAAACGATGCTAGAAAAAGCAATGAAACTTTACCTGGATCCTGAAGAAAAAGAGAAAAGAAAAAGACAGAGTTTTAATAGACAAAAGGAGGAAGGCAGAGAGGACACCCTGCCAGATTCTGAGGGAGTACAGTGCATACGCCAGGGATGAAAAGTACTGTGAGTTATTAGAGGGCAGAAGGAAAACTTGTACAACATAGTGCCCTTCAGTCCAAGCACAGAGATGGGGACAGGGTAACTATGGGGGGGAGTGTCTATTCTCTACTTCTATTTCCATGACGAGGAAGCAGGAGTACACTGCCTGTCCAGTGAGCTTGAAGGAAGAACTGGCATTGTGTCCTTCTGAATCCTCAGGTTTGGAAAGCAGGCCTGCCCCAGGAAGCACGTATTTTCTGCTTTTCCAGAAGTTGTAAAACTACAGTCAGCTTTTACAAGCAGACTTTCCGACTCTGCTTGTGACTGGTGTTTGCTGTTGTTGTTTGGTCTACTAAGCTGTGACTCTTTGAGATCCCATGGACTGTAGCCCACCAGGTTCCTGTCAGTGGGATTTCCCAGGCAGGAATACCAGAATGGGTTGCCATTTCTTTCTCCAGGGGAATCTTTCCAACCCAGGGATCAAACCCACATCTCCACTGTGGGATATGTTCAGTTCTGGACTGAAATTCAAGCCGGTCTTTATCCCCGTGGATCTAAAAGCCATGGCTACCATTCCAGTTTTCCCAGGGACAAAGCTGACATTTTGTTTTCCACCAGTCTGACTCCTTCAGCTATCTCAATGGATTTTGAACTTGGATGGGCCTTGTGGGTGTCATCTGAAGACCCCTAAGACTGCAACAGTATGCATTCAACAAATCATGGTAAAAGAGTGAACATGACAAGTTCAGAGAATGAGAAGATGGCCTGATTTGAGTAGAGAACATATAAGTAGCTTTTGTGAGTATTCATGGGATTATCCAGGCAAGAATACTGGAGTGGTTGCCATGCCCTCCTCCAGGGGACCTTCTGGACCCAGGAATCAAACCTGCGTCTCTTGTGTCTCCTGCGTTGGCAGGCAGGTTCTTTACCACTAGCACCATCTGGGAAGCCCTATTATAAGTAGCTTGTAAGGTTAGGTGGATGACTTACAAGAAAGACTTTTGTTTTTGATGTGTGAAGAGTGCTTAAGTTTCTGAGCAGGAAAAGAGCATGAGGAAGACAGTGTTTATGTAGAGATAATGTGGCAATGGGCTGCAGTGAAGGCCAGGGGAGGAAAACCAGGAGCTGAAGGGCAACCAGAAGTGGTTTCTAGAATTCCTGAGTGAGGAAGGATGAAGGTCTGGTCCAGGGAAGTGGAAATGTGAACTGGGGTGAAGGGATGAACCAGAGAGATCAAGGGAAAAGTGCCAGGATATGGTCACAACTGGGGTCCGAGAAGTGAGAGACCTTTTTCAGGCACCACTCTGAAAGATGTAGATAAGCATGCCCAGAGCTGGTGGGAAGTGGGTCTCAGCCTTCAGTTCAGTTCAGTTCAGTCGCTCAGTCGTGTCTGACTCTTTGTGAACCCATGAAACACTCCAGGCCTCCCTGTCCATCACCAACTCCCGGAGTCCACCCAAACCCATGTCCATTGAGTCGGTGATGCCATCCAGCCATCTCTTCCTCTGTCGTCCCCTTCTCCTCCTGCCCTCAATCTTTCCCAGCATCAGGGTCTTTTCCAATGAGTCAGCCCTTTCATCAGGTGGCCAAAGTATTAGAGTTTCAGCTTCAACACCAGCCCTCCCAATGAACACCCAGGTCTCAGCCTTGGGCACCTTAAATCTGAGGTATCAAATCGACTTGTTCTTGGCAGCAAGGACACCCGGTACAGGCTAGGAAAGAAGTTAGGGTTGGGAACAGTTTGGGGAGTCAACCTCGACAAAGTGGTAGCACACATTTGAAAGCCTCTGGGTAGCAGTTGGTGGAGATGTGAAGCATGAACACGGAGAGGACTTGGGATGAAAGGGATGGGAACAGGGACACAGGTGAAGCTGGGAGGAGAGCAAGGGGACACCGGTCGCTCCTGGACTGAAGGGAGGGACAGGATGAGGCGGCTGGCAAAGGTTGGAATCAGGATCTTGTCGGCAGAGGAGGATGGCTTCCACCTCCTCCCCCCTGTCCCGGGCCCCCAGGAAATCCACAGCTGGACCCAAAGCAGCTTTCCTCAGGCCGGCCTGTCTCTTCTGGGCCCTGAGTCCCCTTCCTCATGCTCTGGCGACAGTGATGCCTCTATCAGCTGTAGGGGGCGACTCCAGCTCCCCGCGCCGCAGGGTTTTCCCCCCCAGGTTCCTACGGCCCTTCAGAGCCGGGGCCCTCCCCAGCACCGCCCCACCTGGCCACCGCCGCAGCCAGCCCGCCCCGCAGCCAGCCCGAGCTGCCGCAAGCCACTGGCCCCTCCCGGGGGTGGGGTTTAGGCTCCCCCTGCCACACTCGCTTTGTTGCAGGGCACCCCCCAGGACAACCCCGCCACTCTGTCTCCACGTCCTGGGAGTCAGAAAGGTGCTAAACTAGGGGCCTGGTGGGAAAAGGGGCTCAGCAGCGCTCGGACGCTCGCGGGCTCGAGGTAGCTAGGGATTGGGAGGAGGGAGCGGAGCCTGAGCCGCGGGGGCCGCTGCTGCAGAAGGGGGAGGAGAATGGGGAGGAGCTGGGGGGCAGGCTGTCGGGGAAGGAGGGGTCTTAAGGGGCGGCGAGCCCAGGTCGGATTTCCTCTGAGGCTGGCGATCCGCGAAGCTCCCACCTTCCCTTAGAGCTCACTGCAGCCGCCTGCCCCGCGCCCTCCGGAGACCGGGACGGGACCATGGTGAGAGCGGGGTGCGTGGCGCGAAGCCGAACGCACTGGTGCGACCCCTCTGAGCGGCCGAGGGTGGCCGGGCGGAGGGGGCGAGCCGCCGGGACCCAAGGAAGTTTCCGGGGTCGGCACGGGGCCCGGAGCCTTCAGTCTGGCTCTTCTCTCTTCCGCAGATGTGGAGACGCTGGCTCGCGCTCGCGCTGGTGGCGGTCGCCTGGGTCCACGCCGAGGTAGGTGAGCCTCTGAGCAGGTCCGAACTCGGGCGCCGGGGCCACTGGGGTCTGCGCGTGGCGCGGGCGGTGCGTGCGTCCCTGGAGATGCTCTCCCCGGGTCGGACTGGGAGTTTCCATCCGCCGGGTGAGGGGGCGCTCGGAGCAGAAATGCTACTTAGGAAACTTAAACCTTAAAAATCAGGAAAAGTAGTTTGGGCCGTAAGCTGGAGCCCCACCAAGGCTAATATGGAGGGAGAGTGGGGAGGGGGAGTGAGGAAGAGCAGGGCCGATTGGGACAGAGGCGGCGACACGAGCAGGAGCCGAGTTCAAAAAGGCGCCTGAGTTCTTGCCTTCACTTGAGAGAAAACTGAGAATAGTTGGAGCCTTCTCCCTTCCGAGTCTGTCTCCTGGGGGAGGGGGGGGCGGGCTGGGGAGCTCAAGAGATTCTTCTTTTAGGGTGGGATATATATTTTCTCTCTCTCTCTTTTATAAAGTAAGATTATGATTCTCTGATTTTTTCTTTCTTTCTTTGTAAAGTGCCCTGGGATTTTGTGCTACTATCAGAGCCAAATAACGGCCTTTTAAAAGTCTCCGTTTTTTCCTAAACTGGGCATTGCGCAAGTATGAGTAATCCGTGGCTCTGTCCTTTGAGGGCTCCGCGTTTCCAGTCAAAGTATTTCAGCGCTTTTGGGGTAATGTTTTCTTTTCAACTCCAGTGACCTTCCTGAAACACTACAAACAAACCAACAAACCCTTCACTCACAAGCCCCTCCATTAACTCAAAGGTTTATGGACAGAAAATAAACAATTCTAAGTTCCCTGGGCTCTAGTCTCCAGAAAAGTGAGGTCAGAAACCAAACATTTGATAATTATGGCAGGAAATGTGGAAGGAATTAAAAAGCATGAGGGAGAAGAAATGGAATGTACATTACAAAAGAAATAGTTCCCTGGTGGGTGGTTATTCTCTCTCTTTGAATTTTTTTCTTCATATTACAGTTTAGCCCCACCCTTAGCATCACAGCTTTTCTGCCCAGAAAAGTCATAAAAGCCTGCAAGGTCTTCACGATTTAAAAAAATATGCACATTATACTGAACTCTCATTTAATTCACTACTACATTGTTGGTTGATCTGGAAACAGGAGCTGTTTTTACTCACAATGAAATTAAAAATTGGGCTTCCCTGGAAGCTCATACAGTGAAGATTCTGCCTGCAGTGCAGAGGACCTGGGTTCGATTCCTTGTTTGGAAAGATTCCCTGGAGAAGGAAATGGCAACCCACTCCAGTATTCTGGCCTGGAGAATCCCATAGACAGAGAAGCCTGGCAGGCTATAGTCCATGGGGTCGCAAAGAGTCAGACACGACTGAGCAACTAATACTATATTAAATTTAAAAGAGCTAATTTTTTTGGCTATCTACTTGTGTTGTAATAAAACTCCATTTGAATGATGGGGAGACTAAGTCAGAAAGGTCACATAACTTATCTAGAGTCTTAAGTTGTTAAATGGTAGAAGTGAGATTTGAAGACAGTCTGGCATCACACCCCAGGCTCTTAACCACTACCTCCCACAAGGACTTCATATTAGCCATGTACTTCTTGGCATAGAGCAGACCTTGGTTGGGATGCATACATCATTTCATTTAAAGCTTCCCAGAACCTTGTAGGGTCACTTTTGTTATCCACATTTTACAGGGGAAGAAACAGGTTCCAGGAGATTAGGTAACCTGCTCAAGGTCACACAGCTAGTTAGTTCTGAAGAAGGATCTGAACCCAGCTCTTTCTACCGGCAGAGGTCATCTTGAACTCCAGACCAGTTTCTCATGCATTTTGTTTTCCAGGGTTTGAGTTTGAGGGAGGACCCTTCTTCACTGGCTGATTTAGTCCTAGCTAAGGAACACCCTTGCATCCCCGCTATTGCCCTCAAAAGGCAAAAACCACAGTCCATTGATGGTTGAGGAGAATCCCTGATTTGTTTTACTGCAGGTTTAGGAATTGCCAGCTAGTGTGTGAAATCGCTCTGTGAACTGGAATGCAAGTGTGAGGAGTGAGGGGGCCATAGGTTCACGCGTCACAAGGCTGTGTAGCCCAAGGTCTGGGATCTATTCTCAGAAGCTGTTTGTACTACACCCCCTCCCCCCAGTGCATTGCAGGGAAAAGCTTAGCCCTCATAGGAAGTTCCCTCAGCAGCAATTTCCTGCTTGAGGTGGAAGAGCAGAAAGTACTCTCACAGAATTCCCAAGGCAAAATCTGCGGGGAGAGAGGCAAAATCAAGAAGTGCTGAGCCATGAAAACTGAGGAAAGGAGTGGTGCAGAAAGAAGGCTGTAAACTCAAGGTATGTGAAGAGTAGGTATGATGTAGGTTTCATTTCATGACAGATTATTAGGGATTATTTTTTAATGAATACAATCTCTTGGTGTCTGGACCTGGTAACCTTTGGCAAGTCTTTAATCCACATTTTAATAATAATGTACCTTTAACTATTAATGAAAAGATAAATTAATGTTAGTTTAGATATTACTTTCAGCATTTTATCATGTAGTTAATGGTGCTTGCAGTAGAAATTTTTTTCCTTGTTAGCTGTAATAACATATAGCAAACAAAGCCAAATACTTTACTGTCTTTATTGACATCCACTTTAGTAGTCTTTAGGGCTAAAATTATGCAAATATGATGAGCTTTTAAAATGAAATTTAGAAAACAAAGAGTTTTCTTGGTCCTTTTTGATTTAGTATAAGCACAAGGATTCAATTCGGCATATTTTTAAAGCATGTGATTGTACAACAAATTATGTTGCAATTTGAAGAACTAAGGCCTTTGGAATAGCTGCAGACCTCTAGAATCAGAGGTGTGCCAAGCTGGAGAAAAGGTGGTTGTCTTCATTATCAGTGTCAGTCTGTAGAAATCCTGTTTGGTTGGATTCAAGAAACTATTAGCAAATCTCGTTAAAGAAAGTGTTCTGTTTTGAATGTTTTCCATTGTCTCTTATTGGCACCTCAGGGTTTTTTTTTTGATTGCTTCCTCTCTGTCTTTCTGTCTTAATACTTCAGGCAGCCTCCATCAAAATTCCATCCCATTCAGCTGAGCTCACTCCCATGTGCTCATTAGAGTCTTCTTAAAGGGGGTGTTGGCCCATGTCTCTTGAGGAGCCCTGTCTCTTGATGTATTAGCGTCTGCTATGGATGAGGATTGGGGAGTGGCAGCACAGAGCAAACTTCCTCTTTTCAGAACCTTTTGGGAGGGGGCTGTATGGACCTGCTCACTCTCCCTCACCAGGCCCTCTCGGTGAGAATTACTACAGTTCACTGAGAAGTGTGGATAGCAGAGGCTGGGAAAGGTTGAGAAGTCAGCTGTTAGTGCATGTGCCCTGGGGTCTGAGTCCAACACCATAGGCTGGAGGGGACCCTGTGGCTCGACTGCCTGCTTCCAGAAGGCAGCCTTGGCAAGTGCCCGAGCACACTCCACTTTCTGCTGGTGGTTATGTCTGCTGGCACTCTGATTGCCAACATTCCAGGTCTATAAATTCACAGGTCACATGATAAGTCACAAGTACAGGAGACTGATTCACAAATCAGAACACTTATTCCAGGGAGGGGATGCTTAACCCGTGAACTGTGAGTGCATCGCTTAAGACAATAGTGACAAGAATAACAACAATTATACAGATAGGCAAGAAGATTATTAGTGCATTGTTCCTCTGAAGCCAGATTTCTTAACCTCCTTCATACCCTATTATCAACATACAGTTAATCAACCACTAGGGGTATTATTGACCAATGTGGGATCTTCTTTATATTCTTGAGAATTATTCCAATAACGGATTCCAGTGGGCCAAAGTGTGACTTTTTTTCCCTCATTTTCCCTTGATTTCCCCCACATCTTCTACAGAAAAAGCTAGGATTTTGATATCTATCTTGTATATTGACCACTAAAATAATCTCTTGTTTGTTTATCCTTTGGCAAAGAAACTCCTTGCTGTGATTCTGGAGGTCATTGTTAGAAAATGGGATGTTAAAATATAGCAGGGACTCTGCTGAATAGCCAAAACAGAGGGACAAGCACCCTGCAAATTGAAGCCTTGGATACTGAAAACATCCTTAAAAGGAACATGTCACAATTCCTATAGAAGTCTCTGGATTGGAAAATAGAAAGCAGGGGTCCATTCTCAAGCTCAGAGGAACGAGTTTGGGAGGAGCTGTGAGGTGGGGGCATGGCTGCTATGAATGTAATGTCTTGAAGAAGGAAATAAAGTCTTCAAATTCAGTGAGGCAAGAAGATACAGGTTTCCAGGAGAATAGAGAAAGTAAAAGATGATCTGTAAATACCAGTGGTCACACACAGAGAATTGAAAATGTCATGGTATCTTCTTCCTACTCCTTTTAAATAAATGGACATCCAGACAGAAATTTTTAGTAGCCACAAATAGTATTAGCTTAAAGACACCAGATATTATAGGATTGAAAAACAACTTATCTTTAGATAGGTTCATTTTTAAGCTAGGTGACTGATGTCCTGCAGGTCAAATGCATGCTTTTCTCTTAAGGTGCCATCTTCTGTCACGTATGACTTTGGCGTGGGATGCTTTCTCTAGGAGTGAGTCATCAACAGCATAGACCTTGCCTTCCCGGTGGCCATCAGGCCGTATTCCCTGGGAATCCATTATTAGAATAATTCTCAAGAATATAAAGATCCCACATTGGTCAGTAATACCCCTAGTGGTTGATTAACTGTATGTTGATAATAGGGTATGAAGGAGGTTAAGAAATCTGGCTTCAGAGGAACAATGCACTGGAATGCTTCCAGTATTCCCTGCTGCAGGCTGAGCATGACCTACACAGGGCAGAGTCATGGATGAAGTACAGGACATGATCTCTGCCCTCAGGTTGCTTACAGTCTAATGGTGCGCCGGGAGATTTAAACGGTGGCAGCTAAAATACATAAGATTATCACTACCTGATGAACAAGTATCTTCACTATTATTATTATTGCTTTTTTTTACATTAACAGAGGACGTCCCTTGATTTTTAAAGTTCCTTTACATTAATACAGTGCACAAATTTTTAATGTATAGCTTGAAGAACTTTTACATATGAATATACCCATGTAGCCACCACCCAATCAAGACTGAGGGAACTGATGCAGTAAGGAGGCCATAAATGTGGGGTGAGTGGAAACAGTTATAATGATAAAAGTGAGGAATAGATATGATCAAGGTTACATTTCATCACTTGATGATCATTATCATTTAATTAGTCCAATCTCTTAATGTCTGGCCCTACTAACAATTTTTTTGGCAAGTTTTAATTCATGTTTTAACAATGAATTAAATGAACCTTTAATAATTAATGAAAAGGTAAACGAACCCTCTCCATATGAGATTTGCGATTTGGATATTAAGCATTTTAACTTATAGGTATCAGTGCTTTCAGTAGGAAATTGTTTTCCTTGTTAGCTACAAAAACTAACAAACACAGTTGAATGCAGTCTTTGTTGAGATGAATTCATTTTAGCAAACTTTGTATAGGCTTTGGGGGAGCTGACTTGACTGTTTCGCCAGTAGATATTCCAGGGCTCAATATAATCTACATTGAGAAACTAAATCAAGGATAGAAACTCAAGTAATTCCCTTTGACCACTTTGCCCTGGTCAGTATTATTTTCAAAGGGACTCTACATAAGATGCCTATCACATTAATTCTGAAAGCTAAAAACTTTAAACCTACTACTAGAGAAGAGTTAAGAGTTAACAGCAATATATGCCAGTAAAAGTTATGTTTACAAAAATTTAAGGCTCTAGCAAATTATTGTGATTTAAATTAAAAAGCAGAACACTCCCCACTCCAATTCCCTATCCTCACAGCTATGTAAAAATTTATAGAGAAGTATGACGAAATGTCTAAAAGCCATCATGAGGATTCTTGTGACATCTCACATTTTCCAAGAGGAATTTATCCTCCTAATACATGCTATTAAATAAAAAAGTAGTATTATTTTCTGATAAAATATGGATATATGTTAATAAGAAGCTCAGGGAATATAGAAAAAACTAGAGCAAAGAATAAAGTTGCCTGTACTTCTACCACCTAAACTTAAACTAGCCTTTCATCCCTCCTTTTAGAGAAATTGTCAGTCAGTTAACAGATGTATGTGATGTGCCTACTAGACCCTACAGGTAATGAAAATTAGTACCTCCCAACACTAGGATAAGGGGCTTCCCTAGTGGTTCAGACAGTAAAGTATCTGCCTACAGTGTGGGAGATCTGGATTCAATCCCTAGGTTGGGTAGATCTCCTGGAGGAGGGCATGGTAACCCTCTCCAGTATTCTTGCCTGGAAAATCCCCATGGACAGAGGAGCCTGGCAGGCTACAGTCCGCAGGGTCACAAAGAGTCGAACCCAACTGAGAGACTAAGCAGAGCAACACTAGGGTAAATCGCCTGCAGAGATGAAACAAACATGATGTGTGTGGCATCACTACCTTCTCCCTTACCTATGACAGACCTTGCTAATCACTCATAGAATTCTTCCTTCTGAGGCTGGAGAAAGTTAGAAAATCCTTCTCAGGGATGCAGTGTACGCTTGCGTGCTCAGTCTCTCTGTCGTGTCTGACTCTTTGTGACTACATGGACTGTAGCCTGCCAGGTTCCTCTGTCCATGGGATTTTTCCAGGCAAGAATGCTGGAGTGGGTTGCCATTTTCTCCTCCAGAGGATCTTCCTGACCCAGGGATCAAACCCGCATTTCCTGCATCTCTTGCCTTGGCAGGCAGATTCTTAATCACTGAGCCAGCAGGGAAGCTCCAGTGCTCTGGGTAGCCGCTAGCAATCCATTAGTCTGTGTGTGAGATAAAAAGATACTTGCTTTTTCTGTTGGAGAAGTCAATCCAATTTGGAAGTCAGTCCAGATAGTGGTATGGCTTTAGCCAGAATTAAGATGATTTAGAAGGCAGAGTTTGGGACCATAGTCCCACAGACAACATGGGGTGATGGAACTAGGGTTGCAAATGAAATGGATGAAAATGTCAGGAAAACAGTAGTCTGTTCCTAGCCCCAGCTTCTAAGTTCTTTAGCTGAATTCAAGCATCTTAAAACCTAAGGCAAACTTTTTAACATTAGCCGTCAACAAAAATATGAGAGTTGTCTCGGCTCTTCTGGTGGAATAAATAGTTGCTCTTGCTAAGGCTCTAAGAACTGCTGTTGTCATAGATAACAGCCGCCTGGCAAGAACATGCTAGTGGAAAGCTCTTTGGGTAGTTGGAGTACAAAATATATCCTGTAAATCTGCATTTTCTGCTGTGGTTGGAGAATTTCCATGTAATCTCTTCACAGACTTTTTATATGCTCATTTGGAAGCCATCACCAGTAAGCTGTTCCCAGGATTGTCTGAATTTATGACCTTTAAAATGTTTCCTGTATAATCTCAGACACTGTATATGACCAACTAAGCTGTTGCCAAAACCAGTCATGTGACACACGGCAAAAACCTGATATGATGCACGCACGGTTTATAATGTGTGTGGCATGGCATATTGGCTTGAATTGGCTTGAGGTGGGGAAAATGTCTCTGTTTTCTACCTTTTATTGTATTCAAGATTAAAATCCTGAGTCTGAGGCAAAATTTGCCTTTTTGCTCACAGTTTGTCATTCTGCCCTTCAATGATGGTAAATGAATGCAATTGATCTCCTACAGCAGTGCCAGGCATTATGGCAGTCAGTCTGCACATATGCTTCTATTAAGAATAGTGTGGAACTAAAAAGCAATACCATATTGGTCCCTATTCTGAAGTAGCTGCTACCACCATAGCTACTGTACAGCTCAAATGGGAGTCACATCACCTCCTTCCTCACCTCCTGCTGCTGGTGCAGAAATCTTTGCAATGCAGCTGTGGGATGGATGCCTTCTCAGAATTTAAGAGGCTCCACCAGAGCTGCTGGGGCCATTTTCAGCCTGTCCACCTAGCCACTACTATCCAGTAGGTGGCAGCTTTTTGTGTGGAACTTCATCTGAAATTGTCTGTTCCTTGAGTGCTGCTGCTTTTCTTTTATTTCCCATTTTCCTGTCACTTGAGCCTTCCACTGAGTTCCTTTCTTCATTCTCTTCTCTTGTTCTTGTATCTGGGTGTTTTCAAGTTTTATCTTTTTCATGGATCCTGTTACAAAACTTCTTGTGATTGAAAAGAACCTTATAAAATAATGAAAGAGTCCTTGACTTAGAAGGACTTGCTCTTCCCCTTTCTTACTGGTATTACCATTTTAAAGCCACCTAATTAATATCTCTGACTTGCAGCTTAAGCTAAGCGCAGGTGCTTTGAGGTAATGAACCGGGTTTGAATTCTGGCCTTGCTGAGCTGTGAAACCATGAGCAAGTTACTTAACCTCCCTGAGCTCGCTTTCCTCATTTGTAAAATGAATAATGGCCATCTCTCCTGCCAGTCAATCAATTAGATAATAGAAAAGGCTTCTCCTCATAGCACACAGTCAATGCCAAACATTTGCAAAAATGAAGTGCCTCTTCCCAGAATGTTTTTGACTCATGATTTCAATGAGAGAATTCTCAGTTTACACATTGACATTCACAAGGTATTGTCTGCATGTGTATAGCCTGTGCCCTAGCTCAGGTTATTACTGTGTTTACTGATTTATCCTTGACAGGAAGTACAGCATAATGGTTTAGCACTCAGGCTTTGAGGCTATATTGTACTGTGCTCTGCTAAATCGCTTTAGTAGTGTCCGACTCTTTGTGACCCTATGGACTGTAGCCTGCGAGGCTCCTCTGTCCATGGGGATTCTCCAGGCAAGAATAATGGAGTGGGTTGCCATGCCCTCCTCCAAGTGATCTTCCGGACCCAGGGATGGAAGCCACCTCTCTTCCATCTCCTGCACTGGGGGGTGAGTTCTTTACCACTAGCACCCCTTGGGAAACCCTGAAGCTATATTACCTGAGTTTAAATCCTATGCCTTATTAGCTCTGTGAACCTGGGGAAGTTACTTGACCTTCTGGCTCTGTTTGCTCATCTATAAAATGGGCTTAATATGGAGTATTCACCCCATAAGTTAGCTGTGAGAATCCAACTGTACCATGTAAAGCAATTAGAAGAGTGGTTTGGCGCATAGAGTGCAGTAAATGTTAGCTATTATTATCAATCTTGTGGCATCTCTACTTATTGAAGGAACTTCAAAGCTGTGTATGTGTGTGTTGTGTGTGTGTGTGTGTTTGCCTAATCTCACGTGCTCATGGCTGGCAGAATTCCCCATGCCTCCTTTACTCTTTCCAGGGATTAAGGATGACCTTTTAAAAGACAACTAGAGTATTTATTTCAGTGGATACTTTGTCACCAAGAATTCATATCAGAACCCTGCCTCCACTTAGACTTAGCCAATCTTGCCTTCAGACTTCCAGCATGTCCTCTGTAAAGCCACAATTCTATCATTCCTCTGAGAAAAGAGTTAAGGACTCATCAACCTCCTGAGCGCAGGCAGTGAGCTGTGTAAGGCAGCATAGGTTCTCTCTGAAGACTGAGTGAGTAAGGCAGAGAACTGGAAAGGGAAGAAGAGTGAAAAAAGGCAAAAAAGAGCGGTAATAAAACTCCTGTGGAATTTTTGCAGATCCAGCTGTTTTCCTGTGTCCCACCTTCTGACATATGGAGGTGGCCACCAGGTATCTTAAGTTTTTTGTGGGATTTGTCATTTACATATGTTCTTGCTGTAGTCCCCATAGCATGGCCTGTTCCCAGGGTTTTAGAAAATGTGACCAGGCAAAGGAATAGAACCCTTTGCTTTCACTGTTTGAAAAATAAATACCTTCTCTCAAAGACAGGGTAGGAAGTGTTGCTGGAGCAGGCTGATTTGTCTGTTTGGGAACCAAGGCAGCACTGCAGTGTTTTGCACACAAACTTGAATCCTCTGCTGGGCACTGCTGTGTCTGGCAGCCAGCCCTGACTGCAGCCTCACATGGTTGCCAGTTCCCAGGCCCCGGAGCCTGTCTCTTTATTGTTCCCTGTGTTGCTCACTTCATCTTTTCCCCCTCTACTTTCTTGTCTTTCCTCTTCTTTCTCATTTCCTTCCTCCACCATAACAGAGAGGTCATCGTGGAGTGTTTAGCTGCCAAAACATGCACAGAGCACTAGGCTCACATCTCATACAGAAAGAAAACTGCATACAATCTTGATGCATTATTTTGCTTCATCCATCTGGGACAAAGTAACATTTCTCTGACTAAACTCAAGGAAAGAAAGTAAAAAGTATCACAAGCCTGTTCTCTATGACACTCTGAGTTAGTGCTGGTGACTAAGACACAGACCTGTCCCCAGGGAGCTTGCAGGCCAGTAGGGGAGGCTGACAGGTCACCCGCTCTGGTAAGTGGTAGGACAGGGCTGACAACCTAACCCATCACTGGGGGTTGCAGGAAGGCCTCAGAGAGGGTGTGTCCCCAAGCTGAGCCCCAAATATGAATGGTGATAGCCAGACAACAGCAGGGAGAGGCAAAGAGCCTTATCTAATGCTATCTAATCTTCATTTATCAGCGAAGAAACCATAGCTCAGAGGATTCAGTTAGTTACCCCAAATCAGCCACCTAGTAAATAAATAGTAAAGCCAGGATACAAATCCAGGACTTCAATTCTCAATGCAAATATTCTGTGTTCAAGTGTGCTTAAGGTCCTCTTAGTTTTATTTATGAAAGTGACTTTGAAAACAAAGCAAAGACCTTTTCTCTAGGTAACTGTAACTCAAAAACAGCTGCCCAAGCTCTGCCATTTACCATTTCACACTCTATCAGCTACCATTTCACACTCTATCACAAGTGCCTGGGTCAATGTTTCAGGCCTGGTCATGGTCATTCTAACCACATCAGCCTGGACATGGCCTCGACTTGGTTCACGTCCAGGTGCTTCTTTGAACCACAGTGAAGTGTAGATGTCCCATCAGAGTGCTTGCTGCATAATGGTCAGTGACTCAGGAGATGCTTTATAGCAGTGTCCTTGTCCTTCAGATGTATTCACAACTGTTCCACATTGAATAAGACCAAATGGCAAGACAGCTGTAAATCTCCAGCTAAGTGTCTGGGTATGGTTGTCCACACTGTCAACTGCACAACAGTGGCTGGCCAAGGGCGCAAATTGGGCTGACCCCATCCTGTGCTCTGCTTACAAGCCTCTATGCCCTGTCCTGGGGCTTTTCTGACCTCCCAGAGGGTCACTGTTTTTCTAACTGATGTGCAGAGCTCCCCAAACCCACCATTTTCTCTCAGATGTGTGATGCTTCTTGGACTGTGGTGGCCATTTCTCCTCCATACATTTTATAAATCAATATCATTTTAGGGTCTTAGAAAGTTTTCATAACTGGCCTCCATCAAAAGCCAGTTCTTTGTTTTTGTGGATTTTCCTTATGGATAACCTAAGATGATACAAATGGAAATTTTTAAAAAATCTGTTGTTTTGCAACCAAAAATGGGCTGCTTTTGGCTCTTGTCCAACTCAATCTAGTTGGGGAACTATGATTCCCCAGGAATTGAGAAAAGCATTCCTAGCTTCCCCCTGAGTGCTGGATTAGCACAACTTCCCTCAGCCCACAGCTGAATTCCAGCTCCGAGGAAGAAATGTCTTAGACACAGTGAACTCCCAGCCCGGAACCCGTCACAGGTTGTGTCATGTGTTTGCATTAGCTGAGCAAAAAGCAAGCAGGCTTTCCGGCCTTGCTCCCCGTCCCCCCCCCCCCCCCCCCCCCCCGACCCCCACCCTGGAGAGGCCAGTTACAGTCTAGACAGTGTCTGCTTGGCAGTGAGCCTTTGCAGCACAATCTGCACAGTTCTGCAGCTCTGACTTCAGTTGCCTCTGTTCACTCATCCCCACCCTCTCACCCCGTTTTCTTAGTTAGCCTTAAACCGTCTCAGGGTACTGGCCGCATATATAAGCAGCAGGTGAATGAATTTGTGAGACTATGAGGATTCAGCTGTTTTGAGAGGTTCAGAGATGAGAAAAGATCGCAGCGCTGGCTGCAGCTGTGGCTGGGTTTGCAGTGATCCCTGATGTGAGCCAGCTTCCAGTAAGCCTCCATTTACTGGCCAGAGATGGGCTGGAGCGAACCCGGGACTGACAGTGGCACCCCGGTAATGAGCCTTGGTGAGCTGTCCTTGGTGGAGTGAACTTGGGCAAGTCACTGGGCCCCTCATTTATAAAATACGAGGGTTAGAGCAGGTAAGCTCTCAAACTCAGCTCTGAAATCCTATCCATATAAAAGGAGGCAGACGTTGTAGGTTGGATTGTCATGGTATTTACTTAATGGAGTTAGGCTATTTGATTAGCTCTTAACTCATGGCCCAAAGAGGAAGAGTTTGAAAGAGACGCTGGCCCAGGAATGGGAAAAGAGAACAAATAAAAGCAGAAGTCATATTGTGTCCCTTGCTTCCTCCTGTGTGCATTGACTGAACTATAAACAGTACGTCCTGTGGCACCCAAACAGTCTTCATGCCCAGGAATTCTAATTGCTGTTTATTCTACAGAAAGGCATCATTTGATTATTCCACTTTAGAAAGTAGCTATTCTACAACACTGGGCAAGAAATGAAGGATGCTGGGTCCTCTTGGGGTTGAGCAAGGAATCTTTTTTTTTTTTAATGAAAGACCTCAAAATTCCAAAATGTGCCACTTGAGCTTTTGCTGAACTTAACAAAAAAACAAAAACAAAACTTTCTTCTGACCTTTGTAAATGTTCACGGCTTACAAAAATCATTGTCTGAAAGTGTTGCACGGACCCTATTTTGTTTTCTGAAATGCATCTTGCTTTCTCACCATGTTGCCTGGCCCATGACCAGATCCTGGGTTTCCTCCACAGGAACTGATGAAGTTCCTGCCCGGGTCCCCATGCCTTCTCTCTACATCAGTTCAGGGCTCTTGTTTCAGCTGAGGGTGCTGCTCTTTTGGCCTTGACCTCGGTGGTTAAATCGAGTGACCTGAGAGGGTGAACCCAGTGAGGAAGCAGAGGCCAGTGCGGATGTTTCAGTCCTGCCTAATGCCTGGTGCCTTAACTGCCCTCTAGTTCCTGAATCCCACTAGATGATCTCAGTATGCTAAATTGTGCTGACTTCTGGTTCTGAAGGGGGGACCAGCCCAGTGTTGTCTGTGGCTTTCCTAATAAGGCCACTTGTAGTGTCAGAATTGAATTGAAATTGGCTGTGCTCCAGGGTAGACTATATACACAGACACACACATAAATTTTACTGCTTAATTGACTTACGTTTCACTACTTGGAGAATGTGACCATCTACTTATAGTTCAAAGACACTTCCCTCACAAAAACAAATTCCTGTGGAAACTAATGAAGAGAAAGATATATATTACTAAATTTCCCTTAATTTGATTGCTATGTTTGTTCTAGTTTGGTATTTAACTTCTGTTACACTGTCCTGATTTCTATCTGAATCTAGGGATATAGATCAGTACTTGTGATTGTGAAGTTTGCTTGTTAATGAACATTAACTTAATATATGTCATTCATTCATTCATTCCCTACCTCATTCCAGGATTCAGAATGTTTTTCTTCTCAAATCCTATGGCTAGCATGTCCTACTAGTTTCTGTCAGGGTTACACTTCCTAGGCATATTTTCCGTTATGGACAAGGACCCAAGTTTATAGTGTAACATTTGCAACAGAGAAAAAGAAAATGGATGGAGAACTTAAAATTCCTGGTGACTCACCAGCATACCTGGCTCATGTAGATGTTAGTGAAAAATTGACGCACCAGTGTGGAATTTCTGTTAGAGCAGCTAAAACTTTTGAAGCAGGATTCCAGTTGCCCTCACTGAGCTCAGATTCAGACGTAACCAGAGTCGCCTTCATTGTCAGGGTCCCTATCAGGAGGACCCAGGTGTGGCTTCTGGGTGGCCCGGCCCAGCTCATAAAACCTGCTTGGAAGTGGAGGCAGAATTCACAAGTGCTCAGAACGTTCACCTTCGCTTTCCCAAGGGCATTCGCATCCTTGGGTCTTCACCATGTGCTATAATTGCAATGCTACAATTAATTGGAGCAGACAGAGGTCTACATCAGAAGCAGGAAATTCACTTGGCTTCTCCTCGGAGTCCTAAGAATCTTTCAGGAAATCTGTTCATTTGTGCTTTGTTCTCCCTACCTCTCTTCTGTCCTTGGCATTTTCTGTTTTCTTTCCTTTCTTAGCCTGTGTGGCCTTGGCCTTGCCAGCAGCCACATGCCAAGAAGCAGACTTCCTGGTTTAGCTGTTTATTTTAAGGGTGAAACCTTTCACTTTATGCATTAATTGGTGTCTGTATCATGTTCAACAAAAGAGTAATTTTCTGCTTGCACCAAGGGCTGGCTAATGATCAAAGAAAAAAAAACCCAGCACAAGGATATCCACTTCAGGTGTGAGTTCGTTTGGGGTTTCTCAATTTCCTTTCCTGGGGGATGTCTAGAAGGGAGAATGGGATTGGGAAGTGTTTTGAGCAGAGGCCAGACATTCAAGTCTTTGCTAAATGTCGGGTATAATAAATTCAGTACTCACTGCAGACTTATTTTTTAATAAAACTTGCTCAGCTATTTGTGGACCATATTGTTTAAATAATAGTTTCAAAGTTAACAGTTTTCTCTCTGAGAAATACAATTGGAATAGAGTCTTTGTGTTTTTCTTTGTCTTCTATGAAAAAACGTGTTAAATATAACCTGGATGATAATAAATTGTATTTTTTTGGTTATATACCCTATCTAGGCATTCTGTCTCTCTCTCTCTCTTTTTTTTTTTTTACATAAAAATAAAGAAACCATGAAGGTGATATGAAATCCTGTAAGAAAAACCAATGCTTGAGGTTTATTAACTCCACTGTTTGGTCATTTGACAGCTTAGATAATTGCATTTTCCCTCTACATTCCTTTTACACATTTGATTAAACAGCAGGCTCTTCATTTCCTGCTTCAGTTGCTTCATTGAATTGCTGTGTGGATTAGAGAGCAGGTTGGGTTCCTCCCCAGGGGCTATATTTCACCTGGTGATTGGCTTATGTTTCTGGGTAGAGTTATCACTATTTTGCCCAGTGTGAATGGCATTGTCATGTAGTGACCATGATTACTCATGTCATAGTGGGCTAGAATGCAGACCTTCTCATTCCCCGATGATTTGTTGTTTAGTTCTGGGAAAGTCTTCTCTCTGTTTGGTGAAATGAATGCACACACACAAGTGTGTGTGGCGGGGGAGCGGGGGTTGTTCCCAGACAGCTGAGGACTATCATGGGCTCTCGATTACCCATCTGTGGATTTAGATGTGACCACAGCCATATTTGGAAAGCCATGGCATTCTCTTTGAGGGAGAGACAAAGGATTCTAAAGCCAAGGGTGTTGAAAGCGTGAGTGAGTGAGTGAGGGAAGTCGCTCAGTCGTGTCCGACTCTTTGCGACCCCATGGACTGTAGCCTAACCAGGTTCCTCCGTCCATGGGATTTTCCAGGCAAGAATACTGGAGTGGGTTGCCATTGCCTTCTCCAGGAAATCTTCCCGACCCAGGGATTGAACCCAGGTCTCCTGCATTGTAGGCAGACGCTTTACCGTCTGAGCCACCAGGGAAGATAGAAAGCATGAGAACTGACCTAAAACAGTTTCTTGTTTCGAAATGGGTGGAGTAAATAGGAAGAATGAAAATAGTGATGAGGAAGACTACAGGAAGAGGAGGGAGGCAGTGGTGGGGGTGGGAATCTCTTTCTGTTAGCTGTAGTTGGGTAAGTAAAGGAAGAAGAGGTGATAAAATGAAGAATATCTGGTCTTTATCATGAATGCTTTGTGAGGAAATACTGTGAGTGAGCACTGTTGATACATATGACCCGAAAAGAAAGGTGACTGTTTTTGCTAGATGGATGTATGGTCTCATCACAACAGCAAAGGATAACACACCAGCTGTAAATTAAAACAGCACCTATGTATAGTGTGTATAGCAAGGGAGATAATGATATAAAGTACCTTACAGAAGGTAAGTGCTCAATAATAGTAGCTGCTATTTCTTCTTTCTGTTGCTTGAATTCCAGGGGAGAGTAGAAGCACAGGGAGAGACATACAGAGCCTAAACCCATGTTTCTCAAACTGAATACTGATTGATGTTATTATTATGTGCTAGGATAAAAGGGTTTTCTGTTGCAAGACTTCAGAGCCTTATAATGTTTGTATGTATTATTTATTTTCCTCTCTAAAACAAAAGTAAGCAATGTTTTCCAGACATTTCACCACATAAAGCCATTTCAAAAAATACCGTAAATATTTAAAGACTAGTGGAACAGTTTGGAAATGTGGTCGATTCCAGACAGATTTCCATAAGCAGAGTCTGTTTACATCTGACCCCAGGCTCTCAGTGAGCTTGCTAAACTCACTTCCTAAACTAATTCAGTTTTAGGAAGAAGGCATGGGGCTTATCTGGATCCTAGGGTCAATCCAACAGATTCTTCTGAGCCTGACTCTAGACTGGACCATTGGCATGGCCATATCTATACCTACCTAGAACTGGCTGGGTTTTTTTAAATCAGCTTGAAGTATCCAGGTGTCTTCTTTTCTGTTTTTCACTTTCCCCATCCACACTCAGTCAGTCCATCAGCAGACTTTCTCAGCTCTTTTGTCAGAATCTATTACCTCTCCATTGACTGTTCTGTCTCCATCACCACCACCTTAGTCCATGCTACCATCATTTTGTACTTGGACTATTGCAGTAATATCCTAGCTGCTCTGTTTGCCCTCTAGGCTTTCTCCATCCGCTTCTCTGCACAGCAACCTGAGTCATCTCCATAAAGCACATACACTCATGGCACTCTTTCATGTAAAACCCTCTAGTAGCCTTCGTCTCATTAAGAATAAAATGTCAACTTCTTGCCAGCACCCCAGGGCCCTACGTGCTCCAGCCCTCGTTGGCTTTTCCCAGCTCACTTCTCGCTGCTCTCCGTGCTGGGCCCCGTGTCACAGCCACACTGGGCTTTCTCTTGTTCCAGGAACATGACCAATTCCACCCTGCTTCAGAACCTTCACGCTTTTCTTCTCTCTGTCTGAACTGCTCCATTCATCCTTCAGATCTCAGCTCAAGAGAATGGTTCCTAACCACTCGATCTAAGTGGTGCCCTCTCTCCAGATTGCTCTGTGAGACATGCTCTATATTCATCACGGTCCAAAATGATCTTGTTATTTGTGCTTATTCACTGTCCTCCCTCTAGAACATGTACTCTTCAGGACAGAGCCCTTCTCTTTTTCCTTCACCAGTGAATCCCAGGCGCTTAGAACTGAGCTTAGCATATATAGTAGGTGCTCAGTAAGTAATTTGTGGGATTAATCCACTGGCTAAATGCATTGCTCAGTGCACCAAAATATGTCATCTGCATTATAAGGAGATGCATAGTTTCCTGCCTACCTCAGTCATCTCTGTGCCAGATTCTGCAAGAATATTGTGCACCTGGGAAGGTGGTTGATAGCATGTGCCATCAATACTTTGCTTAACTTTGGAGTTGATAGTAACGCTGGGTTTACCTAGTCTGAAACCTGATTCTCTCAGCTCCAGGAAAAGTTGGAATTTACACAGACACTAGCTGGATAGTAAATATTTTTATTCTTTTTCTCCATGATCAGCAATTCTGATTTAACTGGGCATCATTCCTAGAGTAAGCAAATGTCCCAAAGGAATGTAAAATAAAGCATTATATTTCTGTTATTGGTGATACTTCACCCCAAAGCCTCTAGTCAGTCTGTCTTCTGACCTCACCATTTGCTGAGACCTTTACTTTCTGGGATCCTAAAGCTTTTGTTCTTTTCTTCTGTTTCATTTGAATGGCACCTATGATGTCTCCAGTGGGAGTAAAACAATATTTCTGGACTTACACATTAAATCTCAGAGAAGTCTTATATCCTTGGGAAAGCTCCGGCAGAGGCACAGTTATCAGTAGTGAGTGGAGTCCCAGGGAACAGACCACCTCCACTTGGCTGCAGTCTTACTCTCTCTCTGTAAGCTCTCCAGATGACCCACAAACCAAATTCTCGACTTCAGCAGCGTCTTGCTCTGCTTTTCCGTGGAGCCAGTTTTATGTGTGCCATTTCTCCAGTGGTTCAGTTCAGTTCAGTTGCTCAGTCATATCCGACTCTTTGCGACCCCATGAACCGCAGCACGCCAGGCCTCCCTGTCCAACACCAGCTCCCGGAGCCCACCCAAACTCAGGTCCATTGAGTCGGCGATGCCATCCAACCATCTCATCCTCTGTCATCCCCTTCTCCTCTTGCCCTCAATCTTTCCCAGCATCAGGGTCTTTTCCAATGAGTCAGCTCTTCACATCAGATGGCCAAAGTATTGGAGTTTCAGCTTCAACATCATTCCTTCCAAAGAACACCCAGGACTGATCTCCTTTAGGATGGACCGGTTGGATCTCCTTGCAGTCCAAGGGACTCTCAAGAGTCTCTAGTGGTTCAGTTCAGTTCAGTTCAGTCACTCAGTCGTGTCCGACTCTTTGCGACCCCATGAATTGCAGCACACAAGGCCTCCCTGTCCATCACCATCTCCCAGAGTTCACTCAAACTCACGTCCATCGAGTCGGTGATGCCATCCAGCCTCTAGTGGTTAGTCAGTTAAAAATGAAGAACAGAGCTTTAAGAAGTATACTTGGGAATGTTTTTACTGCAAATGATAATGTGTGTAGCTACTAAACTAGTGGGTTTTGGGGTAGAGTTTCTAATATGGTCCTTGGGGGAAACAAAATGAACAGAAAAGGAGGTCTTTGTGCATTGCTGGTATAGCTTAAAGGTCTCCCAGGATTTTAATCTGCAAAAATAGGATGTTTCACTACAGTGGAGCAGGATACCTGGCAGATTCTCACTGGTGGGCCTACTGTCAGCTAAGACCTGACCGGCAGAAGTAGGCTTTACAGTTCCTTCCCCCTGAGCTGTGACTTCCCAACTGCTCCAAGGAAAGAATGCAAGACAGGAAAGCCTCAAGAAGAATAGAATGTGCATGTTTCATTGACTTTAATCTCAAGGCACTAAAAGTGTGTGTGTGTGTATGTGAGAGAGAAAGAGAGAGAGAGAGATTATTGAAAGCTGATAGCCACGGAGTAAGTCAATCAGTCCAGCGGAAAAAATGAAAAAGAGTTTTGAGAAATATCTACGTCATTGTGAAAGTTGTCCATGGACTTCTATGCCAAAACAAAAAAGTATCTTTAAGTAGTTAAGAGAAGGCTCAAAATACGTAGTTTAATCAGCCCCTTATTTTTTCATGAAATAAGCCATACAAAGTCCTAAAGTAGGAGATAGCAAGCATTTTATCTTACAGAGGAGACCAGGGTGAAGTGACTTGTTCACAGGCACTGAAAGCTGAGTCAGAATTAAGCGTAAGTGCCTGTGATGCCTGTTCACCTTCACAGGACTATGTATTTCAGTTTCCTAGTCCCAGAGGCAGCCAGCATGCTGCCTTCCCTATGTTATCAGATAACATCTGTCGATTTCAGTTATGTTCTAAAACATTCCCAGTTAAAGTCTTAATTTTTCTATCTAAACTCTCCTCCCTGATTTAGCTCTCAGTAATGTATCAGAACTTGGAACTTACTGTTTTGAGCTGTGCTGTTCGGTAGAAAAAGCCACTAGCCACAAGTGCCCCTTGAGCACTTGAAATATGGCCAGACCCATTAAGATGTGCTGTGGATATAAAATATATGCTGGATTGCAAAGACTTAGTATGAAAAAAGAGTGTAAACTGTCTCAGTAATATTGATTACGTGCTGAAATGGTCATCTTTTGGCTATATTGGCTTAAATAAAACAAATTCTTAAAAATAATTTTATCTATTTGTTTGACTTTTAAAATATGGCCACTGGAAAATTTTAACTCATTTGTGAGACTGGTGTCTATTGGACAGCACTGCTCTAGACAATTGTCACTTCACCAGATGTTGCATTTAGCCTCACAGTGTCTCGAGGTTGCTCTTGTTAGCTTATAGTTTTCTGTTATTTAAAACCCTTACGTATTTATGCCCCATCTCCTCATCCAAACAGTCAGCAGCTGAGGAACATGGACTATGCTTTATTGTTCCTTTAGTCCCCAGCATCTAGCATAATGTTTGGTATTTTGTTGCTTGATTGTCCCGTATTTTGCTGACTTTCTCCAAAATAGTTTTTTGTCCAATTCCACTTTGGACAATGATAAGGAAATGCAGATTAAATTGTGTTTGGAGTGTAGCTTTTTTTGAAAGGATTGATTTTATGTAATTCTTAATTTGTTCCAGAGAGATTAACATTCCTCTAAACTGGACTGTTAAAACCCAGGAGACATGCAGTAGGTGCTGGAACTTCCTGACACTCCTGCCCAGCAGAGAGCAACAGTGTTAATTGATAGTTAAGGATTATAAATTGGCACCCAAAATTCTTGGGGAAGCTCCACATTAAACTCAGAGATTTGTACCCCATTTTTCAGTATCTGTCTGGGTATAGGTACAGGTAAATAAAACTCATTAGCCCCAGTGGCTCCCAACCCTGCAGCAGAGTTGAAAGAAGAGGGCTAACCACCAGCCATGGTTGCTAAGGAACTGCCAGGAACTCTGACTAGATGGCTGTAATTGCCAGCGTCCCCGAGAAAATACCAGGGGATGCACCCTGGGTGGGCCTTACCCTTTAAACATCCTACAATTTTGTGACTGAGGTTGTGGCTGAACCACATGCCCATAATTTCTAGGCTGGCTATATTGTACCTAAAATACAGTCATTTCTTCTGGTTCCCTGGGAGAGTCTGACCTTTCCCTTGGTTTTGTGACCACAGGGTCCCTGAGCCACTGTTTTTTGGTTTGGTTGCTAAGGAATGTGTAAGGAAGCACCTCTGGAAACCTCTCTTCAGGGGAGATTTATGAGGTCTCACTGCTGTGGAATGATCCCCCTCCATTGACCACATTATTGCCATATATTCATTGAGAACCATCTCCTTTTGGCAATGATGTATTAAATGGCTGTCTCTTTAGAGAAGTAGTTAGAAGGATTTGTAATGACAAGGATTCTGAAGTAAAAGTGGTCTCATCTGCCTGGGTTCCCCAGCTTTGCAGCAGCAGACCCCCATGAATAGCTTTATGTAGCAGTTGAATCAGGGAGATTAAAGCTGCAAGAGGTGGTTCATGCCTAAAGCAGTACTTTCTTTGGGTTTTTCATCTTTCCTAGGTTATACCCTAGGAAAATTGAGACCCCACATCTATAGGTGGATTTCTAGGGTCTCATAGACACCAGGTAAGAATTCCCACATCATAAAATGGAAATAAACATTTTCCACTTAGGCAGCCTATTGATTAAGGTGACCATGTGTCACAAGTATATCTGTTTGAAAGTTCCCCTTCTACTCTCAGATATATGTCCCAGTTTGACTGATAACATACGCTATTGTCCTACTATGAACAAGTGTACCCTTTCCCCGCTCAAACTCACATGCCCCTACTTGCCTCAGCACTTACCCTGCATCCCCCTCACAGAGGAACTGGGCTCCTTAGTGATATATAAATTAAGCCTGCAGCTTCCTTCACTGATCCTCAGACTCAGATTCAGAAAGCTCCTAGGGCCAGAGACTGCCCAGAGGACATTATCACCCGCACAAACTTTCCTCCAAGAATTGACTTTCTCTGGGTGCCATCTGAATGGAGCCCTTCATTGGCATTTGGGACTGCTCTGAGTGTGTATCTGGGAGTGGGAAGTGAGGATGAGGAGAAACTGGTTGGGAAGGGTCCTCAAGAGTCTGAGAGTGGGTAGGATAGAGAAACAGACCCTGCTTGTAGAGCCTGAGGGTGATTGCCACCCACCTCGGGCATTTCCTTGGAAGACTGTATTCCTCGGACTCCAAGTTTTCCCCCTACTCCCTCCACTCCAGGGGCTGGCAGTTGCCATGGCAACACAATGTCTAAGAACTTCTAATTACATCTGTCTGTTTCTCCTGGAACCATACTGAGCCACACATATGGAGACTTCATTTAACCCAGAGTTTCTTGCTGGGTTTTAACCCCTTCTTCATTCCTTAGACTGGAGAATAATCACCAGTATCTGGAAACTTGACAAGTACTTTTCAGCTGCACTGCCCCAAAAGATTCCCAGGGCTTTGTCTATGTCTTTATAAAGAGGAGACTCACGCTGCTCTGCTATGCTGAGTCTCTGGGTCTCTCTGTTCTATTTTGTTCCAGTCAGCCCTGAATTCTTTGCTTTCCCCCCACCCTACTTCCCCCTCCATTCAGTCAGATTGTCTCAGCATTTGGTTGGACATCACAGTTCCTTTTAAGGTGCCCAAGCCCCAGGGGAAATAAATCACTTGGGCATAGCTAAGCCTTTGCCCTTCTCTGGCAACTCACATTTCAGTGTCTTGCAACCCACTGCTGGGTCAGCCTAGCAGATGAGCCAGCGAGAAGTAGCTAGAGACATTCGGGGCTGGAGGAGGGGTAGAATAAGGTAGGAGGATCTCTTTCTCATCTAGGGAAAGACTGACCATCTTGCCTTCTTCCTTCTACCTCATAGAGCAGTGTTGAGGTGAGGTTCCTGAGAAGAGGGAACACGAAGCAGCTGCCTTGATAATGCGCCCATTTCCGCAGTTTCTCGTGGCCTCCTCTCATGCGCTTCTCTTCATCTTCTCCATTTTTGCCACCTTGTGGGGCTATTCTTGGGTGGCATGTACCCTATACTCTGACATCTCACCGAATTTTGCTTTCCTCTGAGGGACCTCACATTCTCACATTACCTCATCTTCCACACCCCTTCCATCCACCAACATTCTCATTCCCTCCGCATCTCGGCTAGGTTGTACATTAACTATGAACAAAGGGCATGACTGAAAGCCATTTCAGTCCTGTAGTGTTCTCCGGTTCACTTCGTCAGCGCACACACACACCCCCCCCAGTCAGTGGCTTTCTGGGGGTCTAAGACAATCTCTAGTTACTGAAATTCCAAGCTAATTGTTTATGGCCTGGTAGAGAAAAGAGTGGGGTCTTGAGGCTGTTCTCCAAAAAGACTGGTCCTGGAAGTGGGCAGCGCTAGGAGAGGAACCGGCATAGGAGCTGTCTCTCTGCCCCTGTTCCAACTCCTTAGGGAGGTGGGGTTCAGTCCCACTTTCCTGCTTTCAACAAAGGTTGATGGAGTGTCACAGGATACTATGCCAGGACCTATGACAGAACTTTAAGCATAATCCTTGTCCTTTAGGAACTTTTAGTTCAGGTAGGAAGACAAAATCTGCACAATCAGTTTTTTAAAAGTGATCAGAAGGAGTTCATAAAGACAGGAATGAACATTCAGAGAAGGAAGAAGGAATTCATAACCAACCAAAAGGAAAAAGTCACTGAAGATGGAGTGGTGTATAATAACTTGAACTAAGCCTTGAAGAACAGAAGAATTGGGGTAATTCAGATGATAAATCAGACTTCCCAGATGGTAACATTATTTTTTAGCTGGTCTTGTAGGACATTCTCTACCCGTCTGAAGGTTCACGAAGCAGCTAACAATGCCTTATGTGTTGACATTTTAAAAGAGTAATGAGTTCTCATTTCAAAATGTAGAACCTCAGAAGCCCCATCCCCTTTATTTCAGTCTACTGTGGCCACCTGCTCTACTCACAGACACCTCCTGAAGTGCCTGTAGCCAGACGACCTGAGAAATGAGGATTCCTGGAGGTGAGAAGGTCAAGTAAACAATGCAGTCACCCAGGAGAGAGGAAGAAAACTGAGCCACGTGCCAGAGATCTGGTTAAATGTCAAGTAGATGACAGTGTTGGCACTGGTGCCAAGTCATGTGAACCACCTTGGAGAACAGTGGCTTACCTTTCAGTTTTAGGGGGAAGCATGTGCAATTTGGGATGCTGGAAAGGGGACACGGTTCAGGGAAGGTGACCAAGTTCTCTGCCACAGTGGATTCCTTCCTTAGGAGTGTTCTGATAGCAGGTAGTGTTTTAGTCGCTAAGTTGTATCCAACTTTTGTGACCCCATGGACTGTAGCCTGCCAGGTTCCTCTGTCCATGGGATTCTCTAGGCGAGAATACTGGAGTGAGTTGCTGTTTCCTTCTCCAGGGGATCTTCCTGACCCAGGAATTGAACCCAGGTCTCCTGCACTGCAAGCAGATTCTTTACTGACAGCTATGAGGGAAGCCCTCCTGAAATCATGAGCTACCTAAATTCGGAAGAGCCCAGGTCAAAAGAGCTAGAGCTCTCAGTCTGTATCCGTATCTCTTCTGCCTTCCACCAGAGCAGAGGAATAAATCCTATATTCCACTCAGAAGTCCAAAGAATGTGAATTCTATGTGGTTCGGGGCTTGGGAAGCCTGGGGAGGTGGAGGGCTGGCTTGCTTGGGATGAAGTGCCCGGAATGTGTGGGGATGTTGGTCCAGATGTGGCCAGCACTGCAGGGGACACTTCTAAAACTGGCTCTCGGAGCTCTCCCTGAGCTGCCCTAGAGCTATCTCCCCTCTTTAGTTGAGGGAGTTAGGATTTGGGTGTGTGGATTTTTTTTTTTTAAACTTTTAATCAACCATTTTCCTTGAACTACATGTGGAAATAATTAGAGCATGAATGCTGAGTAAATGTGAGTCCTGGCAGTCCCAGACATATTTCAGTGACAGGTTCTTGGCAGGAATAAAGAATTGTGAATCTCATGTGAATTTCCTTTAGCCATTCTCTCCCTTCTTTTCTTCCCTTTTTCTCTTGCAAGGCAAACACAAATAGAATAAAAACATTATTAATGGTATTCTAGGGGAGTAGAGGGTTCCAACCAGTTAACTAAGAGTGAAACCAGGCCCCTCAATTGGGGTCCCATTACTGCTCCCCTGATTTCCTCTGCCATGATCCAGGAGGGAATGCAAAAGCATTGCTTATGAAAATCCTTTGACTATGAAAGCTAACGTTAATTCCCCCACCAAAGCCCAGCAAAAACCCTGAAACCCTCACGAGAGTCTATACATAACCAATATCTTTAGTTTGGACACTTAAGTTAGTTTCCTTGGGAGATTGAAGTTTGATATTTAGGAATATCTGAAATGTTAAGTTCTTGTGCTTACTAGTTAAGAGATTTCTAACAATTTAAGGGGCTGTGGTATCATCAACAAGACTTGATTTTATAGACAGGGAATTTGAGGCCCACAGAGGTCAAGCACATTGCCCTAATCACACAGTATGTTAGAGGCAGAGACATGTCCAGGGCCTGTCTCCAGGCTCTTACACCAGTTCTCTTTACATAAGACCTCACTGCTTCTGCTTGGTCTGCCCCCTGAGTTACCGATTCAGGTTTTAGCAGAAGTTTAAAAGTTTTTTTTTTTTTTTTGGCTACTTCTTCCCAGTGTTTGCTAAAGCATTTCTCATGCAGTGCCATTCATCATCCATTTCTTGGAGCTCTCTAGACTTCCTGGTCTAGCTCCCAGTTTTCTGAATGTGTCTACTTTGCTTGCTTGGCTGGTCTGCCTTCAGAGTCCTCATACAGTTGGGGGGCTAAATTCCAATCTGCACTCTACTTGCCAAGCCTGGTAACCTGGCCCGGTATTGCATCTGCTCAAAGGAGAAGACACCATTTCTGATTTGCATAAGGCCCCCATGGGCAGCCTGCCTTCCTCCCTGCTCCTCTCGGTGTTCATTTCGTCTCTTTCTCTCAGTCACCTTCAGCCCTTTCCTCCTGAGCTCATTTGTTCTCATCGTCTACACAGATGATGTCTAGCTGTGTACCTCCACTCTTTATTTTCAGCTGTCAGTGAGTTATCTTACAGTCCTTTTAGACTCATGTCCATAACTGACTCGTCATTGCTTGTCCCTCTTCCATTCAGCCCCTTCCCAGGGCTCCATCTCCAGCAGCAGCCTTCCAGGCCCTCAAAGCCAAAGATATTGGCAGCTCCCTGGATTTTCTCCTTCCTCTTCTCTGTCCAGTGTGCTGCCAGATCTCCTTGTTCCTTAGAAATTTCTCTTGGCTTCCTTTCTTTCTCTAAATCTATGTCACCACCTTCAATGACACTCATCACCCTAGACTCTCTCTAGCTGGTTTCCGAGTGCCTGCAATGAATTGCAGGCAGACGCTTTACCGTCTGAGCCACCAGGGAAGCCCCTCCTCTTTACCTAGTTCTTCCCATATACCACCACTCAACTGTTCTTAAAACCTTCCTGCTCAACAACTTTTTCTGTCTAGATTTCACCATTCTTCAGGGCTTGGCTCAAGTCCTGTCTCATTCATAATACCCATCTCCCAAAGTCAGCCCCATTTACTTCAGGACTGCATTAGTGTCTATGTGATAATTTCATCTCCTGGGCTAGGTTAGAAATTCCTATGAAGGCGAAGGCCACATCCTATCCGCTTTTAGAGTATATGCCATGCGACATGTGCCGTGCCGGTCACGGGTCACTCTCCTTGTTTGTTGTTATAGGCATTGTCAGATATGCTTTCTGATGGGTTTAAACTCCTTGCCTTGATCTTCACTGAAGAAGACTAGATTATCCATACCCTCTGATTTGTCCTTTAAAGTGGAAAAGTCTCAGGCAGACGGTTGGGAAACAGAAAAGGAATATCATGTTCAAGCCTGACAGACTAATAATTCAGGGTGGAGAGTGGTCTGGCTTAAAAGTTTCCATTCAGCGTTCTGAAGAAACTGAAGGATGGAATGGTGAAACTAAGGAACTTAAAAAAGCACTCTTTAGTAAGATTGACACTTGATCTTGGGAATCCCCAGGGGTCACTCTGAGGACTCTTTTTTTTTTTTTCTGGAATTCTTTCTTTTTTTTAAATATAAATTTATTTATTTTAATTGGAGGCTAATTACTTTACAATATTGTATTGGTTTTGCCACACATCAACATGAATCTGCCACGGGTGTACCCGTGTTCCCCATCCTGAACCCCCTCCCACTTCCCTCCCCATCCCATCCCTCTGGGTCATCCCAGTGCACTAGCCCCGAGCATCCTGTATCATTCATCAAACGTGGACTGGCGATTCGTTTCACATATGATATTATACATGTTTTAATGCCATTCTCCCAAATCATCCCATCCTCGTCCTCTCCCACAGAGTCCAAAAGACTATTAGTAGCCCCTGTGTGTCAGAGTGGAGTCATTGAATGTGCTGAGTCAGGGAGGCAGTGTGGCACTCCCAGAAAGACTGCAGCTCGTTGCGGTGGACCATGGCCTGAAGGCATGAGAGCAGAAGCGCCACTTGGGCTGACTCTTACCTCAGTCACAACTCAGATTCAGTCTCCTCACAGCCAACAGGGATGAATCCTCCAACCTCGTAGATCCTTGTGAGGTTGTTTTCAGTTCACGTGAAAGGGCCTAGTGCATGTCTAACTCTGTAAGTGCTTACTCACTGCTGCGGTGTACTTGCGCTCTGACTGGAGACCATTACAGAAAACTGAACTTACATAGAAACCAAACATCCAGTCGGCCATGCTGTACCTGGGCCACGTCAAGAGAAACGTATGAAGGGGGAGGGAATTCCAGAGGTGGTGCTGAGCAGCTGGGAAAGTGGGAGGGCTTCCATGTGAAGGTGGCAGTGTAGATCCTTGTCTGACAGGGCCAGCACTCAGAGAATGTGACAGAATCTGTAAAATAATAAAGACAGTGATTAAGGTAAACAGCCTTGTCCCATTTGAAATTTGAAAGGAGTCATTTCTGGGCACATAATATCTTATCACATCATGAGTAGAAAATGTGCTATCCCATAAGCTATGATAGAAGCTGAATGTAACCAGTGGTTAAGAATCCCCCTGCCAGTGCAGAGGATACGGGTTCTATCCCTGATCCGGGAAGATCCGACATGCTGTGGAGCAACTAAAACATAACTACTGAGCCCATGCTCCGCAGTAAGAGAAGCAACCACAATGAGACTAGCCCCTGCTCGCTGCAGCTCGAGATAACCTGCACGCAGCAAGAAGGACCCGGCACAGCCGTAAATAAATAAGTTTTTTAAAACAAAATGAATAGAATGAAAAATTAGGTCATCCTTGAGTGACAGATCCATAATAGAGATTTTTTTTTTTTTAATCTTAGGGCTAATCCTCTTGGGGGTGACGCAGCCCTTATTTTGATATCATAAAGCTCAGCCACACTTTCCCCTAAACATCCGAGTGCATTGTCACCAGCCACGGACACTGACATCAACCTGAAAAACCCCAAATGACATTTAATGTAAAAAAAAAAAATTTTTTATTGAGCATTTTCTCTGGCGAGACAATGTGGTGAGTCTGTGGGAAGCCACAGTGTGCAGGCGTTTAGTCTACTTGAGATAAGCTATATGTGCATAAAATATTAAATAGAGCTCTAATAGATTGAAGGCCTCAAAGCCTTCTTGTTTATGAAGAAAATACAGAGTATATAGTGAGTCAGATCAACTGAGAAGCTAATTAAGCTTCAGTTTCAGTCCTTTTTCTTATAAGGCCCCTTCCAAAGGCCTGTGCCCAATTTTGCAGTTTTACATATGTATTTTTTTTCATAAGGAGGGCCCATCAAATTGTTTAAGCTTCAGGCCCCGCAAAACCAAGGTCTGGCTCTGGTGCCTAAAGCTTGAGATAAGGGACTGGTTGTGAGCACACACGAAGGGAGGTGCAGTCCCTGCAAACAAAGTGCCTACTGCCCAGCACATCAGAGCAGCGGCTAGAAGTCACTCCTTCCTCCTCTCCCTAGAATATGTAGCGTGCAGCAACACAGCTTTGCAGAGAAGAATCGCAGAGAACTGAGCAAAGTCACATGATGCCCCAGCCAGATGTCAAGGTCCTGAAGTGGCTTGGATTTTCCCCCGGCTTTCTCGGGCCTGTGCTACTGGGTTCCATTCCAGAGCAGCCCTCCCACCCTGGCCCCACCCAGGCCTCCTCCTGCTCGCCCCCACCCCCCCAGTTCTGTGAATTCCTTTGTCCCCAACTCTGTGGTGCTCTGCGTATCTGAGGGGCCCTGGTGTTCTGTGAAGTTTCCATGACTAATTCTGGCAATGCAGGGAGAGTCTTTCTCATGTCAACAAAGCCGCTCTGTCACAGAATAGTGGCAAGGGGAGCCAAAATTCCACCTTGGCATACGTAGGGCTGCTTTTTTTTTCTTTATTCAACAAGAAAGTTGGGAAGGAGGAAAGGGATGGAGGGACAGAGCCTACCCAGTTCACATTAGTGAAATGATGGTATATTAAGCTGACAGTTTTATGGCTTTGCTTATAAGCTTCCAACCCCTGCCAAAGCACACTGTTCTTCCAGAAATTGTTTTACTTCAGAAGACTTTTTTAAACATTCAAAGCATATTTTATTTTCAGACTTAATGCTGTTCGACCCAAAGACTCAGACACACTATCACCTCTACTGGTGGTTTTGCAAACCTCTACTTGGTTTTCCCTTTGCTTGCAAAGAATCTTTTTCAATTGCAAAAATAATTGCTGATTTTTTTTTAGACCTTGGATCCAAGACAACACCATTTCTAACTCTGATTTATAAAGAGTCAAAGTGGTTTACTGGAAAGAGGGCTGGAATTAAAGTCTGGAGACCTTGGTTCAGGACACAGTTCTGTACCCATGAGGTCTTGGAACTGTCATTACAGCTGTGAGCCTCCATTTCTTCTTTATCGCAGGATGTTACATCTGGAGCGACCTTAGAGGTAACCCCTTCCTTCCTATCCTAAGAGGTTTTGAGAATAAAGGCAATAGTAAAAATTACAAACTAGTTAAAATTGCTGTACAAATAGCATCAAATCTGTAGATTACTTGGGGTTGTATAGTCACTTTCACTATATTGATTCTTCCAGTCCAAGAGCTTGGTATATCTCTCTATCTGTTTGTGTCATCTTTGATTTCTTTCATCAGTGAATCATAGTTTTCTGCATATAGCTCTTCTGTCTGTTTAGGTTGGTTTATCCCTAGGTATTTTATTCTTTTTGTTGCAATGGTAAATGGGATTGTTTCCTTAACTTCTCTTTCTGATTTTTCATTGTTAGCATATAGGAATGCAAGGGGTTTCTGTGTGTTTATTTCACATCCTGTAACTTTTCTACATTCACTGATTAGCTCTAGTAATATTCTGGTAGAATCTTTAGAGTTTTCTATGTATAGTATCATGTCATCTACAAATAATGAGAGTTTTACTTCTTTTCTGATCTGGATTCCTTTTATTTCTTTCTCTTTTCTGATTGCTGTGGCTAGGGCCTCGAAAAGTATGTTGACAATAGTTGTGAGAGTGGGCACCCTTGTCTTTTTCCTGATCTTAGAGGAAATGATTTCTGTTTTTTACCATTGAGAATAATGTTTGCTGTGGGTTTGTTGTATGTGGCCTTTTCTTATGTCGAGTTGCCATGCCGTGTTAAGTCGCTTCAGTCATATCCAGCTGTGCGACCCCATGGACTGTAGCCCACCAGGCTCCTCCCTCCATGGGATTCTCCAGGCAAGAACACTCAAGTGGGTTGCCATTTCCTTCTTCAGGGGATCTTCCCAACCCAGAGATCGAACCTGCATCTCTTAAGTCTCCTGCATTGGCAGGTGGGTTCTTTACCATTAGTACTGCCTGGGTTATGTCTACTTTCTGGAGAGTTTTTTTTTTTTTCAGAATAGTTAGGACATGGAAGCAACCTGGATGTCCATCAACAGATGAATGGATACAGAAATTGGGGTACATATATATAATAGAATATTACTCGAGTATAAAAAAATAACCCATTTGAGTCAGTCCTAATGAGCTGGATGAACCTAAAGGCTATAATACAGAGTGAAGTAAGTCAGAAAGAGAAAGACAAATATTGTATATTAACACTTGCATACGGAATCTAGAAAGATGGTACTGACGAACCTATTTGCAGGGCAGCGATGGATATGCAGACCTAGAGAACAGACTTATGAACACAGTGGGGGAAGGAGAGGTCGGGACAAATTGAGAGAATAGCATAGAAACATACATTACCATATGTAAAATGATGGCAAGTAGGAATTTGCTGTGTGACAAAGAAAGCTCAACCCAGTGCTCTGTGACTTAGAAGGGAGAAAGGGGGAGGGAGATGGGAGTGGGGTTCAGGAGGGAGGGGGCTTATGAATACCTTTGGCTGATTCACGTTGATGTGTGGTAGAAACCAACACAATATTGTAAAGCAATTATCTTCCAATCAAAATTTTTTAAAAGAAAGTGTCATTATCACCATGCAGAGGCTCAGAGAAGTTTTTCCCTGGTAAAAGTCAGCAATGTTCTGGTCAATTTTTTCCAAAGAGAATTTGCATTGTGCAAATTAATGAGATCAAACCCCCAGAGCCTGGCTTACAACACATAATGAAAACAACATAAAAGCAAGTGAGGGAAATGATATAGAAGGATAAAGCTAGAAACTTGATATCTCTCTCCACAGGGAGCAGATATTTTGTTGGTTTTTCTCAATATGTCATGGTATCCACCCTTCCAGAGCACACTCCATCTCCCTACTCAGTCACACTCTCACAGGCGTATATTCAGACTTATGGGTTCATGTACCTGAGAGCTCACACTCCCAGAGAATATTCCTATGCCAATGTGGTTGCCTCTACATAGATGAAATTCTCATACGGCCCTGGAACCCAATTCCTAAAACTGTTCTGGTGATAAGGCAAACAAATCTATTTCAGTTGTGAAAGCTGAACAGCACCTGTGACCTCCCCCTGTGCCAGCTCCTATAGCTTTACGCTCTCCCTGTAGCTCATGTCCTCAACTATTCCCAATAAAGGACTGTCGAGGCTCTGAGCTCAGGCTCACTTGTGTTTCAGTCCTGACTTAGCTCTCGCTAGTTAATGTGGTCTCCGCACATCACAGAGCTTTTCTGAATCTGAAATTCCCTTCTGGATCTTCCTGACTCGGGGGTCAAACCTGGGTCTCCCACATTGCAGGCAGATTCTTTACCATTTGAGCCACAAGAGAAGCCCCCTCTCTGTTATATGGGACAAAAAATATGGAAACCTACAAGATGTTGTGAGGACAAAGAGATCTGTTAAGAGCCTCACTCAGTTGCAGGTGCTCTGATTAATACTAGCCCCAGGCCCTGGTCACTCCCAAAAGATTTACTGACTTATACCTGGCAGGTTTCTCTGCCTGCAGCTTCTCTCCAGGCTGCCCTGCACTTTGAGTCTGTATTTCCAAGCTGGAAGGGACCAGAAATAATATTTGAAAGTACCACCTTCATCATGACAGCTGTCCCAAACCTCCCAAGGTCCTCTTTGTGCATCAGATCCAGCAGAGAGTCCCCTAGACTACTCGGCAAGACCCGCCTCTTGCCACCTGCCACCCCAGCTCATCTCTTCCTCACCATGCCCTCCTCCACTCACACACAAGGCAGCCATTATCCTGTGCTATGAGCACGTTCATGCCACGTTTATCCCCTCTCAAGGTGTTCCCCCCAGCCCGCCACTCAGAATCAGCAGATGGGCAAGACTACCTACCAGTCTCAGGAACTTTCTAGAAGCCTCGAGGGTGGTCCTGACACCCCGCCTCCCAGAGATGACAGGGCTTGGAGAAAGGCTTTTAATAACACAGAGAGACCCCTTCTCTAAGCAGAGTTTTTCCTCCTTACTGATTCTTGCATTACAGCATGCCTGTGAATGGACAGAATTAGGGGGCAGGGGTGCTAGGAGGGCTTCAGGTTAGACGTTTTCCCCAAGTCAGCAAATTCCTGGTTCGTAGTGTCCTGATGCCCAAGGGGTACCTGCCCATTCTCCCAGCCCCCTTCCCCACATCTCCATGAGAGGACAGAGCTGCGAGGAGCTGCTAACGCCAAAAGCCAAAGCTGCACTTCTGCATTGCGGCTCTGAGTGGTGCCAGGCTCCACAAGACAAAGAGAGAGATTGCCACCTATTGACAGATGTGCCACCTGCAAAGAGAAATGCTTGTGTAACTAGCATTTCTCTGTGGTCTTCAAACAGGATAATGGGGTTGTTAAGTCCTTGGATTTTTCCATTCAGTCAGTGCGGTTCTCAGTATTATCATTCATTGTAAGGAAGGATGGGTGGAGCCTTGACAGCCCAAGGTGATGTTGGCATCTCAGTGGGAAAACTGTTTGAACATCAGTTGCCCACTGTAATTATGGATGCTTTCTGATGTATGGCAGGCACTCTGCTGTATGCAGCACATCTTGTATAACCCTCCCAGTGCTCACAGAGATTAGTGCTCCTGTTTTACATACAGAAACTGAGGTTTACAGAGAGTACCTTGCCTACAACCTTGGCAAGTAAGGAGCAGAGGTTCGAGATGGAAGTCAAATCTAACTCTCTGTCATACTCTTAAGCACTTTCTCCTGACATTTGCTAATTATGCAAATCAATTTCCCATCATAATTTCCCTTAACCTCCAATCATCTAGGTATGAAAATAAATCAAATATTAAAGAACAATTTTCTCTGGTTGGCTAGAATCCTAGCTGTGTCACTTTCTACTTATTTGACATCTTAAGGCACAGTTCCCTCATCTGTAAAATGGCGATAGTTATGATGTTGTCATAATGTATCATGTATAATGAAAATCACTTAGCAGGGTCCAGGCGTTTATAAATCGGAGCTTAGACATCTATTGTCTAAACATCTGGGTTGGAATCCTAGCTCCTCATTTTTAGCAGTGGGACCTTTGGCAAGTTACTCGACCTTCTCATCTTCAGTTTCCTCTTCTATAAAATGTGGTTAATAATATGCATGTTTTTGTAGGGTTGTCCACGGTAAGATGAAATTTTATGCATGAAAATACTGTCATTGTTAATAGGACTATTCAGACATTGGGCTTCTCTGGTGGCTCATTGGTAAAGAATCCGCCTGCCAAAGCAGGAGATGCATGCTTGATACCTGGATTGGGACGATCCCTTGGAGAAGGAAATGGCAACCCACTCCAGTATTCTTGCCTGGGAAATACCATTGACAGAGGAGCCTGGTGGGCTAGAGTCCAGGGGGTCTCAGGGACTAAACAACAACAGCATTCAAATGTTAGTCATTACATTTTAAGTAAACAGTATCTGTTTCTTCAAACGGATTTTTGATAATTATTTCTGAAAAATGACTTGGGTTGAATTTGACCTATCAGTAAAAGCTTTTACTTTTTATACTCACTAAAAGCAAACATAAGATAATAAGAGGCTCTGTAAATGCCACAGATTTTTCTGCAGGAAGCTCTGTAAACATTAACATGAATAGTAATTAACAGGCAGATTTGCTTTACAGCTTATGACGCAATTCCAAATACATTCTCTCTCTTCATTTTCACAAGGCAGGGCTAGTATTTACCCCTGGTTTACAGATGAGGAAACCAAGGCTCAAAGAATTAAAGTGACCAGTTACAGACATACGACTAGTAAGTGGTAAAGTCTTGTGGGTGTTTCCCTGTGGGGCTATCTGCTGGTGTGCCTTTGAGTGTAGGCATGTGTCTGAGCGTGCTTTTTTATGCATTAGTGTGTGTTTTACTCATGTGACATACTCACTGCGGGTATATATTTGTCTGTACTCCTCAGTTAGCATGTTGTTTCATGAAGAGGGGGAGATTTTTTTTTTTTTTTCACACTGGTCAGTGATAGCCTTTTTCCTCTTTATTTTTGTATCTGCTTGCCATTCCCAGGCAGAGTTTCCAAGAGGGGCTTAGCCGGAATATACTCAAATAGACTCAATTTTATATTCCACTCCTGATTTAGGAAATAACAGTTCTCCGATACTCTCAGCCTTCTGGGAATTACTTCTTTTCTTTGCTCCCTGCCAGCTTTATTGAATTCTCCTTAGCAACATCCAAAAAAGAATGGGTTTAGCAACAACCTGTGAACCAATGAAATGAGAGCATGGCAAGAGCTTCTAGACCAATGGGAGCCCTGCATCATGGGCAAGCTGGCTGAGAGAGAAAATAACCTGGAATTTGCAAAGCAGCCTCCAGGTGGCAGCAGACCAGCTGTATTAGACGTAGCCTCTCCGATGTCATCATCCACTTTTGTTTATTGCTTTGGATATAGAACATTTACCAACTAAGAATTTTACAGTTATAAGCTTTGTGGTTGTGAGTTCTCTGCGTGACGTGGCAGACGAATTCCTGAAGGAAGGAATCTTAGATTCCACCTCCCACCTTTACTATAGCCAGTCCCACAAGCACATCCCAACCTCTGCCATCTTTGTTGGTTCTTCCACAGCCAGTGCTACCCCAGTGGACAGGAGCCTGGAAGCCCTAATGACTGCCTGCCCAGCCAGTCAGGAAAAGGGCTAGAGAAATCACGTACTTCTTTGTTCAGCTTCCACTACCACTGGCCTGAGCGGCAGATGAGGTGGGGCTCGCTTTCCGCCACCAATTAATATGAGGGAAGGACTGTGTCCCTGACAGGTTAGTGCCTGTGGACATCCGCATTCTCAGTGGTATAGACTGGGACCATTCCCTGCCTGGTCAGTTGTGCTGCATGTGTCTGAACATGAATGTCTGACCCCAAGTGGTTTGAGAACAATTCTATCAGCCCTCTTGATCTTAAAGCTGGAGGCAGACTTGGACAGGGGCTGCATGAGACCATGTGGATAGTAGCAGATGCATGTTTCCTACGGCTTAGCCATCCTTTTGCCTTTTGAGATGGCAGTGCCTTGAACACCACTCAGTGAGATTTTTGGTCCTTCATATACCTATACTTTCTAGATGTCTCTTTATTGTGTTTCCTTGGATAGCCATGGAACTTCTTGAGGACAGGGACTGTGCCTTTATATCTCCAGTCCTTAGCCTAGTACTAGCATTTAATGGGTATTCAGTAAACATTTTCAGAAGAAAGGAAGCTTGCTAGAAAGACACGCTTGATCTTTGAGAAACAATCTTAGGGATTCATAGGCAGCTGGGCCTGGGCAGGAGCAGTGCTAGCAAGACTGATGCCGGCTGTCAGGGAGAACTTCTGGCTGTGCAGGACCCTTCAGCACCAGGAGCCTCGACTGGACCACACCCAAGCCTGAGAGATAATCACCACCATTGACTCATCCAGAGACGGGCTCCTCCCGTGGACAGTGTTTCCCTGATGGCTTTGTGTTTCAGGAGCAAGTAAGGAGCAAATCCAAGATCTGTGCCAATGTGTTTTGTGGAGCTGGCCGGGAATGTGCAGTCACAGAGAAAGGAGAGCCTACCTGCCTCTGCATCGAGGTAAGAACTACGGGCGAGAGCCAGAGGGCGGCGGCCAAGGCCGTGTGGTTACCTCACTGGAGCTCCCCGTCTACAGAGCAGAGCCAGTGATTTTGTCATCTTTATAAAAGCACACCTTGACTCTCTGAAAGAAGTGCACTTTTTATCTCAGGGGTTAAAAATCAGATGTGAATGTAGGGATTTTTTTCTTTTTAAAAATTCTTTAGCTTTATAAGATTTTCAAATTACAAAATTAACAATTGCTTTTTATAAGTGATACAGACATTTATGCAAACATAAAGTTAATAATCTCTCATCATAACCTTCAAATCCCCTTAGTCTGAGGTAATCAGTGTTAACAGTTTGTGTATATTTGTTCCACATAGTTTTTTTTGTTTCTCTGCAACTATAAATATATAGTTTCCCCCTATTTTATGCAAAAATGAGATCATAATGTAGACAGATCTAGATATATGCAACTTGCGTCTTGTACTCTTTAATATGTAACAACAACCCTCTATGGGTCAGCACATGTAGTTCTCATTTTTTTAATAGCTTAGTTATATTTAGTGATATAAAAGAACCAGATTTATGTAATCATTTTCCCACAGATGGACATTCAGGTTGTTTACCATTGTAAACAGTAATGTCTTTGGCCAAATATTCTTACATGCTGTTGCCTTTATTTCTGTAGGATTGAGTCCCACTTGTTAGGTTGAGTCCTAGGCTTGCTCCGTCAAGGATATGCGCATTTTAAAATACTAGCTGGAATGCAGATTTTTCAGATTTCGTTTTGTTTTTAATGAAATTTAAAAAACACAGTGGGCTTTTGAGAAATACTTCTTTTGTACGCAGACTTGTCTCTCTTGGCGAACATAAACAGCTTGGATGTGTGCCCTTTCCCCTCTTTCTGTCAGAAGAATCCAAGACTGGACTCCTCCCTATTGCTGCAAGTTAATTCACCCACCTTAGTAACCAGCTGAAGGATCCTGACCCATTGTCCCAGAAAGGAGGTCTCTCAACTCAAAAACTTGCAAACCAGATCTGTTAAGGATTCTGGGAGGTCGTCACTACTGGTGTAGCTGGCCACTCTGTGGCCATTTAGGGTCCAGAAACTTGGAGGTTAACCTCAACTTGGCCACATACCATTGTGTGATTTTAAGCAAATTAATTGCTGTTGGATGCCCTGAAGACCGACTATGTTTGGCTTTGTTCAGGCCCAGGTTGCTTTGCCCAATGGGTTATATTAATAGCCCAATGATAAATATTGGTTAAGTGAAGCTTGTCTTTCTGGGCTTTGGTTTTCCAGTCTGTAAATTGGAGAGGTTGGCCTGCCTTCAGTT
This sequence comes from Oryx dammah, assembly GCF_014754425.2. Lineage (NCBI taxonomy): Eukaryota > Metazoa > Chordata > Mammalia > Artiodactyla > Bovidae > Oryx > Oryx dammah. Next base: position 91,484,461 of record NW_024070186.1, read on the forward strand.
CCAGAGTCCTGTGCTCTTTTACCACATCTACTCTTTTTGTTTTAATGTCTTTATTAGGTCTAAGCAGAACTTGCTTACCCCTTCCCCCTTTAAAAAACCACAGAAGTGTAAAGATACTAAGCTTGCCTGTCACTGTGGCACTTTAATAGCCAAAGTAGAATCAAGCTGCCAAGTGAACTTTAGTCCATTTCCTGGTCCAGAATGATCCTCTGTCACACTTCACAAAAACCTGGCCAACCCCCTCCCCCTGCCTGAAAACAACCGTTGTGAGATTAGGAGAAAAACAAAATACTAAATAAGGCAACAGAGCAAAGATCCTTATAACTATACCCTGAAATAATTAAGGAATTGGGGTGATGGGGGTCAGGGGCTGTGGAAACATTCCTTTCAATGTTTCCATATTCCCAGCTCTGGCTGTTTTGTGTCGTAAAATTTTGGAATTTTAAGGGGTTTTTCGATATCCAGACATTGAATGACTTTCTACAAAGTGATAAAGTGACAGATAATCCAAATTCCTGGCTTCGGATAAAATGCCCTTCCTGCTAATTTGATCGGATTGGGGTCAAGGAGTGGGTATTTCCTTTCACTGAATAGAAGAGATGACCAGGGCCAGGATCAGCACAGAGCACCATGAGGAACTGCAAGGTGACGTGATCCCTCCAACACTGAGTAGGGGAGGGTCACTGATGCCAGAGCTGCGGCTCCCTGTGCCCTGGCAGGGTAGAAGTCATCTCTGCTGGGGAGGACTCCTCACAAGATGGCTCTGTGTGTGTGTGTGTGTGTGTGTGTGTGTGTGTGTGTGTGTGTGGCGCACACACAGACTCAGCCTTGACTATACCAGCATCCTCCATGGTCTGTTTCAGCAATGCAAACCTCACAAGAGGCCTGTGTGTGGCAGCAATGGCAAGACCTACCTCAACCACTGTGAGCTGCATAGAGATGCCTGCCTCACTGGATCCAAAATCCAGGTCGATTATGATGGACACTGCAAAGGTAAGTAGTGCTCTCATCTCCAGCCAGGGAGCCAGAGAAGGAGCAGTGGCCTAGCTTCCTGGAGTTCTTTCCACCCCAAACACAGTGCCCAAAGCTGTGGGGACCACCTAGTTGCTTAGAGAGGCATCCCCTTGGTGCTCACGAGCCTGCTGGGTTTGCCCTGGGTGGCCCTGCTTCTACCCTGCCTTTCCTGCCTCAGACTCCCCAGGTGGCTTCCCACACTGTCTGGAGAAGGATAGTGGATAGGGACCACATCAACAATCAATAGTGTGGTAGTATTTAGCTGAATTCTGTACCTTTTTAGAAAGCAAGTAAATTTCACATATCTTGTGCTTTTTAAATTTGGGTACCTTTCAGTCCTGATGACATAGTTCCTCTAATTTACACTCAAACCACTGCTATCAGAGTAAGAAGGAAGGGGTTCTAAGCTTGTTGCTAATTAGACACCAGCCTCCTGCCTAGCCTTGAACTTCACTGGAGAAAGAAGCTGTTTCCCACATGTTGGTCTCCACTGCGTTTCTTTGTCTGTAATGATTCTGTATGAATTCTCAAAGTCCCAGCAGCCCCCCACCCCTCAATCTAACAAAAGGAGGTATGATATCAGGAGGGCAGCTCAGTGGCCTCAAAATTCAAACAAAGCAGTAAAGAAAAGATCCCCATACTTGGGACTTGGAAGGAGAGGAGATAAGGATTCAAGACAAAATGATCAAAAGATATAAGTGGCCCCTTAATATGGGCAGTTTTAACCCTAGCAATACACAGAATTTTCTTTTTTCTTCACTTTATGTTATGCATTTTCTTCCTTTTGTCTTACAGAGAAGAAATCTGTAAGTCCTTCTGCCAGCCCAGGTGAGTACCTCTTTTTTTCTATAGTGTGCATTCAGGGAGGAAATTCTTTTCATGATGGAAATTCCATGTTCCACAATCCCTCCCCGCAAAGCTCACAAGATTTTTAATGTGTCAGAGCTTGTGACCCAGAACTGGTTGCTCCTCAACATAGCACAGAAAAGCTGCAATACTGCATTTTTTGGTACTTGCCATGGAAAGTAGCTGATTGGATCAGAGTGTTGGCTGTGTTTTTCATTTTTGCTGAGTAATGATTGAACTGCAGGATGGAAAAGCCACTGAGTCCCTCCTTCAGTGCTTTGTGAGACCTGTGGGTGTCACAGGACAAGCAGAATCAGGAGGCACAACTGTTTTGGAAAGGGGATAATTGAAAATGGCAGATTTTCTTCCATAGTTTTCAGTGAATACAAATTTAAAATTTCATCGATTTATAGTTACAGACTCCTTTAGCATATACTTTTCCTTAGATCCTCACATAACCTTGTGAAGTAGTTATTATAATTACCTTATAGATGAGGAAATTGAGGCTCAGAGAGGTTAAGTGAATTTCCCTGAGTCACACTGCCAGAAAGTGCCAGAGTGGGGAAAAATGCCCACAGTTTTATTTCCCTGGCTCAGTGCCCTTTTTACATCCCAACATGTGTTGGGAATTCCCTTTTGCCAAAGCTTTCCCTTCTCTGCCTCCCAGTCCACTAGACTTCCAGCCTCACCTGTTGTTGCCATGTGGCTTACAACAAACAGCTGTCCAGAGCAGGGCTTCAACATGCCCTTCCCCAACCTCATTTTCTGTTGCTTATAATATAGGATAAAATTCTAAATGGGAGAAGTTTTTAAGGGGGACAGAGGGAAAAGCTATATAGAAAGAATCAAAACTCCAGTGGCATAAAGAATTATAATGTTCTCACTTATTATTAATTCAGCTCATCTATGAACCGAAAGAGCTGTTCTATTGATTGATTTTTTTTTTCCCTCTCAGCTTCCTAAAGTTAATGAAAATCTCCTTTATTTTTCTTTTTACATTTTTCTCACCTAAGCATAATCTCTGTTTCAACCTTCTCAAACTTTATACATTTTTTAGACATGCGCTTGAATCCTGGGTTAGCTACAATCCACTTGTAAATGTGTGCAATAACCCTATTTTCCCTGGGTTGCTGTGAAAATTCAATGAGGTGACGCATACAGCTCCCCAGGCACTGAGCCCACCAGCTAGGGGGTGCCGGGTGCCACTGGGGTCCTCACTGCTCAGCCGACCCCTCTTCCTGCAGTCGTTTGCTATCAGTCCAACCGCGATGAACTCCGGCGTCGCATCATCCAGTGGCTGGAAGCGGAGATCATTCCAGACGGCTGGTTCTCCAAAGGCAGCAACTACAGTGAAATCCTAGACAAGTACTTTAAGGTAACCCAGCACACAGAGCTGGCTGCCTGTTCCCAGACCCAGGCCACTTCCGCCTGTTTCCCACCCAGTTTGGCTTTTCTCCAAGTCTTTAACTTGACCCTCCATGGCTTACAGAGTTTTTCTTCATCTGAGGAGAGTCAATGGACTTGTATCTCAAGGGTCCAGGATTCTTCATGAACCTAGATACTGATGTTCCCATCGTGTTTGGTTGAAGCAACAGATTGTTCCACTTGTGGGGAGGAGAGATGCTGCTTTCCAAAAGGAAAATGGGGGAAGAAACAGTATTTATCAATGAGTAGGGCGGCCATGCCATAGACATCTTTCAGAGAGCTTGAGACAGTTGTTAAAAGAAGCAGTTAAGGGTGCTCTTCCAGCTGATTGATAAGAACATACACACATATGTACATCACACTCAGATAAGCACCACATACAGAAACACACCACCACATGCAGAGGTGTGCATGCCACATGGAGACTGTCGTACACACAGACACACGTGTTCAGGCGCCCGCATTCCCGCATGGCCACGAAGCCCCCGTCACTTACAGACAGTCACATTTCTGGGTAGAGGCCCTCCGAGGCTCATCCTCAGATGCCCTCACATGCCTCCATGGTGTATCCTAGGCTCGATCAGCTCAGACTCAGAAGCAGCCCCCACACACGAGGGACTTCTAGGCAGCTCTGTGGCCACTAAGTGTGGTCAACACCAGCCTCGTCTGTGGATTCCTCTTGTTAACTGACATCATGGACCCCACCCCCGGCCCAGAGATGGCGAAATACGGTGTTGGACTGAAATAGGATATTGGTCATCTAGGACTTCATTTAAGTAGATGTTTCTCACTGTGGCAGAAAGTCAGTCTCTCTGGATTCCAGGGGCTTGAGAAGAGAAAGCACAGCCCTCTCACTCTGTCTTCTGTCTCAGCCACTCCCATATCAGGGAGCTCTGGGAGCAGGGGTAGTTCCTTATCTACAGAAAAACACACATTGCTGAGCCAGGAGATTTGGACAGGAGGAGAAACTAAAGAAAATTATTTTTGAAAGCTAAGTGAACAGCACCTGCTGGGTCTGTCGTGAGCAGTAACTTTGGCTTGGTCATTACAGCACAGGAGCCATGGGGCCCAGGACCCAGGAGACTTCTTGGGACCTTATAACCGTTCATAGTGGCCCCTTGATGGAACATGCCTTGGGCATCACTGGCAGCTGCTGTTAATTTGATTCCTAAGGACCAGGGCCCCATACATCTCCACCCTCTCTGGCAATAACTTTCTCTCATAGGTGCCTGTGTAAAAACTCCAAGGCCCCTGGAGAAACTACCCTTTCTCTAGAGCATTCTCATCCTAACCAAGAAAGCTTGCTCATAACTGACAAACACAGTGCTCGCTCTTCCAAGTGTCCTCCAAGAAAATGGGTTTTCACAATCTACTTCTTGATGATCATCAAAGAACCATATGGTACAATCTTCAAAGGGAGGCTTCTCCCCACTAGGCAAACAGCTGCCTGTTGCTAAGCGATCTGTATCTCAGAGAGACCGTTTCTGAACCAGTGAATTGCCCTCCAGCCCAGCTGACATTCCTTACATCAAAATTAGTTGCAAAGCAAATCTAATCGGAATTTGGATGAGACCAAAATCAGACTCTCATCTGAACTGGTGATTCAGTCATTATTTTTTAGACAAAAGCCCAACAGAGTAAAGAGGGAAGGCTTCGGGTAGAAAGAGCCTTTTATGACAATGTCACACACACACAGAGCCACAGAGCCTTTTATGACCGTGTCTCTCTCTCACACACACACACATACACACGCCCTGAATTCCTGGTGACCAGGGCTGAAACTGGAGCCAGGGCAAAAGTATAGTGACGAGAGAGCCTCTGAGATCTTTTCCTAGGAATTAGGACAAGAATAATAAATAGGTGTTAAGCAAGGGCCCCCAGAGTTGTTTTATACATACCTGTCATACATACCACTAGAAGATTTACAGCCTTAGAGTAGAATTTACATGATATGTGATAGTCATGCATCAGAGTCAGTAGCTGTATCTTTCTCTTCTACCTGGAAACCTGTGCAGACTTTTCTTCCAGAAATTCTCCCACCATCTGGAGAGCCACCTTGAAAGTAACATGGGGTGCTGATTATTTCCCAGGGTAGCAGAATGAGGCAGCCTAGGGAAAGAATTTTGGAAAAAAAAAATTTTTTTTCCCACTAGAAATATTTTGGAGAGTAGCAGTATCTAAATTAGAATTTGATCAGAGCCTTGAAGTTGCTGCCCTCCACCTGCAGCAAGGGCCTGGGCATCCCAAATGGTCCCAGGTGGCTAAGGTCTCAGTTGAGCATCTTGCCAAAGCGAGCATAATGTTGAGCTCACTTGTGCTCATGGAACGTGAGCTGGATCACAAGGACAGGCTGCACTGTCTACAGTGGGGCCCAGAGCACAGGGCGGCAGGTTGGGGGGCTTTGCACCACTTCCACAAGGCAGGTTTTTGATGTGGATAACGTACAGGGCCTTTGCCTTTGATGAGGTCGGCTAAGGGTACCAATGTGAGAGGTAAGCACTGAGAGCTAGCCAGGAAGGTTGGAAATCAAGCAGGAAGAAATGATCCTGTGGTTCCCAGAGTGAGCTCTGAGGTTCACCGACATCACTGTTCATAAGCAACTTGTTAGAAATATGCATACGGGGCTCCAACACTGATTCTAATTCACAAGTCTGTTGTTCCATGATCGTTAGGGTTTGAGAACATGGTATGACAGAGTGAATTCAAGAATGTCTGGGGGATAGTGCCAGGGATGGGGCTACAGAGACCTCCAAAGCACTCCCAGGCTCCAGGCTGCCCCCCTTAGCAGGGTCTGGGATTGAAAGGCCCTCAGCAGCCTTTGCCCAGATACTTTCAGTCTCTCATCTTGGGGCACAGGTGCCTTCTCTGGGTGCCCCAGGGCTTCGAGGCTTTGTTGCTCGAAGGGCAGAGCAAGTTTGGACTGTGTTAAAAACAAGATGAACCAGAGATGGGCCAAACTGAGTGGAGGGATGATAGAATTGAGGTTTTACAAAACGTTCCAAAAAGATCTCTTCATCTCCTTTCTAGAACTTTGATAATGGTGACTCTCGCTTGGACTCCAGCGAATTTCTGAAATTTGTGGAGCAAAATGAAACCGCCATCAACATCACCACCTATGCAGACCAGGAGAACAACAAGCTTCTCAGGTGAGTGGAATGAGGGGGTCAGGGAGAGGCCCACAAGGGGAGGCTGTATAAGAAGGGATTTGAACCCCTTCCTACCTGCTAAGGAGCCTCCAGTGTCAAAGTCAAGGTGAAGTAAAAAGCGAAATAGGGTTTTGTCCTGATCTCTTCTGTGAACATTATGAACTAATATATTGAGCACCACTGATCTGATCAAGTAGTTAGTGTTTTTGGCCAGAACTTGCAAGGAATTGAAGAAAGTAGTTTTAAAATTAATGATCACATCAGGGCAAAGTTGTTTCTTAGTGTTGTGGGTAATGTTTTAATGGTTCGTTTTCTTAAGGAATTACTTCAATGTTCTATTTAATGATAAGTCTAAAATAGTTTTAGATCTGATTTTAAGATAATAAGTGCTGTTTCATGTAGAGAACCCTAACTGTTACAATTGGGAGCATGTTCCTCTCCTTTTCTGGTATTATTCCAGAGTAAATATTAATAAAAATTTACCCCTAAGAATTAATAAAAATTAACCCCTAAGTAAATATTAATAAAGTTAACCCCTAAGGATTAATAAAAATTAATCCCTAAATTAACTGTGGTTCCAGTATATTGGTAAGAATTAAAAATAGGAAGGGCTTCCCTGGTGGCTCAGCTGGTAAAGAATCCGCCTGCTATCCGGGAGACCAGGGTTTGATCCCTGGGTTGGGAAGATTCCCCTGCAGAAGGGAATGACTATCCACTCCAGTATTCTGGCCTGGAGAATTCCATGGTTTGTATAGTCCATGGGGTCACAAAGAGTTAGGCACAACTGAGGAAAAAAAGGAAAACACCTGTTTGTTCAGAAGAATGCAAAGCATGAAACCCAGATTCTAGGGCTCCTTTTTAATGATAACCCATGGCCTTAAGTCTTCCCTGGTGGCTCGGATGGTAGGGAGTCTTCCTGCAGTGCAGGAGACCCGGGTTTGATCCCTAGGTCAGGAAGATCCCCTGGAGAAGGAAATGGCAACCCGTTCCAGTATTCTTGCCTGGAAAATCCCATGGACAGAGGAGCCTGGTGGGCTACAGTCCATGGGGTCACAAAGAGTTGGACATGACTGAGCTTTGAACTTTTACTTTTTATAGCCTTGAAGTATAATACCTGTAAATCCTTCTTATTTTGATGACCTGAAATAAGATAATATTTTACAAATTCAACATTTGATCCTTATAACACTGCAGTGAAGGAAGGCTGCTTGTCCTCATTTCACAGATAAGGAAACAGGTGCTGGAAGGTTGAATAACTAGCTCAAGGCCATTTGGGTTGTAAGTGATTGAGCCAGGGCTCAAACCCAGGCCAAGGGGAGAGGAAGGGAGCTGGAGTTCTAGAAAACTTTTCTGAAAAATCTCTTTGTATAATAAAAGGATGATAGTGGTGCTGCTGGTTTCAAACTCATATTCTTTCAAATCACACATTCTTTTCATATCTGTTCCTACCACTTTTATTTGATTTTTCTAGTTGGGTTGACTTGATACATTACACCTGGAGCAGGGGAGGCAATTGATAGTGGAAGGTATATGCAGATAGTGAAACATTTGTCAATCCAAGTGGACAAAACCATCCAGGAAGCTTCAGTCATTTTGGGAGTATCATTTGAACAACTTGAATGATCTGATATCCCATATAATAAACTAAAGGTTGGATGCTTACTGGAGTCAGGATACATGATGGTTGTAGAAGGTCAGTGTAGAAACTTTCTCTTTAAATAGTTTCTTTGGCCACCTTCAGAGGCCCAGGTGTATGTAATCCTGATGCTTAATTCCTTCAGGAGGGAAGCTGAGGTCTTGCCGACACATTTCTCCTGTGTTTTCTTTTCAGAGGACTCTGTGTTGATGCTCTCATTGAACTGTCTGATGAAAATGCTGACTGGAAACTAAGCTTCCAAGAGTTCCTCAAGTGCCTCAACCCATCCTTCAACCCTCCAGAGAAGAGTATGCCTAATCTAAGAAATGCTCAATGCTTCCCTGGTAGCTCAGAGGCTAAAGCGTCTGCCTGCAGTGCGGGAGACCTGGGTTCGATCCCTGGGTCAGGAAGATCCCCTGGAGAAGGAAATGGCAGCCCACTCCAGTACTCTTGCCTGGAGAATCCCATGGACAGAGGAGCTTGATGGGCTACAGTCCACGGGGTCGCAAAGAGTCGGACACGACTGAGCAACTTCACTTTCACTTTCAATCTAAGAAATAGCAGGTTGGAGGGAGTTGGGGGTATTTAGAGGGGGCCAAGATAGAGGAGTGGAGAAGGCAATGGCACCCCACTCCAGTACTCTTGCCTGGAAAATCCCATGGATGGAGGAGCCTGGTAGGCTGCAGTCCATGGGGTCACTAAGAGTCGGACACGACTGAGCGACTTCACTTTCACTTTTCACTTTCATGCATTGGAGAAGGAAATGGCAACCCACTCCAGTGTTCTTGCCTGGAGAATCCCAGGGACGGGGGAGCCAGGTGGGCTGCCGTCTATGGGGTCTCACAGAGTCGGCTGATGCAACTTAGCAGCAGCAGCAAGATAGAGGAGATTGTGGAACTCTCCAGAGCTTACTAAGAAAATTCCCTTCCATGATTCTAGACTGGGCCCCAGCCCATCATCTCCATGCTGAGGTTCAGGTCTGAAAATCTTTGGATTGATAGAGGCATTTGTTCAGTTTTAGTGCCTCTGAGGGACAAGCAGGTCTTATCTGGAAGGTGGTAAGGTGCACAGATGGTACCCAGGACGTCCTGTTCCACCCTCACCCTAAACCTCTGCTCCTTATTTCTGGTCTCGCAGAGTGTGCCCTGGAGGATGAAACGTATGCCGATGGAGCCGAGACCGAGGTGGACTGTAACCGCTGTGTGTGTGCCTGTGGAAACTGGGTCTGCACAGCCATGACCTGTGACGGTGAGAAAGAAGGGGCAGCAGGGAGAGCGCTGTCTTCATGAATCACCATGAGGGAAGTCAGGGTGGGGATGTTAGGGAAGAGTGCAGTGGCTGGGAGAAAAGAAACTGGAGGGCAAGAGACCGGCTCCCACTTGCACTGTCAGGGTTCCCAGAGAGCAGCCTTGAGGCCACAGCAATTATGCTAGATGCACGATGTTAGAAAGTCACTCCAGAGGCTGGGAATAAGAAAGATTCAAGACCCAGGGCAAGATCGAGTGTTGGTAAGAGATTAGAGTGGTAAAAGTAGTAAGGAAAGCAAACACATATTAGTGAGAATTACAAGCATTTCTTGGAGTAGGAAATGGCACCCCACTCCAGTTTTCTTGCATGGGAAATTCCATGGACAGAGGAACCTCGTAGGCTACAGCCCTTGCAGTCACAAAGAGTGGGACACAACTGAACACACACACACACGCATGCATTCCTTCTAAGCACTTTACATATTAGCCCACTTAATCCTTATGACAGCTTAGGAAATCCTCTATGTCAAAGACTTAGGCAATTGGAAGGCAAAACGACTTCTTGCCATCTGTGCCCAGCAGGAAAAGGAGACACGTTCATAAGCATGTTTGAATTAACAGGATTGGGTTAGCCTAAAAAAAGACAAAGTTGAAATAGTTGAGACATGGGCAGGGCAGGTTGGGAGACATCAGACATCTGGGGAAGGGAAAACAGTGCCCAAGCCAGCATTACCACTAGCACCGTTCTACAAAGAGATCTTTGAGAAAAGGTTTCTAAAACTCTAGCTCACACCCTCCCCACTTAGCCTAGATCTGAGCCCTGGCCCAGTCACTTACTACCCAAGCATGTTACTTTGGAGGTGTCCGGTTTCCCTGGGACACTTTATATTCAGAGAAATGTGGGTATTTCATTTCTCCTTCCATAAGTTAAATGGGAGATGAAATTGAGAGCCTAAAAGGTAGGTATTAGAGGGATCTCTAACGGGCTTCCCCCAGCCACCACTGCTCTGAGCCTTGATTCTTCTTATAGGAAAGAATCAGAAGCGGGCCCAGACCCAGGCAGAGGAGGAAATGACTAGATATGTCCAGGAGCTTCAAAAGCACCAGGTAAGTTGCAACCTCCGTGCTGGTTCAGATAGCCCTGTCACCACCAGGCCCGTCCTCCGCTCAGACACAGCCTAATGCCCCAGGTGACCAAGGACATGTGCTCTGTTGCATACAGTAGGTCCCGAACAATACACCTATATACCTGTGCCATGCAGATCATGATACAGATAGTTCCCTGACGGAGTCCTTGTGGAGCCAATATGCCCCAGCAGATGTAGATTACAAGTTGGTAAATAGCTTTATAAGTTAGAATCAGGTGAGTGGTGGTTTGCAAATAAGCATGGTCTAAAGAAGCAAAATGGCTTCTTTAGAAAAGGAAAGATATAAGCATCTGAATGCAGAATTCCAAAGAAGAGCAAGAAGAGATAAGAAAGCCTTCTTCAGTGATCAATGCAAAGAGATAGAGGAAAAGAACAGAATGGGAAAGACTAGAGATCTCTTCAAGAAAATTAGAGATACCAAGGGAACATTTCATGCAAAGATGGGCTCAATAAAGGACAGAAATGGTCTGGACCTAACAGAAGCAGAAGATATTAAGAAGAGGTGGCAAGAATACACAGAAGAACTGTACAAAAAAGATCTTCACCACCGGGCTAATCACGATGGTGTGATCACTCATCTAGAGCCAGACATCCTGGAATGTGAAGTCAAGTGGGCCTTAGAAAGCATCACTATGAACAAAGCTAGTGGAGGTGATGGCATTCCAGTTGAGCTGTTTCAAATCCTGAAAGATGATGCTGTCAAAGTGCTGCACTCAATATACCAGCAAATTTGGAAAACTCAACAGTGGCCACAGGACTGGAAAAGGTCAGTTTTCATTCCAATTCCAAAGAAAGGCAGTGCCAAAGAATGCTCAAACTACTGCACAATTGCACTCATCTCACACGCTAGTAAAGTAATGCTCAAAGTTCTCCAAGCCAGGCTTCAGCAATATGTGAACCGTGAACTTCCAGATGTTCAAGCTGGTTTTAGAAAAGGCAGAGTAACCAGAGATCTAATTGCCAACATCTGCTGGATCATTGAAAAAGCAAGAGAGTTCCAGAAAAACATCTATTTTTGCTTTATTGACTATGCCAAAGCCTTTGACTGTGTGGATCACAAGAAACTGGAAAATTCTTCAAGAGATGGGAATACCAGACCACCTGACCTGCCTCTTGAGAAACCTATATGCAGGTCAGGAAGCAAGAGTTAGAACTGGACATGGAACAACAGACTGGTTCCAAATAGGAAAAGGAGGACGTCAAGGCTGTATATTGTCACCCTGCTTATTTAACTTATATGCAGAGTACCTCATGAGAAACTCTGGGCTGGAGGAAGCACAAGCTGGGAGAAATATCAATAACCTCAGATATGCAGATGACACCACCCTTATGGCAGAAAGTGAAGAGGAACTAAAAAGCCTCTTGATGAAAGTGAAAGAGGAGAGTGAAAAAGTTGGCTTAAAGCTCAACATTTAGAAAATGAAGATCATGGTATCCAGTCCAATCACTTCATGGCAAATAGATGAGGAAACAGTGGAAACAGTGTCAGACTTTATTTTGGGGGGCTCCAAAATCACTGCAGATAGTGAATGCAGCCATGAAATTAAAAGACGCTTACTCCTTGGAAGAAGAGTTATGATCAATCTAGATAGCATATTCAAAAGCAGAGACATTACTTTGCCGACTAAGGTCCATCTAGTCAAGGCTATGGTTTTTCCAGTAGTCATGTATGGATGTGAGAGTTGGACTGTGAAGAAGGCTGAGCACCGAAGAATTGATGCTTTTGAACTGTAGTGTTGGAGAAGACTCTTGAGGGTCCCTTGGACTGCAAGGAGATCCAACTAGTCCATTCTGAAGATCAGCCCTGGGATTTCTTTGGAAGGAATGATGCTAAAGCTGAAACTCCAGTACTTTGGCCACATGTGAAGAGTTGAGTCATTGGAAAAGACTGTGATGCTGGGAGGGATTGGGGGCAGGGGGAGAAGGGGATGACAGAGGATGAGATGGCTGGATGGCATCACTGACTTGATAGACATGAGTCTGAGTGAACTCCGGGAGTTGGTGATGGACAGGGAGGCCTGGCGTGCTGCGATTCATGGGGTCGCAAAGAGTCGGACACAACTGAGCGACTGAACTGAACTGAACTGAAAGAAGCATTCCTATTTCTTGTCATGACCAGTGCCCAGACCCAAAGACTGTGAGCTCCTTGAGAGCAGGCTCTGTGACCTGCTCACCAGTGTAGCCCTGCATTTAGTACAGGGCCTGCTGTATAATGGGCTTTCCTGGTAGCTCAGTTGGTAAAGAATCCGCCTACAATGCAGGAGACCCTGGTTCGATTCCTGGGTTGGGAAGATCCACTGCAGAAGGGATAGGCTACCCACTCCAGTATTCTTGGGCTTCCCTGGTGACTCAGCTGGTAAAAAATCCGCCTGCAATGCAGGAGACCTGAGTTTGATCCCTGGGTTGGGAAGATCCCCTGGAGAAGGGAGAGGCTACCCACTCCAGTATTCTGGCCTGGAGAATTCCATGGACTGTATAGTCCATGGGATCACAAAGAGTCTGACTTAGCAACTTTCACTTATGAATTTATGAACACTGCTGTATAATTGGCTCTCAGTGAGCATGAAATTAGTGGATTTAGACCGTAGCAGAAAGGATTTGTTAAATGCCAAGCTGGCTGGAACAGCCTGAGATAGAGATTCTGTTTCCTAGAGACCTGAAAGGATAATAAGAATTCTGTTCAGCTTCTATGTCATTAAGTTGAAGGCCTTCTTGGCAAGAAGATTCTTAGCAGATTAGTGATTCACTGACATATGTTACTGAGGGCCTAGAGAGAAAACCTAGATGAGCTAGACTCCTAGGACTGTCTTTCCACTGGTTTACCTGTAGTCCTAACAAAGGATATTGCTCCTTGAATCATCTGTCTGTAAACTGGGTCTAGTAATACAAGCCTTCTCTCTGACATATAAATTTTTAAGCAATGTAATGCTTACAGGAACTATTGAGATGAAATATGTGACTTGAGAATCAAGAATTATTTGTATTAATAGTAATTGCTCATATTTATTGATGGTTTTTCATGTGCATTATGTCACTGATAGTGTAGAAACGTCATGTCAGTTTTTAAACAGATGCAGAAGCTCCTAGTCCTTGACTTTTTCATATTTCAGCAGCCTTGAGCTTCCAGATTAGTATAAACCCACAAAAGCAAAAAGCACTTAATAGGAATTCCTTTCATCTAGGCTGGAAAAATGATCATTGTAGACAGTGGGGAGTGAGTTATAATAGCTAACATTATTTAGTTTGTCCATTTTATGTCAGTTGCCTCAGAAGCAGACACTAAGGTAAGAACTCAAGTACAAACAGTTTATTTGGGAGGAAGTCCCCAGGAAACACCAGAAGGAGAGTTGGGAAGTGAGCCCAAGGAGGGAAGAAATAATGAGTGTGTATTCCGGCACATTACCACTGAGGGCAAGTGGAGCTTAGTACTGTCACAGAACTCTGGGAACAGTTCCAGTGCACAGAGGGCAGGGAGCTGGGCTGTGCCTGCATGAGCTCCCAGCAGCCACTGGCTGAGAACCGCCACCAGCAAACATGAATTCCCTGGCGTTTCTGACCTGTCAGCGCGTGTGGGGAGAGCGGGCTTCAGCAGCCAGAGAAAGCCGCAGGCAAGAAGATGCAGGGGCTGGCAGTAAGAAGCCAGGCCGGTGTACTGAAATGTTGAAGACAAGGGCTATGGATGGGGCACTGCCAGTGCCTACCAGATGCCAAACACTGTTTTTTATTCCCTATTTAATTTTTTATTGAGATGTAATTCACACACCATAAAATTCACCCTTTTAAAAGTATACAATCAGATGGTTTCTAATATAGTCACAAGATTGTCAGCCATTACCACTATTTCCAGATCATTTTCATCATGCCCCAAAGAAACACCAAACCCATTAGAAGTCACTTATATTCTCTCCTCTCCCAGCCCATGGCAACCACTATTATACTTTCTGTTTCTATAAATTTGCCTATTATGGACACAAATAATTGGAATTGTACAATATATGGCATTTTCTGTCTGACTTTTTTAATTTAGTGTAATATTTTCAAGGTTTATCCTTGTTGTAGCGTGAATCAAGACTTCATTCCTTTTTATGAATAAAGAACATTTCATGGATAGATATACTACATTTTGTATATCCATTCATCAGTTGGTATATATTTAGTTTGCCTCTACTTTTTTACTATGATGAATGATACTGCTGTAAACATTCTTATATAAGTTTCTGTGTGGACATATGTTTTCAGTTCTCTTGGGTATGTACCTAAGGAGTGGCATTGCTGGATCACAGGGTAACTTTGTGTTTAATCTTTTGATAAACTGCCAGACTGTTTTCCAAAGTGACTATACTATTTTATATCCTAACCAGTCATATTCCAATTTCTCCACAAACTCACCATCATTTGTCATTGTGGTTATTTTTTATTAGACATCCTAGTGGGTGTGAAATGACATCTCATTGTATTTTGATTTTCATTTCCTTAATGATTAATGATGTCGAGCATCTTCTTATATGCTTCTTGGCTGTAAGAATGTCTTCTTTGGAGATATTTGCCACTGTTAGAAGAGGTAGTATTTACTTTATTACCCTTATTTTGTAGTTGAAGACATTGAGGCACAGAAAGTTTCGTAATAATGCCCAAAGTCCCCCAGAAAGTTGCACAGCCATGATTCAAGCTCAGGCAGTCTGCCTCCAGAGCCTGTCGCTCCCAATGCTTCTCTAAATTTGGATTCAAAACATTTTGTAGCACTTCCATGTAGCATCCTTTTCTTCATTTTTCAAAAGAATAGAATAATGTCTGACCTTATTGTTTCATAGGAGTTTAAAGTCAGCTCTTGATTTAGCCACGGTCCTATGCAACTATGTCATGGTAAGACATGATCCTTGCCCTCAAGTTGTTCATTATCTGTGGAGGAGATAGACAAGTAAACAGACCTAAAATTCAGCATGAGCATGTTTCTGTCAATGCTAGCCTTGAAGACCAGATCAGTTCAGTTCAGTCGCTCAGTCGTGTCCGACTCTTTGCAACCCCATGAATCGCAGCACACCAGGCCTCCCTGTCCATCACCAGCTCCTGGAGTTCACTCAAACTCACGTCCTTCGAGTCCGTGATATCATCCAGCCATCTCATCCTCTGTTGTTCCCTTCTCCTCCTGCCCCCAGTCCCTCCTAGCATCACAGTCTTTTCCAGTGAGTCAACTCTTCACATGAGGTGGCCAAGTACTGGAGTTTCAGCTTTAGCATCACTCCTTCCAATGAACACCCAGGACTTGTCTCCTTTAGGATGGACTGGTTGGATCTCCTTGCAGTCCAAGGGACTCTCAAGAGTCTTCAACAACAACACAGTTCAAAAGCATCAATTCTTTGCCGCTCAGCCTTCTTCACAGTCCAACTCTCACATCCATACATGACCACTGGAAAAACCATAGCCTTGACTAGACGGACCTTTGTTGGTAAAGTAATGTCTCTGCTTTTTAATATGCTGTCTACATTGGTCATAACTTTCCTTCCAAGGAGTAAGCGTCTTTTAATTTCATGGCTGCAATCACCATCTGCAGTGATTTTGGAGCCCCCAAAAATAAAGTCTGACACTGTTTCCATTGTCTCCCCATCTATTTGCCATGAAGTGATGGGACCAGATGCCATAATCTTAGTTTTCTGAATGTTGAGCTTTAAGCCAACTTTTTCACTCTCAGATAAATGCCAATAATTTTTAATATTTCATAATGTTTATTTTCTCTTGCCTCTCAAAGGAAACAGCTGAAAAGTCCAAGAGAGTGAGCACCAAAGAGATCTAATGAGGAGGCATCTGGGAATGGTGTCCAGAGCCTGGCACCTTCTCTTCAATTTCAGCGCTGAGTCCAGTATATGCAAGTGTCTGCTACAACCGCCAAATCACCTGTATTTGCTTATATAGCAATGAGTTTTATTTTGTCTATTTGTTTTGCAATAAAGGAAATGGGGATGGCTGGCTAGGAGGGGAAAGGCCAGAGCCTTCATTTCTAGGAGTGTTTTGGGAGAAGCTGTCAGTGGTGCTCAGGGGCCGGAGGCAAGTAAGGAAACTGCATCAGGGTTGGGAGAGTGGACCCAGATCTGGAACCCTTCTGAGTATAGCACAGCTGTGAACATGCTGCAGGGCGTGCAGGCAGTGAGAGAGAGCTGAGCAGGCTGTCCCAGAGGAGGGAATTGGGAAACTCAGTGAAGAAGACTGCATTCTGCTTCCAGCCCTTCCTGCCACCATCAGCATAACAGACCTCTAGCATCTGTGCTTCTCAAGGCCCCAGCCACTGGCTCTAGATACACGGCCATCCTGCTAGTTCCCCAGTGTCTGAGAGAGGGTGCCCCCAAATGATGCAGATACTTGGAGACTTTGAGCCCCTTAGAGATCTAACCAAATTTTTAGAATACTTTTTACCAAAGGTGCTATTTTTCTGTAAACTTTTTTTGGCAAGTTGATTTCATTCTTCAATTATTATCATTATATTATTGTTGTTGTTTAATATTTTATTTTCTTAACTAGAAATTAAGCTTTTGTAATTATTTTTCATTAGTCCTGCATTTCAGAGATGGGAGAGTTTGGGGTTCTTCCTTGTGCAGAGACTGCTATTACCCAGACATCCCCCCATCCTGCCACATGCAGCCTGGAATTCTCCTGTGGTTTCCAGTGGGTCTGCAGTCTGCCAGAGGAGCAGGGGGTGCCTCAGACAGAAGCCATGAGAAGTATCCCCACACAAAGCCTTTAAGATCCAAAACGCTAAGTTGTTTTCATTTATTCTGATAGAGCCATACAAATCAGTATTCCAAAGAATGGAGACAAGCGCAGCTAAGCAAGACTTAGATGTTCCCAGCCTATCAATATGCTCATTGATCCTGCACTAAGTAGGAGAGTGACTCTGGCCCATCTCTTCCTATTTCTGGGCCTTAGTTTCCTCAGTGAACAGGTAGGAATGCATTAAACTATTGATTTGAGGAACTGTAAATTCTGTGATTCTGGTAATAGGTCCAGAAGGAGAAAATGTGATTTTTCTCCTCAGGATAAATGAAACCTTTTTTTGATGTAAGAATCAGATGACCAAAAACAAGATGACCAAATTTGACCTCAGTCTGAATGGCCCCACAGGTTGTGCTATGATGCAGAGCCCTCAAGTAAAGCCTGCCCAGGAAGAGAGTGAGAAAGAGAACCACTTCTTTGTCTTCACTTTTACAGTTCATCTTTAACCTTCTTGGGAAGAGAAATGACTCTCCCTTTAGAGATGAGGGGAAAAGAAGGTTTACATTTTAAGACGGGGAAAAAAGTGGAATCAAATCCTAGAAGTATGACTGGGGAGAAGTCAGTCATTTCTGTGTCTTTTGACCCCTGTGATAATTAACCCCACTTAATACCATGTTTAAGATGCATTTGGAGTAACAAAATTAAAAACTTGGCATAAGATCTCATTTTCAGAAAGCAGATTACAGACCACCAGAGGGAAATCCTGAGGGCTGTATTGCACAGGCAACTCTGAGAAAGTTGCGCTGAAAATGGAATTCCTTCTGACCAGGTTTCCTTTTTCTCCTTTGAAAGAACATTCCACTTTGTTTAGAATTCGGAGTTTTTGTAAATCATCCCACTTAAAAGCTCTCTTCCAACTGTTTGAAATGCACCTCCCTGTCAAAGTGCCTTGGAGAGCTCCCAGCAGCACATCTTGACCAAGTTTTGCCAGCCCTTGGACACCAGAAGAGAGGGCGGGAGTACCAGTCTGTTTAAAGCAAGAAGGCAGAATGTCTCCTCACCTGTTACCTTTAGGTCAGTGGCTGCCATCCAAGATGACTCTACCCTGCGATGTTGAAGTCCCAAGACCTAACCTGCATTCCTCCTGTAAATAGGGAAGCTACTGTCGGCACCATAGAGTCACGTGATGATGATCATTCACAGAAAGCTGCTAAATAGCCTAGTCTGGGGAGTCTTGCATAGAGCTTTGCATGGAGCAAATAGAATTAAATCAGGTTCAGTTCCTCCAGCTCTCTAAAAGCACAGGGCTTAGACTGCAAGCTTCCTTGGGCTTTCTTTGTGTGTCTATGGTTTTTATAAAGACATTATAGCATCTGTTAAGATTCAGTGTCCATGGAAACCTACTCACATGCCATGGCTCTGGACTCCATTATTGTTTTTGGAAAGCAGGGCTCCTCCACCTGTTAATAAGACCATTTGGACCAGTCTGAATGTCTTTCCTTTACATTTATGTTTTTAAATAGTCAAATTTCAAGGAGCAAATTTGGACAGGTTTCTGTTGCCTGTGTGTTTGTGAAATGTATTTGTATTTAGTAGGCTTCCATATTGCATTTAACTTGTTTTTGTAACTCTTGATTCTTTTTTTGGATACTATTGATAAAATAAAGAGATTAAAACAATAACTGTGTCATTTTCCTTCCCCTCAATTAAGGCAAAATAAAGTTGTGAGAGGGCTTCCCAGTGGCTCAGTGGTAAAGAATCGTCTGCAGTGCAGGAGATGCAAGTTCAATCCCTGGGTTGGGAAGATCCCCTGATGTAGGAAATGGTAACCCATTCCAATCTTCTTGCCTGAGAAATTCCATGGACAGAGGAGTCTGGCAGGCTGTAGTCCAAAGCATGGCAAAGAGTCAGACATGATTGAACATGGAGCAAGAGAGAGAAAGTTATAAGAACATTAACCACTTACCTTATAAAAGTGAATTTGAGTTTCAAGAGGCTTAAAAGAGGCCTGAAAAGTTTATCCTAATCTTGGGACTGAAGCTGTAGGCAGGAAGGTTTGCTCATGGACTGATAAAACAAGTTTATTAAAAAAAATCACTGATGGTGGGTCTGGAAAAGAAGTGATGAGAAGTCTGGGAACATTCCTCTTTAAGAAGAAGTTAAACTAAATGACTCCTAAAGCTGCCAAGAATCTGATGAGACTGAAGGCTGATTATAGGTAAACTCGTATGAGAAGTCAAACAAACCTGGGAAGGTGGCACAGGAAGCTTGTGAAGATCTGGTTGACTAACCTTAGTGGCTATTTACCTGATACACGTGCATCCCATGGAGTAAACATTTCCAAGTGGACTGCATGTTGTCTGATCAATACCATCTTGGAGACATATGACCAATACTTATTTTCCAACTGCCTGTCCAAATGATTCTTACAGGTATCATTCACTCCCCATGACCATTAATTCTGTCTTCCAGAAGAGCGCATTACAGTTGATGAGGTTTAAGCTGTCTTAATTATAGTCATAGAAAGGCAATGACAAAGAATGCTCAAACTACTGCACAATTGCACTCATCTCACATGCTAATAAAGTAATGCTCAAAATTCTCCAAGCCAGGCTTCAGCAATACATGAACTGTGAACTTCCAGATGTTCAAGGTGGTTTTAGAAAAGGCAGAGGAACCAGAGATCTAATTGCCAACATCCGCTGGATCATCGAAAAAGCAGAGAGTTCCAGAAAAACATCTATTTTTGCTTTATTGACTATGCCAAAGCCTTTGACTGTGTGGATCACAATATACTGTGGAAAATTCTTCCAAGAGATGGGAATACCAGACCACCTGACCTGCCTCTTGAGAAACCTATATGCAGGTCAGGAAGCAACAGTTAGAACTGGACATGGAACAACAGACTGGTTCCAAATAGGAAAAGGAGGATGTCAAGACTGTATATTGTCACCCTGCTTATGTAACTTCTATGCAGAGTACATCATGAGAAACGCTGGGCTGGAAGAAGCACAAGCTGGAATCAAGATTACCGGGAGAAATATCAATAACCTCAGATATGCAGATGACACCACCCTTATGGCAGAAAGTGAAGAGGAACTAAAAAGCCTCTTGATGAAAGTGAAAGAGGAGAGTGAAAAAGTTGGCTTAAAACTCAACATTCAGAAAACGAAGATCATGGCATCTGGTCCCATCACTTCATGGCAAATGGGTGGGGAAACACTGAGAGACTTTATTTTTGGGGGGGCTCCAAAATCACTGCAGATGGTGATTGCAGCCATGAAATTAAAAGACTCTTACTCCTTGGAAGGTAAGTTATGACCAACCTAGATAGCATATTCAAAAGCAGAGACATTACTTTGTCAACAAAGGTCTGTCTAGTCAAGGCTATGGTTTTTCCAGTGGTCACGTATGGATGTGAGAGTTGGACTATAAAGAAAGCTGAGCACCGAAGAATTGATGCTTTTGAACTGTGTTGTTGGAGAAGACTCTTGAGAGTCCCTTGACTGCAAGGAGATCCAACCAGTCCATCCTAAAGGAGATCAGTCCTGGGTGTTCTTTGGAAGGTCTCATGTTAAAGCTGAAACTCCAATACTTTGGCCACCTCATGTGAAGAACTGACTCATTTGAAAAGACCCTGATGCTGCGAAAGATTGAGGGCAGGAGAAGGGGATGACAGAGGATGGGATGGTTGGATGGCATCACTGATTCAATGGACATCAATTTGAGTGGGCTCTGGGAGTTGGTGATGGACAGGGAGGCCTAGCGTGCTGCAGCTCATGGGGTCACAAAGAGTCAGACACAACTGAGCGACTGAACTGAACTGAACTGAATTTTATTCATAATGTGTGAAGTCTTGCTTCTCTAAGCAGGTCACCTTGATTGGACTTGAGGTATTACTCAAACTCTAATAAGATACTAAAATGTTATCTCTGATTGTGTTATTGCTACAAATTAGTGATCTTATTAATCACAGTTCGAGTCTGTAAACTTTCATTCTCAGAATTCTTAAGCCAAATATGAGGGATACCTTGTCCACAACCATTTAAATACTGGTTGGCTTCTCTCAATCTTCTACATGTGTGCTCTGCAAACACTTTTCCTCCTGTTATACGCTGCATGTGTTCTGGAAATGAAAATGAATTTAAATAGCCTGAAAGTAGCATAATTGAGAAAGTAAGCAACCTATAATCAAAATATATTATGAGGTTTTTTTTTTTAATTAGAACAAACTACGTTGATTAACTTTAGTTTCAGGGTGCCTGTATCAAGTTCCCATTGGTCTTCTTAAAATATTTCTAAAATAAGGGAAAGGAGGGAGTAAAAAAAGAAATCATTTGAATGAGTAAATCTAAGCAGATACCCTCCTGGAGTAAATCTAGCATAGATGGAAGACGTGAATAAACCCTGGGCTATTGCTGCTGAAGGCTGATGCATGATGTAACTAGGAAGTACCATGTTACTGTCTGAATGAGAAGTCTTCCTGTCAATGGGATTTCATTTTTTTATAGTTATTTAACAATTATTGAAAAGCTAATATATGCACATAGTAAAACAAAATTCAAATTGTGTCGAAATACAGTGAAAAAATGTATCCTCTTAGAGGGTATGTACACTTACAGATTTGTTTATAATTGCCAATTGTCCTTCAGAGAAGTTTGTATGCATTTACTTACAATTGCACCAAAAATACATATACTGAACGTGTATGTTTTCCAAAATTTTTACAAGCACTGTGGGCTTCTAATAGAGGAAAAATAGTAACTCATTGCCTTATTTTTCTTTTTTCTGTTTTGTAAATAAATTTATTTTTATCATCTTTTAGATTCCATATATAAGTGATATCATATGATATTTGTTTTTCTCTGTCTTACTTCACTTGGTATGAGAATCTCTAGGTCCATCCATGTTACTGCAAATGGCATTATTTCATTCTTTTTTATGGCTGAGTAATATTCCATTGTATGGATATGTGTGTGTGTGTGTTTGTGGAGTATATATGACACATCTCTATCCATTCATGTGTCAGTGACATTTAGGTTGCTTCCACGTCTTGGCGATTGTGAATAGTGCAGCTATAACCACTGGGGTGCATGTACCTTTCCAAATTAGAGTTTTCTCCAGATATATGCTCAGAAGTGGGATTGCTGGATCATATGGTAACTCTATCATCCTCTTAATTCCTTAAAACCAAATTCAAATGCCATCTTCTCCCTTATCTTTCCAGCTAAGGTAATGACTCCTCTTCTGAACTTTCTAACTTTATGGTATTTATCACTTCACTAATTTGCATTTTAGCTCTTTGACAAATGTGTTTTCTCTCTTTCTAGTCTGTAAGCTCCTCAAGCATTGGATTTGTGTTTGATTCATGTTCATGTTCTACTATGGTACCTGGAACATTGCTTTGTACAAAATCAGGGCTCAATAAGTATTTGCCGAATAAAAAAGTAAATGATACATCACAGACAGTGAAAAACAAAGATAACACAGAGAAATGCACATCTATTTACGTAAATTTCTCTCTCCTTGCAAAAACAATATATATTTACATGAAACCATATAAATGCATATATCTATGACTAAAGCTGTGAGTAGACAAATCCCTTAAACTAAGCAATTATTTCTATTTTTATTCTAATTCAGACCTTCTCAATGACTGACAGCAATAGCCTCTTAACTTATCTCTGCTCCTAGTTCTTCCCTTTCTACTATTCCAGTGCCCTCAACCTGTACCTTCCTAAAGCACCTCTTTGATTATGTTACTCCTTAGCTCAAGAATTCCAGGAGTTCTTGCATGGTAAAGTCTGGAAAAAGCTGAATACTTTGTTTTCTAAAGGGAAAGAAATCACAGTTATAACCAGTGTTGTTGCCTTATTTTTAATTAATTTAATATATTATTCCTTATGTGAGATTGAACATCTTTCCATGAATTATTGGTCCTTGTTCTTTTCTTTCATTCCCTTCATTCATTTTCTATTGATTGTTGGCCTTTTTCTTACTGGCTTGTAATAGTTCTTCATAAATTATTATTAGCCATTTGTTGTGAGGGTGGCAAGATCTGGCAGTAGTAGATTAATTAGAAGGTTACTTCAGGAATGAGGTGAGAAATAATGGTGACTTGAATTAAGATAATGGCATTGGGGAACTAATAGAAGGCTAAGGAGGTAACATTGACAAGAGCTGACTGATGACTGGCTATGGGAGTTGAGGAGACAATGGTCAAGAATGACCCTAAGGTTCCAACTTGGATGACTTGGTAGATGAAGTGCCATTTCCTGGGGTTGGTAAGAGAGCAGGAGAAACCCACTGGCTGGGGAAGGGAGGAAGGAATGGGAGATGAATTCAGTTTTGCACAGGTTGAGTCTGAGTTTGGAGAGATCTTGTGAGTAGTTGAATAGGAAGGTTTGGAAAGAGATCTGGACTACAGATAAAGATTTTGGAAAAGTATAGAGATAGTATTCCTTTGTACAGACAAGATGGTCTATGGAGAATATATCAAATGAGGGAAAAAAAAGAAAAGACAATGTTGAGTTGGGAAAGTCCATAATAAAGACAGAGAATCTTTTTGAGAAATTCTGGATATATGTATTTCTCCTGTTTCCTTATGGCATCATTAACAAAAAGTGTACACAGTTAGAAGAATGGTACAATGGGTTGAATTCATACATGAAAATATATCATGTAGAAAGTTCAGACGGGCAATGGTTGTAGGAATTCTATAGACAGGTCAAAACTGAGAAGGAACCACCGTGAATGTATGAAGGGAAGTAACACAACTTGCTGGAAAACAGGTTAAATAAATTTAGGAAATAGGAACAGGAAATGCACCCAGATCATGACCCCTGGAATGCATAGGTCTTAACTGACTTGCCATGGTCAGGTAAGAAACTTAGGAAACTTGATAATGTTAGGACCTGTAAAAAGAATGTATTGCCAGGAAAATAAGAGACAAGATTTTTAATGGATAAAAATAAAATATTTAACCAGGAAACCCGTACATAATTGTCAGGAGGATGAAACATTTGAAAGGAAATTTTGTCCTACAGAAGAGAAGGGACTTTATCCTTGTAGGCCTAGCCTCATTTAAATTATATAAGCTAGCATAATTTGTCATTTTCCAAGGAGCAGTGACAACTCAAAACAAAATGCCTGCTTAAAAATTCTTCCACCAGACTCCACAGTTAAACCAGGTAGCCAGTAACATTTATAATTTTACATATTCTTTGTCTTTAGTAAATGACATTTTTAATCTCATATTTCAGCTTCTTGCTAACTGACCTGTGTCATAACAATACTGTTCTTGTTGTGACTGATAACTTTGTTGCTGTTGTTGTTGTGTAGTCACTAAGTTGTTTCCGACCCTTTTGTGACCCTGCCAAAGGGTAGACCACCAGGCTCCTCTGTTCATGGGATTACCCAGAAAGAATACTGGAGTAGGTTGCCATTTTCCTTCTCCAGGAGATGTTGCCGACCCAGGGATCAAAGCCACATCTCCCATATTGGCAGGTGTATTATTTACCACTGAGCTGCCAGAGAAGCCTGATTGATAACTTACTGAGAGACAATATAATGTAATGTTTAATACCAGGCATCTTAAGTTTACATCCTGATCCTCCCCTGCTCTTTACCTCTCTGTGTCTCAGTTTCCTCTTGAAGTGGCATAACAATAGTACCTACCTCATTTTTTTTTTTCCGAGGATTCAGTGAGGTATTGTATGTGATTTTTTTCAAATAGTCTTTGGTACATAAAAGTGCTGTGTAAGTATCAAATACCATCCTTATCACCAATTATTTTAATCTGTTTTACAATGCAGTCTTAAAATTTTTACAATGACTTTGTGAAAAAGATATTTTACAGATGAGGAACACACAGTTTGTAAAGTTTAAGGAACTTAGGTAAGAGTTCACAATTAGCAAAGAGCAGAGTTGAGATTCAAATCTGCATCCCTCTCTTACTCATTTTACCTTGCCATAATCCTTCCCTTCATTTTTAAAATTATTACATCAGTATGAACCACTAATTCATCATTA
Organism: Oryx dammah; assembly: GCF_014754425.2. Classification (NCBI taxonomy): domain Eukaryota; kingdom Metazoa; phylum Chordata; class Mammalia; order Artiodactyla; family Bovidae; genus Oryx; species Oryx dammah. Next base: position 91,509,659 of record NW_024070186.1, read on the forward strand.
ATGTTCTCTATGTAATTGCTGAGTACGTTTAGTAATTAATAATTTTTTTCCTTTAGTTCTAATAACTGTCTGCATATCTTCTCACTTTTAAGTAGATATGTGAGTACAGACCAGGCCTCTTAAGTTCCCTGAAGCATGACCCCCAGTCCAGCTTGGTCTCCCCAGAGATGATGCGTCCAGGAGTCACACCAGCCAGCGTGGGACCCCAGCAACCTCCAGTGCACACCTCAGAGGTTGGGCCGGGTAAACCTCTCTGATGCGCCTCCTTTTTGTGCCATTCTATGGGGAGCTGTTAGAAGCAGATATATGTCTTATCCCCTTCAAAACTATTTTATCACTGAATCCAATAATTCAAAACATTTGGATTTTAAGCCAACTAAAATCTCTGGTTCCTGGATGATTTTCTGAATTTCCTTTTCTCTTACATGCTTTTTCCTCCTCTTTCCCATAACCTAATCTTGATTCCTACATCGCCACCTCCTTCCAAAAGGAACAAAGGAGGAGATTCTGTACAAAAAGCACAGAGATAGGAGAGATTTGGAAAGTGATTTTTAAGAATAATAGCGACTCTGAAATCAACTGGGCAAATCAGAAAAGTTCAAGAGTTGACCTCACCTTTGATTTTCTATGTTTTTCATAGCCTTTGTTCAGGTATGCCAGAGAAGGCTTTTACAATATAGTAATTCCTGTCCATAATCACCTTTAGGAAGATGTCTTTCTCTTAACTTTGTATCGGTAAAGTGCCCATATAATAATATCAATACCCTAACCCAAAAATTCTGGCTTAGAGAAAACCTGCTCTGCCCTGAAGTCTCCAAAAAATCGTCTGTCACTGTGGCACCACATCAGTGAATCATACACAGAGCGGAACATTCATGAGGTTTTTAATCATCTTTCATCTCACAGAAGAGATTGTTAAATTTTATTCAGAGAACTTGACGTGTGAGAGGCATGAGATCAAGTAAAAGTAAATCTTATAAATAAGATAATTAGAGATAAAGAAAGTTCAGTTCAGTTCAGTCGCTCAATCGTGTCCGACTCTTTGCGACCCCATGAATCGCAGCACGCCAGGCCTCCCTGTCCATCACCAACTCCCGGAGTTCACTCAGACTCACGTCCATCAAGTCCGTGATGCCATCCAGCCATCTCATCCTCTGTCGTCCGCTTCTCCTCCTGCCCCCAATCCCTCCCAGCATCAGAGTCTTTTCCAATGAGTCAACTCTTCGCATGAGGTGGCCAAAGTACTGGAGTTTCAGCTTTAGCATCATTCCTTCCAAAGAACACCCAGGGCTGATCTCCTTCAGAATGGACTGGTTGGATCTCCTTGCAGTCCAAGGGACTCTCAAGAGTCTTCTCCAACACCACAGTTCAAAAGCATCAATTCTTCGGTGCTCAGCCTTCTTCACAGTCCAACTCTCACATCCATACATGACCACAGGAAAAACCATAGCCTTGACTAGACGGACCTTAGTCGGCAAAGTAATGTCTCTGCTTTTGAATATGCTGTCTAGGTTGGTCATAACTTTTCTTCCAAGGAGTAAGCGTCTTTTAATTTCATGGCTGCAGTCACTATCTGCAGTGATTTTGGAGCCCCCCAAAAATAAAGTCTGACACTGTTTCCACTGTCTCCCCATCTATTTCCCATGAAGTGATGGGACCAGATCCCATGATCTTCGTTTTCTGAATGTTGAGCTTTAAGCCAACTTTTTCACTTTCCACTTGCACTTTCAACAAGAGGGTTTTTAATTCTTCACTTTCTGCCATAAGGGTGGTGTCATCTGCATATCTGAGGTTATTGATATTTCTCCTGGCAATCTTGATTCCAGCTTGTGTTTCTTCCAGTCCAATGTTTCTCATGATGTACTCTGCATAGAAGTTAAATAAGCAGGGTAACAATATACAGCCTTGACGTACTCCTTTTCCTATTTGGAACCAGTCTGTGGTTCCATGTCCAGTTCTAACTGTTGCTTCCTGGCCTGCATACAGATTTCTCAAGAGGCAGATCAGGTGGTCTGGTATTCCCATCTCTTGAAGAATTTTCCACAGTTTCTTGTGATCCACACAGTCAAAGGCTTTGGCATAGTCAATAAAGCAGAAATAGATGTTTTTCTGGAACTCTCTTGCTTTTTTGATGATCCAGCAGATTTGCAATTTGATCTCTGGTTCCTCTGCCTTTTCTAAAACCAGCTTGAACATCTGGAATTTCATGGTTCACATATTACTGAAGCCTGGCTTGGAGAATTTTGAGCATTAAGAAACAAGACTTTATTAATCTACAGACCTATAAGAGATGAAACAGGGGATCTCCTATAGTTTTAGCAAAGTCCAGTACACTGGGCCTGTTACCTCCTAATTTGTTATATTTATGACAGACAGGTGCCTAGGACAAAGAGAATATAGTTCACAAGAGAAAGCCAGGAGCTCCAATGGCTAAAGGAAAGACAGTTTGGTCCTTGGTCAGATGTTATTCAAATCTCTTAATGGTAGTCATATGTACGGGAATACTTTCTCCCTGTGAAAAAGAAAACTGCAGTTGTATATTAGGGGCAAAACCTGCATTCAGCTACAATGCATTCCTGAAAGACAAACAGGAAAGAACAGTTGTGAAAAATGAGTTCTCTGTTCCTCCTAAGAGCAGCAGCCCTCAAAGAAACCATTCCAGGGGAGGATGTTCCCAGGGTGTCCTGAGAAAAGGAACAACCCTATTGGTTGGAGGGTTTCGAAGTCTTATGACAAGATGAACAATGCAGTAAGTTTGCACGTACAGTGAGGTGCTTTAAAGAGTGGAGAGTTTCTCCAGGGCAGTCATGCTGCCTTTCTCCAGGGGTGCCAGGCACCTTAGAGTCTATGTCCGTGGAGCACTCTTGAGTTGTAACATACACAATTGAAGCCATTTTCCTTCTCTTTCTCCCACTTCCATGTTGTTACCCACAAGAATCAAAAGGGAGTCCCAGTTCCACATGTTCCAGGTAAATCTGCTCCACCCTGGCCTCCACGCCTCCGTCACAGAGAATGAAGAGAGATCAGCCCTCTCTGTGCTCCTGATAACACCCTCACACTTTCCCCCTCCATAGCAATCACAGCTAGGCCATCAGAGTCTGCCTTGAGACCACCATGTCTAACCTCATCAGGTTTGATTCCCAATTTACGTTTACCACCACTTCTGTGGTGGCTCAGTGGTAAAAAATCCACCTGCCAATGCAAGAGACATGGGTTCGATACCTGATCTGGGAAGATCCCTCATGCCACAGAGCAACTCAGACCATGCACAACTACTGAGCCTGTGCTTGGGGGCTTCCCTGGTGGCTCAGATGGCAAAGAATCTGCCTGCAATGCAGATGACCCTGGTTTGATCCCTTGGTCTGGGAAGATCCACTAGAGAAGGCAACGGCTACCTGCTCCAGTATTCTTGTCTGGAGAATTCTATGGGTAGAGGAGCCTGGAGGGCTGCAGTGCATGGAGTCGCCAAGAGTCAGACACGACCGAGCGACTAACACTTTGGGCTTCCCCAATGGCTCAGTGAGTAAAGAATCTGCTTGCAGTGCAGGAGACACAGGAGACTTAGGTTTAATCTTTGAGTTGGGAAAATCCCCTGGAGGAGGAAGTGGCAACCCACTCGAGTATTCTTGCCTGGAAAATCCAATGGGCAGAGGAGCCTGGTGGGCTACAGTCAGACACGACTGAGCGACTAAGCACGTATGTACAAGGTACACCAAGACCTTCAGTGCATCTTAGCCCCACATGGCTCTTTATGCTCCCTTTTATTGACCCCATTTCCAACCTATTCCCAACTTCTGAAACCCTGCTACTGTGCTCTCTGAAACTTGCTACCAATCATCAGCACACCCCTTCTGTTCTCAACTTCTGTTAACATTTCCCTCACCTTCTGCCTCCAGCTGAAATTTGACTCTGCTGAAGACATTTCTTCCCATATAGGCCTTTCAAGTGGTGCTGGTTTTCTAACATTCCTTGTACACCTGGGTAAGGGAATTTCTTTATTCTCATTATGGCTTTCACATCATTCTTCTATCCTCCTCTCTGTACTTACATGTGTGCATGCTCACTCAGTCGTGTCTGACTCTTTGTGACCCCATGGACTGTGGCCTGCCAGGCTCCTCTGTCCATAGGATTTTCCAGGCAAGAATACCAGAATGGGTTGCCATTTCCTCCCCCAGAAGTTCTTCCTGACCCAAAGCTTGGGTCAGGAGGATCTCCTGAGTCTCCTATGTCCCTGCATTGGCAGGCAGATTCTTTACCGCTGAGCCACTGGGAAGCCCTTCCTCTCTGTACACTTCAGTTTAAGATCTCATCCCATTAGACTGTAACTCACCACCCTTCCAGTCTTCTATTGCTCCCCACCACCATTCCTTGGTTTTAGTTGCTGGCTTTGTTGAGCTGCCAACATTACTTCCGTCATAATTCTTGGTGTTACTATCTCATGTATAATACATTCATAGACCTTCTTGGACCAGAACCTCCTTTCCTCCAAGGACCCTGTTTTCCATCTTATTTTAACCACCCTCCCCATAGTTGGGACTTAGATTTTGTCATTAGCAATAACCAAACCACTTTATTACCTCAATTTCAAGCACTGAAACTCTCCAACCACCACTTCTATCCTTCCATCTCACTCACTATTTCTTGTACCCAAGTCTAAAATACTTTGGAAGCCATTAAGACCCCAAATTGAATTATCTAACCACTCTTTCACTGTCCTTCCCATGCTTCACATCCGTCACCCTCTAATCTAGCTTAGATACCATAATTGATTATTATTTTCATTTTCTAGCTCTCATCTGTCTGCCTTTGTCATACTTGCATGGCCAAATCCCAACTTCTGGTTAACCTGACTCTCCTCCCAGTCTGTGTCTACACACAAGCAACTGAATGAGGCTAGAGAATAACACAGCTGTGCTGAGCATTCTCACTTTAAACTTAGACAGCCAGCCACAAGCTCAAAAATGCTTTTAGTACTGCCCAGGAAGCCTGTTACTTTTCTTGGGTTATTCCCTCCTGCTCTCTTAGTGGACCATTTCTTTCTTTCTTCTCAAACCTTCAATACCGCCATTTCCAGCCTCACAGTCACCTGATGATTTGTCCCCTGTTTCACTGAGAAAATTAGAAGCAAGCAGAAGAGAATTTCCACAAGCTCCCACTACCACAGTATCTACCTACCTTCCTCTTGTCCCCATACTCTGTCCACCCTTTTACATAATCCTTACCTAAGGCAAACCCTTAGGTATGTGCATTAGACCCATCCCCTCTGCCTACTCAGAGGCATTACTCAGTAGTTCTTCCTCGTCTCCTGCATCATCAACTTTACCCTCCCCATTTGTTCATTATCAACATACACAGTGTTACTTCCGTCATCTAAAAAAAGAAAAATGAGACCCTGTACCTTTCTCCATTATACACATTTCTCTGCTGCTCCCCTTTGAAGCAAACTGTCCTCCATGTTCCCTCTCCAGGGATCTATTCTCAGTCCTTATCTTACTTGACACATCAGCAGCTTTTCAAAAAAGATTTATTTAATTTCTTTCTTTATTTTTGCCTGTGCTGGGTCTTCACTGCTGAGCACGACTCTCTCTAGTTGCAGTGAGCAGGGGCCACTCTTCCTTGTGGTGCACGGGCTTCTCATTGGATGGCTTCTTTTGCTGAAGAGCACTAACTCTAGGTGCACAGGCTTTAGTAGTTGTGATGCATGGGTTTATTTGCTGTGTGGCATGGGGGATCTTCCCAGAGCAGGGATTGAACCTGTGTCCCCTGCTTCCTGCACTCTCAACCACTAGACCACCAGAGAAGCTGCTTCAGCAGCTTTTGACACAGGTAATCACTCCTTTCTCCCTGAAACATTTTCTTCATTTGGCTTCCAAGCCATGACGCGTTCCCTAGTTTCCCTTCTACTTTACTCTCCATTTTTTCTAATCTTCCTTTGTTGGTTTCTCTTCACCTTCCTGACCTGTAAATGCTGGAGAGTTCCAGGATTCAGTCCCTGGACCTCTACTCATCTCTATGAGTGTCCCCTTGGTGAGCTCATCTAATCCCATAATTTGAAATACCATCTCTATGTTGACAACACCCAGGTTTACATTTCAGTCCTGGACTTCTAAGTCCAAATTTCATATCCAACCACCTACTCAACTTGGCCCCTCAAATGTCTGAAATGGACATCTCTAACTTAACTCATCCCAAACCAAAGTCCAGACTTCCTGATTATTATAAATGGCAATATCACACTTTCACTTGCTCAGTGCAAAAACCTTACTCATCACTGACTCCCCCCTGTCCTTCTCACCCATCATCCAGCCTGTCAACAAGTTCTATCTGCTTTACCTTAAAAAATATGTACTTAACTCACTCTCTTCTCACCATTTCCACTACTATCACCTTGGACCAAGCCATCTTCTTCTTCTCCTGGATTATTACAATTTCCCAACTGTCACCCTGCTCCCATGCTTGCCTCTCTTGGGTCTTTTCTCAAAAGCAGCCAGAAAGATACTTTTAAAATATAAGACAGATGATTTCATTCCTATGTTCAAAACCCTCCAGTAGCTTTCCATCTCTTCCCATAGTATGAGCAAAGTCAAAACTCTTACAATGATCTATAAAGTGCCACACAGTCCAGCCTCCTGTTATCTTTCTGACACTCTCTTATACACTTTTCCCTTGCATTCTCTCCATTTCAGCCACTGGCCTCCTTTTTGCCCCTCAAACCACCAGCCTTCACCCATCTCAAGGCCTAGCACCCTCATCTCCTACAAATCTTTGTTAAAATTTAACTTATCAGTGAGGCTTTCTCTGGATTGTTCCCTTTCTCTGGATCACTAAGATGTATCCGATTCTTTGCAACCCTATGGACTGCAGCACATCTGGCTTCCCTGTCCTTCACTATCTCCTGGAGTTTGCTCAAACTCATATCCACTGAGTCAGTGATGCTATCCAACCATGTCATCCTCTGTTGCCCTCTTCTTTTGCCTTCAATCTTTCCCAACATGAGAGTCTTTTCCAGTGAGTCGGCTCTTTGCATCAGGTGGCCAAAATATTGGAGCTTCAGCTTCAGCATCACCCTTCCAATAAATATTCAGGGTTGATTCTCTGGATTGCCTATTTTAAATTGGAACCCTCCTCCCCACTCCTTACTCCCCTCTTCCCAGTCTTCCCTGCTTTCTTTCATCTATTTAACTCTTCACCATCTGATATACTACACAAATATTTATTTTATCTTGAAATATACATACAGTAAAGTGCATATAAGTGTCCAGCTCAATTAATTTTCACCAACTGAATAAACCATTTAACTAGCATCTGGATCAAGAAAAAGAGCATTACTAACACCTCCAGATCCTCCCATATTCTAGCTTTTAGAGTTAGATCCCTCTTCCACACTCCAAGGCTAACCATTATCCTGCCTTCTAACAGCATGGATTAATTTTGCTCACCTCTGTATTTCTTACAGATGGACTCACACCATGACAGACTACATATTGTAACCATCTATTTATTTCCTGCTTATTTTGCCCCACTACTAGTGCATGAGCTCCACGAGGGCAGGGATTCGTTTCCTTCATTGCTGCATCCCCAAAGCCTAAAAGAATCTAACACAGAACAGTGACCCTGCTCATATTTGATAAAAGAATGAAATAGCAGACAAACAGAAATGAGAGTAGGAGAGTTAAGAAGGACTTGAAGTCTGAACGAAATCTTGAAGGATGAGCAGAGTCCATGAGGCAGTCCAAGAAAGGCATTCCAAGCTCAGGCACAGTCTCTCCAAAGGCTTGGCAGAATGAAAAAGTAAATAGAATCTAGAAACTACAAGGAGTCAGTAAACTGAGAGCAATGAGCAATGGCCATTGTATTGAAAAACAGAGACCCGGGAGACTAGAAAAACTGGCAGAAGCCTGATCTTAAAGGGCTGTATGCAAACAACTTCCTGAAAGGAGATGAAGAAAAGTAAACTCTTGGGGCCTTTTAGGCATTTCCAGGAATTTTTTAAGTGTTGAAATTTAGGAAGACATGAAACAAGGACTCCCTGAAAGTCAGCTCATTCATAATTTATCGTAGTGTCTCAGAAGACAGTCTGTGGCCATTGTGGATCAAAGGCCTCTACTCCTAAATGCGTGGGCAAGGCTTAATAGTAAGGGGAATAAGCAACTGCTTCTTTTCTTTTCTTTAAAGGAAAGTGAAGTCACTCAGTCATCTCCGACTCTTTGCGACCCGTGGACTGTAGCCCACCAAGCTCCTCCGTCCATGGGTTTCTCCGGGCAAGAATACTGGCGTGGGTTGCCATTTCCTTCTCCAGGGGATCTTCCCAACCCAGGGATCGAACCCAGGTCTCCCACATTGCAGGCAGATGCTTTAACCTCTGCACCACCAGGGAAGCCCTTAAATACAAGAATACAGTCTCTCAGAAAACCTCCTGTAGAGACAAAGAACTTCAGATCCAAGTACTAACATCAAAGATTTCAAGGGAGGAAAGGAAGCCAGGTTGAAAGAAGAAGGGGGAGGAGGCGGGAGAGGGGGAGCAAAAGGGGTGGCCTTACAGACGTCTCCTGCCACCTACAGATACCCAGGTGTTATGGGACTTTTCCCTGGGCCTCCAGAGAAGGGAGGACTGGAACTCGGCCCTACCAGAAATCAGACCAGACCAGAACCAGAATTCGAGTTCTCTGCCAAGTGGAGGTGATCAGCCTCCAATCCTCAGCTCAGGCTGAGGGCCCTTCGACCAGATTCCCGCATCCAGGACCGGGGAACTAGAAAAACAGGGAAGGATAGGAAGGGTTAAGGAGAGGAAAGTGAGAGGGAAGGGGAGAGAGGTCAATAAAGTCTCTTGTTCCTTACCGGTCGGGGCACTCTGGCCAGTTGTCCGCATCAGGAGGAGACCAGGAACAAAAGGGTCCCAGTTGCGGCCACTGGGTCTGGTCCATTGGCAGGCAAGCTGGCCCCTGAGTACCCCGAGTGGTCAGGATGTCAGTCTCAGAGAAGAGTCCCTCCAGAGTCACCATTTGTTGCAGGAAGGCGGACCCCTTCCAGGGCCCGAAACTGGGCTCTTGTCTAACACTCGGAAATGAACTGTCTGAGACACATGTGCTGACAAAGCAAGAGATTTTATTGGGAAAGGGCACCCGGGTGGAGAGCAGTAGGGTAAGGAAACCCAGGAGAACTGCTCTGCCGCGTGGCTCGCAGTGTCGGGTTTTATGGAAACCAGAAAGGACAGAAAAGGAAAGAAAAACTCAAAATAGGATATTTAATTCACTGTGTCTGTCTAGTTAGTCTTGTTTTCCTGGAATGAGCAAGGAGCCAGGAGCCTTGCTCTCCTCACCTGGTTTTGAAGGGATGGCACCCCATCCTCACAGTGGAGGATGCTCTGAGCATCTCACCTCCCCTAGCAGCCAGTCTCTACATCTGTGAATTTAAATCACCTGGAGGCCTTATTAAAACACAAATTATTAGACCTACTCCAGAGTTTTTGACCTGGTCATGAATGGGGCTTAAATAACTGCATTTCCAGCCAGCTCCCAGGTGGTGCCAGTGTTGCTGGTTTGGGGATGCTGCTTGGAGAACCACTACCCTAGCCAACACTAGCCTCCTAAGCCAGGCGAGAAGGCCGGCATGCCCCTGCTGCACCCAGTTCCCTCCATAAGCAACTGCCCTCACTCTGCACTGTTCACTCATTTAACCTGTGTCTTCTCCATTAACCTGTCCACTGAATAAGGGCAGGAACTGCATCTATCCTGAGGTTCATGGTACAGTGCCAGTGTCGGGACCTAAGTATTCTACTGATATTCGAATTAATAGATGAATGACTCCAATTGGCTTCCCAAAGAAAGAACAATGGTAAGGACTGCGACCCCATAGTGAGGATGGGATCTCCAAAAACCATGGTTCCAGTCCCCTGTCTTCTACAAAGAAGCACAGAGAATGTGCAGGAATGACAGTTCCATAGTTTTTTCTTTCTCTTCTTCCAGTAAAGTTTGCATGCTCCCTCCCCATCATCTCTGAGTTTCAGCTTCCCCATCTATTAAATGTAGGGTCGCCAGATAAAATATAGGACATCCATTTAAATTCAAATTTCAGGTAAGTAGTTCATCTCTTTTTGGCATATGTATGTAGCAATAATTATTGTTTATCAGAAATTTAAATTTAACCGGGCATCCTAATTTTTATTTACTAAATCTAGCAAACCTACTTATATGTGGATAATAATATTTCTTACCTAATATACCTCTTATTCCCATGAGGATAAATAGCTAATTAAAATGTAGAATAAAAAACCTGAAAAGCCTTAGAACAGCACTGAAGACAAGTAAAAACTCTTAGTATTTACCATTATTTTTATTATAGCTATACAACACACACACACACACACGCACCTGGCTATATAGTGATACTTCTTCAGTTGCCTAGTCCAGTTCTGACAAATTTTTAAATGATATTTTGAAATCTTCATGTCTTAACTTATGATTTCCATTTTATTATTTCCTCCTTAGGTTCTATCGTCAACCTAGAGAATCTCATGAACAGCAAATCAGCGATTTTATAAAGGTCCTTTAAATATTTAAGGCCAAAATGACATAATCTTCTAATCTTTTCTTCTTAAGATCAGGTTCTAATTATTTGAACTGTTACTGTATGAACCTGATCCTTTTCTCTAAAGCCTGTATGGTTCCTCCACATTTTATTTTTTCTTTAGTTAGAAAAATATGTTTATTATAATAAACTCATAGGGAGGAAAAAAGATTATTCTTTCCTCTTGCAATATTGTCTGATTGTTTCATAATCTGTACATATAAAAGGTAAAATAAGCATCTGCTTTTTTTTTTTTTTTTGAGTTTCCTTTTCTTGTTTTTGTCTTTTTATATTGAGACAATTATGCCCAGTTAGCTTATTTAGAGCATGATTTTTATTTTAAAATTTGCCCATTATTAGTCAGTGATTTTATAGCTCAGAAGCAATGCATAAAGGGCACAATCTATAATCCTACCCTCTTAAAGACAAGCCCTTTTAATATGTTGATATAATGAAAATAATAAGTGTTAGGTGTATGATGTTCCAGGAACTATGCTAGGAACTTTTAGCTTCACTAAATCTTTTCATTATTACAGTAATGCCATGAGAAAAATACTATCGTTATCAATCCTCAATCATTTCTGCTTTGGTTGCTGGACAGTTGCTCCACTGAGCACCTCTTGCCGAGGTCACAAAAGACCTGCTTCTGCTAAGTCGCCTCAGTCATGTCCCACTCTGTGCGACCCCATAGCGGCAGCCCACTAGGCTCCTCTGTCCCTGGGATCCTGCTAGGCTCTAAATGAGATAAACATTTTCTGTCTTTATTGTCTAATTTGCCAATACATGTTGCATTCTCTCCCTCCCTCCATTCCTCTCTCTTTTGTCTTTCTTCCTTTCCTTTCTCTTTCTTCCTCGTTTTTCTCCTCTTTATCTTTTTTGAGGTAGGGTGGATGAGTCATTACACTCTTCAACAATACAATAGTAACAAAATTAATATTAAGTTGATTTCACTTCTCTAGTGTATCACGCACCAGTCTTTTTCCCCTCCAAATTCACTTAACCTCAGGGCTTCTACATTTTATTTTATATATTTTTTTAAAGTATGCCTGTAAATAAATGGAAAGATATCACATATTCATGGGTCAAAAGACTTAATATCATTAAAATGGCAATGCTATCTTTTGCCTATCAACCTATCAACACTATAGTGCCTATCAACACTATAGTGCCTATCAACACTATCCCTATCAAAAAGTCAGCTTCTGTTTTGGTCAGAAGTTGACACACTGATCATAAAATTTATATGGAAATTCAAGGGAAACAGGATAGCCAAAAAGAAGAATAACGTTGGAGAACTCACACTTTACATTTTCAAAGCTTATTTAAATGGATAGAATTAGAATAGAACAGCAGAATAAAACTTAGGGAATAAAAAAAAATATAGAAATTAAACAATACAATCCTAAATAACCCAATTGGCCAGAAAAGAAATCTTAAAGGAAGTTAGAAAATACTTTGACATGAATGAAAATTAAACATAAAATACCAAAACTTATGTGATGCAGATAAATCAATGCTTAGAGGGAAATTTACTGCTGTAAATACTTATATTAAAAAGGAAGAAAGCTCTCAAATCAATAATCTAAACTTCTACCTTAAGTTTTTAGAGAAAATCAGACTAAACCCAAAATAAGCACAAGGGAAATAATATTGAATCAAAGTATTTATCTCCTTATGGAAGGAGAAATTAACTTATGGAAGGAGAAATTACAGAATAGAAAAATAATAGAGAAATACAGCTAAAAGTTGAAGAATTGAAGAAAAATTAATACCAATCCTTCACAAATCTTAACACAAAAAAAATGGACGATAAGGGAACACATTCAGTTTATTCTGTGAGGCCAGTATTACCCTGATACTGAAATCAGGCAAAGAAATCATGAGAAGAGAAAACTACAGGCTGATATCTCTAAGGGATATAGATGCAGGGACTTCCCTGGCAGTCCAGGCGTTAAGCACTCCTGGCTTCCACTACAGGAGGCACAGGTTAGATCACTGGTCAGGCAACTAAGATCACACATGCCATGAGCCACACGGTCAAAAAAAAAAAAAAAAGGAAAAAGAATATGCAAAAATCCTCACAAAAATACCTATAAATGGTGTATAAAAAGGATTATGTGTGTGCCGTGTGCTTAGTTGCTCAGTCATGTCCAACTTTTTGCAACCTCACGGACTGTAGCCCGCCAGCCACCTCTGTCCTTGCGGATTCTCTGGGCAAGAATACTAGAGTGGGTGGCCATGCCCTCCTTCAGGGGATCTTCCCAACCCAGGGATCGAACCCAGGTCTCCCACACTGCAGGAGGATTCTTTACCATCCGAGCCACCAGGAAAGCCCAAGAATACTGGAGTGGGTAGCCTATCCCTTCTCCAGGGGATCTTCCTGACCCAGGAATTGAACCGGGGTCTCCTGCATTGCAGGTGGATTCTGTACCAGCTGAGATACCCGGGAAGCCCCAAAATGATTATACACCATGACTAAGTATAGGAATATAAGATCAGTTCAATATATAAAAAATCAATCAATGTAATATATCATATTAATAGAATGAAGGACAAAGACCACAGGATCATCTCAAGGGATGCACAAAAAACATTTGACAAATCCTAAATTCATTCTGTTGAAAAACATTCAGCAAATTAGCAACAGAGGACAACATCCTCAACCTGATAAAGTCCATGTATAATAAACCCCAGCTAAAATTATATTTAATAATGAAAGACTGAAAAATTTGTCCTTATAATTAGGAACAAAACAAGAATTTTATATCACTTCTACTAGTCAGCAATGTACTGGGGGTTCTAAAACAGACAAGAAAATGAAATATAAGTAATCAAGATTGGAAAGGAAAAATAAGGCTATATCTATTCATAGATCATATGATCTTATAAATAGAAAATACTAAGGAATCCACAAAAAAATACTATTACAACTAATGAACAGATTCAGCAAGGCTGCAAGGTACAAAATCAATATACAAGACTCAGTTGTATTTCTTTTGCTAGCAAAGAACATTCCAAAAATAAAATTAAGAAAATTGCATTTACAAGGCATGAAAAGGTATAGAATATTTAGGAATAAATTGAACAAAAGTACAAGATTGATACATTGAAAACTACAATACATCACTGAAAGAAATTAAAGAAAAAGCAAATAAATGGAAAGCCATCCATGTTCAGAGATTGGAAGACAATATTGTTAAGATGGCAGTAATCCCAAAGCTGATCTATAGACTCAACACATTCTCTATCAAAATCCCAGGTGCCATTTTTGCAGAAACTGACAAATTGATCTTAAAGTTCATACAGAAATGTCAAAACAAGAACAGTCAAAACAATCTCATAAAAGAACAAACTTGGAAGACTCACACTTCACTGTGTCAAAACTTACTAAGAATCTACAGTAATCAAGACAGTGTGGAACTGGCATGTGAATAGATATATCAGTTCAGTTCAGTTCAGCCGCTGAGTCATGTCTGACTCTTTGCGACCCCATGGACTACAGCACGCCAGGCCTCCCTGTCCATCCACAACTCCCGGAGTTTATACAATAAAACAAAATTGAGAATCCGGAAATAAGCCCTGATTTATGGTCAATTCATCTTTGACAAGGATGTCAAGGCAATTCAATGGGAGTGTCAATGAAACAAATTAATAGTCAATCCAGAAAAGAGATAGTATTGTAGATAACTATACTTCAATTTAAAAAAGAAATGGAAAATTTTATTCAAGCTGAACTGAGAATTATAACCCAGGAAGCAATCCTTCAGAAAGCTCTGAGGACTCTTCTGCCTATGTATTACTTCCTGTATAGAGGCTGTGCACACTTGGACAAATACCCCCACTCTTTGGACTACTGTTTCCTCGCTCTCACATGCTGTGGTTCCTAGAAGACAATGGCAGAAGTCCCTGCCAGATCTAATCCTCCAAGGAAAGTAGAAGGAATTAGCTTATGTGCAAGTGTCTTCATTACCATCACTTTCCTCCTGGAAGGAGAGGCCCATGGGGCCACAAATGGTAGTCACTCTGCCTGAGGCTCTGGATATTACAACACATGGAACTTAATTCCCCTGAGTCAACCATGGTAGAGTGGAAAGTATTCAAGCCTTGAAATAGTTAAGTCTGGATTCAAATCCTAGGTTCTATCACTTTCAGCTGTGTAGCTTTCAGTAATCTATCTTCTTTCAGCCTCAGTTTCCTCCTCTGCCAAATGGGGTAATAGTAGCATCTACCTCAGAGGTATGATACTTTGGCCACCTGATGCCAAGAGCCAACTCATTGGAAAAGACCCTGATGCTGGGAAAGATTGAAGGCAAAAGGAGAAGAGGGTGTGGGTAGCAGAGGATGAAATGGTTAGATAGCACCGACCGAATGGACATGAGTTTGAGCAAACTCTGGGAGATAGTGAAGGACAGGGAAGCCTGGCATGCTGCAGTCCACGGGGTCACAGAGAGTCAAACACAACTTAGCAACTGAACAACAACAACAGAGGTATGGAAAGGTACCTGGGTCCACTCTAACTATGTTCCTTTTGTTATGTGCTTTATAAAGACCTTGAACCCTTCCTTAAAGAGTTCAGACACAGTTTAGAAGAAATGGAACTGACACACAAAAAATTATCCATCAAATTTTCCCTCAAGGAGCTGCAGTGTTCAGCAGAGCACAGTTAGATAGCAATGTTAACACTTTCCAGGATTCACAAGTGGAGCAGCAACTTCATTTCTAGTCTATTACTTATCGCACATGGGTTCCCCTTCTTAGATGATTTAAATCTGTTCACAGAGTCTACAATCTCAGATACACAAATGCTAGGTGGTATAAAAAAATAAGGGCTTCCCTGGGAGTTCAGCTGGTAAAGAATCCACCTGCAATACAGGAGACCCTGGTTTGATTCCTGGGTCAGGAAGATCCTCTGGAGAAGGGATAGGCTACCCATTCCAGTATTCTTGGGCTTCCTTGGTGGCTCAGCTGGTAAAGAATCTGCCTGCAATGCAGGAGACCTGGGTTTGATCCCTGGGTTGGGAAGATCTCCTGGAGGAGGGCATGGCAACCCACTCTAGTATTCTTGCCCAGAGAATCCCGATGGACAGAGGAGCCTGGAAGGCTCCAGTCCATGAGTTACAAAGAGTTGGACATGACTGAGAGACTAAGCACATATGAAAAAAAAGTACATAAATTTTGGATTCAGAAAGAATGGATTTGAATTCTAACTCACATGCTTATTAGTCATGTCCTTGGTCAAACTATTTGCCATCTTGTTTCCTTCACACAGGAGGGGGACAGCACTAACAATTACCTTGCAGGTTCAGGGCAATGACTTAAAATGATGTAAGTAGAGTGCCAGGCACGGGGTGAGAGGCTGATCAACGGCAGCTATGCCTGCTCAGACTGTCACATCATAAAGCTGACATCCTTACCAGAGGGAAAGAAGCCTCACCAATAGTAACAGCCACACTGATCTGGATGAAAGCTGTCGGTGTGGCCTTTTTTCAAACCCAGAGAGATTCTACCTCATCACCCTCCCTTGCCCAAAAGCTATAGGCTTCTGTTCCTGAGTTTCTTTAAATCTCCAAAGTGCCCAGAAGTGACTGATACATTTGGCATCTGGTGGATATTACTGAATGATGGCTTCTTTGTGGTGAGATACATCCTGCTTGAACTCACTTACTCGGGTACTTGCGGATGATTCTGAAGGGCTGGTTGTTCACATCTGTTTCTGTTGTGTGGCAGACATATTTCTCATCTAACTTGACAGGGTATTTCAGGACAGAGAACACCCTGTAGAAGCCATTCGTCTGCTCTTCCAGGACCTCCACTGTACTGTGGTTGCTTAGGTCCCTCTCTGCCTGGTCCAAC
This sequence comes from Oryx dammah, assembly GCF_014754425.2. NCBI lineage: Eukaryota > Metazoa > Chordata > Mammalia > Artiodactyla > Bovidae > Oryx > Oryx dammah. Next base: position 91,526,078 of record NW_024070186.1, read on the forward strand.
CAGGTAACATTGGGCATGAGGTACCAGCCCTTGGAGACGCACGTGGCCACGTCCTCATCATCAATCGTATCAAACTGCACCTGGGGCATTTCAGAGTCTGGTCGGAAAAAATAACAAAACAATTAGTTCTTTTTTAAATTTGAGCCACAAGAGGATCAGGCTAGCAGAAATCTTGCCCTGAGTTTCTACATTAACCCTTATATAGGCAACGCATTTTGAGGTTCACCATAGTCAAAATTTTGATCCAGGCACAGTGAGAGGATATCAGGATACACACATGCGCCTGCCCTCATTTACCACTACTGGTCTCATCTACCACTGCTGTCTTTATTTCTGGAAACTTACCCTACTTGAGGGGATTCATTTCAGACTCTGCCACCCTCAGATACCCTGCTGAGAATCACAGAAGATAGCAAATGATTATCAGCACCACTTTCCCGTCTCTTCCAACTCTTGCCCTGAGGAATTCTGCCATGCCTCCCTCCACTTTCATGAGACCACTCTCCATGTAATCCTGCAAAGAGTGAGGATCCTTGGGGCACTATAGAGATCCATTGGTTCAGTCCAATCTTACATTTTAATAGTGAGAAGAGTGAGAAAATGAAGCCTGGAAAATTTAAATGATTTGTCCAGAGTCATAGAATTACCACTTGGGCCTCCTGACTCCCAACACAGGGCTATTCTCCCCAAACCACACGTCATATCTCAGAGTTTTCACGTAGGTATTATGAAACATTTTGGCTTTTCAGTGCTACAGTTTGTTTGGTGAGTTTGGGATAGGACCAATGCTTTTGTTATGTTTTGTTTGCATGAATGAATGATGTATCCAGGTACAAATGTAATACCTGTAGTTCAGAGCAATATTTTTAGATAAGATGAACTGACATTCTACATACCTAACTCCCATCATGGGAATAAGAAATACGTATAATAATTTGAGTAGGAGAGAAAAAGTGAGAACATCAGAAGAAAAAAATCGTAGTCTATTTTTGTGAACAGAGGCAGAGCTTGAAACCAAGTTAATCCAATAATTCCCTTACCTTCTACTATTTGCTTTATTGTACTTTGACCTCTTCCATTTGGTGTGATGGCTGAGCATTTGTAGACAGCTTCATCCATGAAATCCACATTTCTTAATAAAAGTGATAGAGTCCCCTCAGAAATTTCCTCCAGATCCACAGAGACTCTTCCCTCATACAAGGAGTTTTGTTCCCCTAGTTTCTTGGTGTTATTGCTGAACTGATAAACCAACTTCGAGAAAACTTCGAAAAAAATCATAGTGCCTGGAAAATCGGTAATATTCTGTATCATCCTCTATCTCATATTCCTCTTTGATGTCTTCTCGTTTCCAAGCAAACTTGAGATTTTCTGTGCCCTCCACAAAAAAGAAACAACAGGAAAGAGGAACATCAATGGAAGGATGGGCCCATAACTCTCCGATAGACACTGGAGATTGCAAAGAAGAAATGAAGCTAGTCAAGCATTTATAAAGCCCAGCAAACACTGCAGCACATAGGATTTAACAACAGATAGAATAAATCATTCTAGCTATTTCAACACAAAGGAGTTTAGGACAGACAATTAGACATTTATAAAATCATCCCAATGAGTCCAAAGAAGGAGATGAACTGAGACTTTGGTCCTTTTCTGCTTTAGACTCTGAACTGACTTCAGATTTCAGAACTAAAATGTAGGCTCTTTTTGAATCATGGGCGTTCAGACTTGGACGGGACATATACCATGGGCTTTCCGGAATCTCCAGCTTGGCCACTGCAGATCTAGGGACTTCTTACTCCATAATCACTTGATCTCTTCATATAGATTTTATGTGTTCTGTTTCTCTGAAGTACTCTAACTAATATATCAGGTAACATTTAGTAAATTTTACCATGCATTAGACATATTCTAAGAGCTTTTCCTGAACTAATTCATTTAATCTGCATACTTACACCAAGGTAGATATTATTATTATCTTCAATGTATTGTATTACTGAGAAAACCAAGGCACAGTGAGGTGAAGTAAGTTGTTCAAGGACACACAGCAAGTGAGAAATAGGGCTATGATTCAGACCGCAATAGCCTGGCCACACAGCTCTCCGTCTGAACTGGGTTCTATCTTCTAACAGTAGTTCAGTTCACTTCAGTCACTCAGTCATGTCTGACTCTTTGCGACCCCATGAACCGCAGCAGGCCAGGCCTCCCTGTCCATCACCAACTCCCTGAGTTTACCCAAACTCATGTCCATTGAGTCGGTGATGCCATCCAACCATCTCATCCTCTGTCATCCCCTTCTCTTGCCTTCAATCTTTCCCAGCATCAGGATCTTTTCAAATGAGTCAGCTCTTTGCATCAGGTGGCCAAAATATTGGAGTTTCAGCTTCAACATCAGTCCTTCCAATGAATATTCAGGACTGATTTCCTTTAGGATTGACTGGTTGCATCTCCTTGCAGCCCAAGGGACTCTCAAGAGTCTTCTCCAACACTACAGTTCAAAAGCATCAATTCTTTCTTGCTCAGCTTTCTTTATAGTCCAACTCTCACATCCGTACATGACTACTGGAAAAACCATAGCCTTGACTAGACGGACCTTTGTCGGCAAAGTAATGTCTTTGCTTTTTAACACACTTTCTAGGTTGGTCATAACTTTCCTTCCAAGGAGTAGGCATCTCTTAATTTCATGGCTGCAATCACCATCTGCACTGACTTTGGAGCCCAAAAAAATAAAGTCAGCCATTGTTTCCACTGTTTCCCCACCTATTTCCCTTGAAGTGATGGGACTGGATGCCATGATCTTAGTTTTCTGAATGTTGAGTTTTAAGCCAACTTTTTTACTCTCCTCTTTCATTTTCATCAAGAGGCTCTTTAGTTCTTCACTTTCTGCCATAAGGGTGGTGTCATTTGCATATCTGCTGCTGCTGCTAAGTCACGTCAGTCGTGTCTGACTTTGTGTGACTCCACAGACAGCAGTCTACCAGGCTCTCATCCTGGGATTCTCCAGGCAAGAATACTGGAGTGGGTTGCCATTTCCTTCTCCAGTGCTGCTTATCTGAGGTTATTGATATTTCTCCCGGCAATCTTGATTCCAGCTTGTGCTTCATCCAGCCCAGCATTTCTCATGATGTACTCTGCATATAAATTAAATAAGTAGGGTGACAATATACAGCCTTGACATACGCCTTTTCCTATTTGGAACCAGTCTGTTGTTCCATGTCCAGGTCTAACTGTTGCTTTCTGACCCTAGGCACTCGTTCTAAGTTTAATGAATAAAAAAGTGACTAATGAAATAAATGATCAAATGAATATAAAGAAAGACAGATGACAATGGAAAACAGGAGTCAGGAGAAACAACTTGTCTGCCCTTTAGAAGGATGGATTTGCATATAGGAAAACGAAATGCCTTCCTGCTCAGATTGTTATTTGTCTGATTATGGTTATCATCAAGAAGCAGTGAATTACAGGTGTAAAAACCCTTTTTAGATTTTAAATCCAAGTTCTAAGTTTAAGAACTAAGTCGCTAAATTTAAACTTAGTTCTAAATTTTCATTACTAGTCATTTGTAATTAGGCAAGTCAATCTCTCTTATTCTATAGTTTTCTTACATATGATTAGGGTAGGAACACCTGTTCCAGTGTTGTTATGAAATGCTTGGGATCTTAGGGACACTTTTTATATGACAAAGTTCAATCATTTTCCAGAGGGACAGAAGGAGTGGACCAGATGGATGCATACCTTAGTAAGCTTCCGCTCTTCCCAGCCTCTCTCATAAAAATGTGCAGTTCACTCATGAAAGGTCCTTAATTCTAGCTTCTCAGGTTATATCCAGGAGGCCTTGCTACAGCTGTATACTTTCTAGCCCCAAGGGAAAAGGTCTCAGACTCAGGAATCCAAAGGCTCTAATCCAAGAATCATGAAACAGGAACTGTCGATGATGTAATTGGTAATATAAAAGCCAAGCTTTGACTGATGTGTCTGCAGATGGTCCTACTTGAATCTGAGTAACCCTTTTGTCTATTTCAATCTGTTTTATTTCTAGGCCTTTGTATCTTTAGCTTCCCAAGGTCCAAGAAACTGAGTCAAAAGCTCAGCAGAAAGATACCATATCTAAAGCACCTCGTATTAGACTGTCACTGTTGCTATAAAATGCATTATTAGCTTTCTCTTTTCACTTACATATATACCTTTTCCTTTAATTTATTTGGTTGGGTTGTTCCTAACTATGAATGGATTACCATCTCACTTTGCCTTACTGCTCCCTTCTACACACACACACACACACACACACACACACACACACAGTAGCCAAGCATCCAAAGAAAAAACCAGTAAATGTAATCTGGGTGGACCTGGCCTTGCACTAACTCCTGATTCGATCCCTGGCATCCCTAAGGATTCCTTCCACTGCTGCCAGCTTTAAGAGACTGGTAGAGCTGCTGAAGGTCCCTGAGAGACTGAATGTACCTGAAATCTATAAATGTGTTTGATCACTTTTCAAGTAATTATATTGTAGGTTTTGGATACATGTGATTTTTAAAAGAAATTTTTGCATATATATTTTTGGTTAGCTGAATTAACTTTTTCAACATCTATATACTATTTATCTCAACATTTTTTAAGAACTGAATATAAAAACTTATACAAACTCTGTGTTGACTGCCCATCCAGAATTTTTAGGACAGACCTGATCTCAAATATTCTGTGATGCTATACTCTAAATCGACATTTATCAGGCACTTGAAGTGGGGAGGACTGTCCAGATTTTTTTTTTTAATTGAGGGAGTTCAAATTATAGATGTAAATAAGTGTAATTATCCAGATATGGCCTCAAATGAACAATTCAAGTTGGTGGTGCAGGCGGCGAGGCTTTTCTCATTTAAAAACATGAAAACAGAATAAACAATAATGCTTTACTATTTGGGTTTGTTAGATTTTCCCATCTGTTCTTCACCATTTCCTGTTAAACAAATAGGGCATTGTTAATACCATCTTTAAAAAATGAGAAAACTGATGTTCAGAGAGATTAAGTCATTTGTTTCTTTTTTTAACCTCCAAATCAATATTTCCCTCACTCTTCCAAAGTTGTTTCAGAAATATCCATAAAGATTTTTTGAAAAGTGACTCACCTACATTATGAATAAGTAGAAGTATGTTGAAAGTCACCAAAAAGAAAGACATTCTGTAAGGAACAGAAAGAAAAGCAGAAAATTTGCTTCAGCTAAGAAAGAATGTGAACCAGCACAACCCAGCCGCCACCCCACTGGGTCCAAGAAAGGCCCCCACAGACACCATTGTCAAGCTCCATGCCCACTGGATTTACTCTTAGCTGACAGAGGCTTCCAGCACTTCGGCATTCTGTGTGAGATTGTCCACTGAGTCAAGTTCACCCAGGCTGATCGTAGACAGTTTGTTTGATTTGCTATATGAACCTGGAACTCTATTTCTACAATAAGCAAGTCTGTCTCTATAGGCGAGTCACATTTGAATTATTCTGGATCAGAGTTAGCCCTAAAATGATGACAGGTCAGTGACAGCTTCCTGAGCAATTGTCACTGGTCTTTCTGGATGTTGCTTGGAGGAAGTCAGCAGTGGCGGATGTATAACTAGTAGATATCCAGGTGCGTCTGAAAAGTTATGGATTGATGCTTCCCAAACAGAGAAAAATAACAAGAGATAGTACTAAACACATCTGCCCAGCCAGGGCTGCACTTTACTGGGAATGGTATGAACAAGCCTGGGACATCTTTGGAGCAGGTAGAAAGGGCTCGGGAAATACTCAGCCTATTTAATAAGCTCTGACATAAATGTACATCTGCAGCAAGTAAAGGCCTGGGTCCAGTCTCCCCCTCTGGTCTCATCTCTCACTGTTCCCCTACACCTGAAGTTCCACCAGCAGCATCCCTAGGTCATGGTGCTATTCCAACCCTCCTTGCCTGGCACATCCCCTATCACCGCCACCCTCATCTGCCCTCCACAACTCACTTGTCATAATAAGGGCAACTATATATATCAGATATTAACAAATGCCAAATTTAATATTCAAAATAAGCCTATGAAATGACTGCTATTATCTCTATTTTTTTCTCTTCTTTATTATCTCCATTTTATAAGTGAGGAAACTAAGGCATAGAGAGGGTAAATAATTCATCAGGGTTACATAGAACCAAGATGCTCATCTTTCAGGTTAGTTGAAGCCTGTCATGTCACCTAAATTCTGTCCTGATAATCCCTGCACTTTCACTGAAAACCTTGGGACGTCTCATCACTTAGGGTATCCACCAAAAGAACAGGAAGCTCATGGCTGATGAAGCAGATGGTTTGTGGAGTCTTTTTGCTAGAAGCCTATTGGACCCTGGAGAATATGTGCTCTGTGCATTGAATATTAAAGATACAGAAGTCTTCAGAAGAACAAGAGGATAAAGAAACAGCCCTTGCTAGTAAATGTTTAAATAAAGCATTTCTGGGGTCAGTGGGACAAGCAGAAAGAGTCTTTGCTAAAAATATATACTCTGACTAGTGACAACTACTGATTTAAGAAACATCTCCCCATGGTGTATGTAGCAAAAAATTTTAAGATATATCTAAAGTAATAAAAGATAATATGTCAGATAGCAGTCACTAGAGCTACAGATAGTTAATAGAGATGTAGTCAAATGTCATAGAGATAAAAAATTGTAGGAATATAAAATGCCTTTTCAACTCAATGAAATTTCATTATCTATTTCCAAGATTAAAAGTTTTTCATCATTATTAAAGATATAAATCCTAAATAAGTAAGTAAGTAAAGTCACTCAGTCGTGTCTGACTCTTTGTGACCCCATGGACTGCAGCCCACCAGGCTCCTCAGTCCATGGGATTCTCCAGGCAAGAATACTGGAGTGGGTTGCCATTTCCTTCTCCAGGGGATCTTCCCGACCCAGGGATCGAACCCAGGTCTCCCGCATTGGAGGCAGACGCTTTAACCTCTGAGCCACCAGGAAAGCCTTTCTGATTCCCCCACCTAGTTAGACATAATCATTTTTCCATACTTCCAACATATTTTGTACTTCTATATAGTGCTCTCACACATTTAATAGAGGATATTTTAATGATTCTAATAGTAACACATTTTAATTGCTTTAAAATGTTAGAAAAATGGAAAAGAATAAAGAAGAATATTACAACCATTTCTAAGTCCATCACCCAGACAATCACTACTACCATTTTGGGAATATGTACACATACTCAGTATGTGTACTTTTTAAGAGAACTAAATTTGTATACAATTTAGTGTGCAGTTTAAATTTCCTCATGACACTGTTTTATGATCATTTCTTCATCATTAAAATTCCTACAGTCTAATCTACTCTTTTTTATAGTTATGTGTGTGCATATCTTCTCATCCCTACTAGGCTGTAAGCCTCCTAAGGGCCTGCCTAGGTCCTCTCTTCCATATTTCCATCATTGTGTTCCACATGTCATAGAGACCCAATATGTTGCCTTAATTAAATTAAATTTAATTTGGTGTAATATTACAAATTTTCATTCTATAATGGGAAAAAGCAGAAAAAATAAGTTCATACACTACTGAAGATGAGCATCAACTGTGCCAAAGCAGAAGTTCCAGCAGTGTACCCCAGTGTTTCCTCTAGGACTTATACCCTTTTCACCTCTCATTTACAGAAAACCTATGAGAAGATTATGAACTAGCTTGATGTACAGGCATACGTGTAAAGGGACCACATACAGTTGGAGTAGATACCTAAATAATTCAGGCATGTTATCCATCATTTGGCTCTCCAATTCACAATCAAGGCCTACAATTGTCCCAAAGTCTGTTTATTGAAAGAGCTTATCTGTATCACAGCTGGTTCCTCTGATCAGCTAGGTGAGAAGCAAGTGAGATGGAGTCAGCATGTCTTCAGAGGAATGGTTGTGTGGCAGTCCTCAGGGAGAGGGCTTGGTAATACTGTTATTATCAAGCTGTTGCAGCAAAAGCTAAGCAAAGAGCTCTGTGAGATGTAATATTTCTCATGCCGAAATTTGTTGACTTAAAAAAAAAGTGCTTGCAAGACATTATGGATGAAGAGTGGAACTAGTAGAACACCATCATGTCCAATATTGGAGAATCATTCTGCACCCAATTTTTAAAAATCACATTTTTGAAGAATAACTGAATAACATGGAAAATGTTATACTATACAATTTTTAGTGAACAAAATCAAAATACAAAACTTAACATATGTTTATACACATGTATTATTTCAATTTTGTGAGAGGAAAACATGTGTGCATATAGAGAAGGAAGGAAATACATTAAAAACTCAGTGCTGGTTACTTCTGGATGGCAAGATTATGTGTGATTTTAGTTGTTTTTTATTACACACCTCTGAATTTTCTGTAATGACCTTTTATATTTACATTATAATAAATACTTTATAGCTGAAAAACTAATGAAAAGGACAAACAGAATTTACACACATAATGTGGTACAGAGAGTACAGGAAAGAGAGCAAATGAGAATTATTCTCCATTCTCTTCCTCTTAGGAATGAGTATGGCTTGTGTCTCCTGTTTGAAGTCTTTCTGATTAACCTTTGAATTCAAGTTCAGTGGTGGCCTGCTCTTTATTAGGGCGCCTTTCCCTCTCCCACCACCATAGCAAATGGATTACTGAGTCTGAACTGGGTTGCCCTAGTCCTTATATGCAGCACATAATGCAGGTGAATTACAGACAAGGGTTTGAAGAAACACTTGGGAAATAAGAGAAAGACATAAACAGCAGGCCTCCTGCTGGGGATCACTGCTCCAGAGGCATCTTTACCTTGGATCCCTGACCCCTGCTGACTGTGAATGAAGCAGTTAGTTCCTCCCCTTGCATCTCCAGAACCTGTCAGTTCCTCTTTAGGGGTTGAGTGAAGGAAAGACCTATGAAGTTTCAAAGTAAACTTAAAACGACAAACATGAACTGTTGAGGAATGTCTTTTTTTTAAAAGCTCCTACGACATCTACCATAGACCTTTTACACAGTTGCCCAATAAAACAACTGTGGAATGGAACATAATAGAATGAAATAATTGTGATCAGTTCTAATTCCCACTACAGGACTTGAGACTTGATCTACATTTGACTTCCACTCTGAGGCAGAGGAGAAACATCCTGATGTTACTACCACAGTCTTGAGAAATGAAGAATATTTTGTCCCCATAGACAAGCTCTTTCTATAGGTGCCACACTCCCACAGACTCTCTCAAACCTAGGAGTTTTTCACATATGTCTACTTGAGCTAATAAGGAAATGGGATTTTTGAGCTTTCAGTAAGAAATGAATCAGAGATGCTCTCCTCACCTGATATCCATACCTCTCCCATCATGATCTAGACCAACTTATCATTACAAGCATTACCCCTCCTTTGTATGTTATAATAAAAGTACACCTTAGATTTGAGGGGCAAAGTTACAATTTAAAATATTTTCTCCCATTATTCTCCAAAGTGCACCAATACTGGGCTATCATAACCACCAGGACAAATCATATCAGCCAAATCAGACCCTTCACCATTTCCCAGACACAAGTTTTCCTTCTCGTTTTTCCCATTCTTTCTCAAGAAATACTTTCCTCATTCTTTTCCTCTCTGATTTCTTATGCTTCATCCCATCTCTACCAAAACCTCACCACCCAATTAAGGCTTTCCTAACTGCAGAAGCCTGAGATTGTCTCTTTCCTCTGAATTCTCATAGTATTTGTTTATGCCGCTATACAACAGTTAGCAAATGCTACTTAATATTTTAATTGCTTTGGGTTTATAACAGCTTTATTCAGATAAAATCCACACATTATACAATTCATCTAGTTAAAGTGTATAATTCAATGATTTTAGTATATGCACAGAGTTATATGCACAACCATCACAATCACCTTAAGAACATCTTCATCATCCCAAAAAGAAACTCTGTAGCCATTAGCAGTCATCACTCCCCATACCCACCTCTCTCCAGCCCCTGATAATCATTAATCTATTTTTTGTTTCTAAGAAAGTGTTAGTCATTCAGTCATGTCCGACTCTTTGTGACCCTATGGACTGTAGACTGCCAGGCTCTTCTGGCCGTGGAATTCTCCAGGCAAGAATACTAGAGCAAGCTGCCATTCCCTTCTCCAGGAGAACTTCCTGATCCAGAGATCAAACTCAGGTCTCCTACAATGCAGGCGGATTCTTTACTGTCTGAGCCACCAGGGAAGCCCTTTTTGTTTCTATGGGTTTGCCTGTTTTGGACATTTCGTGTAAATGGAATCTTACATCATGTGGTCTTTTGTGATTAGTTTCTTCTAGTCGCCTGTGTTTTCATAGTGTTTTCAAGATTTACACGTTGTAACACATATCAGTAATTCATTCATTTTTATTCTTAAATAATATTCTACTATATGGATAAATAAACATATTTTAAAAATCCATTCATCAGTTGATAGAAATTTGGGTTGTTTCCACTTTTTGGCTGTGATGAATCATGCTGCTATGAACACTTGTGCACAAGTTTTTGTTGGATATATTTTTTCAGGTCTCTTGGATAGACACCTAAGAGTGGAATTGCTGGGTCATATGGGAAGTCTATCTCTTTAACCTTTTGAGGAACTACGAGACTGCACCATTTTACATCCCTGCCAGCAGTGTATGAGGATTCCAATTTCTCCACATCCTTATGAGTTTAGCATCTGTCTTTTCATTTTAGTCATCCTAGTGGGTGTAAGCGGTTTTTGTGGTTTTGATTTGCATTTGCTAATGATGTTGAACATCTTTTCATGTACTTACTGGCTATTTGTAGGTCTTCTTTGGAGAAATGTCTATCAGATATTTTGCTCAATTTTAAACTGGATAATTTGGGTTTTATGGGTTTATGTATTAGATTTCTTGCCCAGTTTTAAATTGGATTACTTTGGGTTTTCTGGATTCCCTTTAATCTGTTCAGTTCAGTTGCTCAGTTGTGTCTGACTCCTTGCAACCCCACGAATTGCAGGCCTCCCTGTTAATCTGTTACACTTCTATAAATCTCTTGATACCAGTGATTGTATTTGGACGAAATCATAAACTTTGGACTCATATTCTACTATGTTGGTATCAAACTCCTTCATAACTGTGATATGGTGAGTTACTTAACTTTCCCACACTTCAGTTTTGTCTGTAAAAAATGGAGATAATATCTTACAGAATGAGTATGAGGATTAAATAAAATAATGCCTACAAAGCCCCTAGGACTCATGAGCCTAGGTACCTGGCCCAAGTATCTGACTGAGAAAGAAAATGTTAGCCATTATTTTTCATTTATCTCTGTACATCTCCAATGTATAGTTCAGTTTCTTACACACGAGGTGTTCGATAAGTATTTATGAATGAATAAGTTGGGGACTAAAGGTATTTTAGCTTGTTTATAGTTGTTTACGAATAGCTATCTATGAAAAGGTAAAACAACCCAATTATAGGAACATAGGCTTCACAAGTGGATAAAATTTAAAACATGCATAGCCACTCAAATTCCCCAAACAATTACCAAGGAAAACACTTCACCAGATGTGAGAAAACCCCTATATGAAGTGAACTCAATGGAAGTAGTCATGAAGATGCTTTTACAGCTCTTAGTCAAAGCCACCCAGATGCAAAAACGTCATGTCATTATTTGAATCTTCAGCGTAAAGACATCCCATACTTCAGTAAAGATTCAGTAAAGATAATGAGGAAATCTTAATCTACTAATTAGTATTGATCTATCCATTCTACAGCAAGAATACACTGAAGGAGAGGAAGGAACTGCTAGTAACCAAATTAGGAGAACTTAAGTTACAAAACTGGCTGCAGACTCACTCTGCTGCTGCTGCTGCTGCTGCTAAGTCACTTCAGTCGTGTCCGAGTCTGTGCGACCCCATAGACGGCAGCCCACCAGGCTCCCCCGTCCCTGTGATTCTCCAGGCAAAACACTGGAGTGGGTTGCCATTTCCTTCTCCAATGCATGAAAGTGAAATGTGAAAGTGAAGTTGCTCAGTCGTGTCTGACTCTTAGCGACCCCATGGACTGCAGCCTACCAGGCTCCTCCATCCATGGGATTTTCCAGGCAAAAGTACTGGAGTGGGGTGCCATTGCCTTCTCCGGCAGACTCACTCTAGGCTCCTGTAAACAGAGAGGTGGACTCCTCCTCAGAATAGATTGAAAGATTACAGCTCCCTCTGCCTTCTATGCTGCCTTAAATAGAAAGTAACTGTTTTTTGAGATTTGGACTACAGTTGGTAAAATGTCAGAACTTTAAACCATCCCAGGCCAAACTGGACAAGCCAACCTCAGAGTGACTCAGCAATGGAAATAATCTAAAACACTGCATGCCAGGCTAAGCAACTGACCTTCATCAGATAAGGAATGAAGAGACATGAGGTTAGGAGAGGAGGGAGACAGATTGATACATAGCTTGAAATAATGAAAGTACTGCTTATTAGAGGTAGCTGAGATGAAGGTTAGGAGGTATGAGGTTTTGATATAATTTGGAGATAGAGTAATAAGCATATATCTTGGGTGTCAAGATCAAAGGCAAGGAGAGTTCAGACAAATCTCTCAAATTCTAATCCTTAAAACATTGCCTGGTCCAGAAGAGAAAACCACCATTTGTGCAGAAAATTGAGTAAAGGTTGTCCTCAACTTTATTTCTTTTTACCCTGATCATAAACTAAGAAGTGGAAGAGAGTAATAGGTATAACAATAACTGCTATTAGTAGTAGTAATAATTGCCACTTACAGATTATTTACTTTATGCTACACATTGAGCTAAACCTTTTAGATTTAACTCTTATAATAACCCTACAAAATAGGTAATAATCAGATAATTAGATCAAGACTTAAGTAGATTAAGTAACAAAATCAAGATTAAGAGAAATATGATTTCCAGAGGTGAGACTTGAAACCTCTATCTGATAAAAGCCAAAGTCCACATTTTATATACTTTAGGACATGGTCTCCCAGCGAGTATGGTTTATAAAATAATTCTTCGGATTATTTTTTGTTTCTTCTACAGTTAGGCAATAGCAGCCATCCTAGTCAGGCATGCCAAAACCTATACATGTATTTATTTCATTCACTTGCCCAGTGCCTACCATGTCTCAGGTGTGGGGCCAAGGTAAAGAGACACAGTTCCTGCCCTCAGGAAACCTGGACAGGGTGGCTGAAGCAGAAAGAGCTCTTCATTTGTCTCCCCCTTTTTTTCCCCAGTAACATTCTAGTCAGGAGACTTATCCTGAAACAGTCAATTTGACCCAAAAGTGACTTGCTGGTGAAGTTTTGCTAAGTGGGCAAGCATGCCATGCCTTTTCCCAGCTCCCTATACCCCCTCTCTCTTTCCCTAGATAATGCACCATGCTGACCATGCTGCCTCCTTTTCCCTTCACATTTCCTGGAGTCCCCATTGCCTCCATCACTGTGAAGGTTCACAAACCACTAAAGCTCCTTCACCTCCCAGGGAGTTTTCAGAACGCTCCAAGTTGACTGGACAGTATCAAGGCCTACTAGATTATGGAGGGATGCTGCTTTATTTAGACCCATTTGGCTTCAACAAAGTACCTGAGATAGGGTTCTTATGAACAATAGGGGGATCCTTCCATTACTCTCAACATAGCTTTAAAACTTTCTACTTCAGTCTCTGAGACTATTTTGTCTTTCCTCCCTTAATTTCACTGATTTGTGATCTTCTCTATTTCTGAATCATATTTGAATTCTTTTTTCTCATTTTATATTACATTCCTGTAAGTTTATTTTTATCACAGGCACATTCACATTTTTAAGAGCATAAAACTGTATTAAATATTTGCAATTTTCATGTATTAGGTTCCTGCTAATATAATCTTGATCCAAAGTAACGACAGTCTAATTTTTAAAAGGGCCCTTTTGAAACAGGTTTCAAATTTACTAGGTTTTAAAAACACAAATGGCAAGAAAAAAGTACTTTATTCTCCTTTTCAGGAAGAAAGCAATTTAATGGAATTGGTTACACACAATCTTTTAACACTTTTATGGATAAACTTTGTAAAAAGGACACTAAATATTTTTATTTCTATTCATGACTTTCCAAAATTATAAAAAGCAATTTCAGAAAAGATTTAGTTTAGGGTCAGGTAGAAAATGTTAATTAGAAATACTGACTTAAAGCCAGAGTGTAGATTTTCACAGTTAAATTGTGGTTTTTGCCCTGAAGTAAAACATCAATCTGCAGAAGGAAATGGCAATCCACAACGCTTTCCGCGTTCTTAAACTGATCAATTACTTAGAGCTGTCTCGAATTAACTAAAACTCCTCCATGGCTCCCAGATTCATTTCCAGCCACTTAACTTAAACCAAAAAACCACAGTACTTCAGCTAAAATGGCGAAAGGCCCCTATTTGATACACATTCCTTTAAAAAATGCTGTAGGGCAAGGAGGGCAAGGATTATCCATATTTTACGGGTGGAGAAACTGAAATTAAATCCCTTGTACGAGGAAATAAGGCTATTTAAGAGCTGAACCCCAGGTAAGAACCTAGATTTCCGATTTTCTAGTCCAGCTGCCTCCGCCCTTCAAAGTCGTCTCGGTTAATCCCGGGACTTGAAATTCCTGGGCCTTGAAGTCACGGAGGTGAATCACTACATTCCTGCGCGTTCGCTGAATCCCGCAGACCAGGGGCCCCACTCCTAAACTGGGTAGGAACCGAGAAGGCGGGGCACCGTGACGCGCGAACCCTCAAAGCGAAACAACTAAACTGTCCTCGGGCTGTTTACCGAGGCGGTCCTCGACCCCAGGGGGCAGGTCAGCCGACGCCAAAGACTATAAAGCGAGGCGGCCCACACACTGCCGGATTCTAGGGTAACTGGATAGCGCCGAGGACGCCAGGTCTCCGCCCCTGCCCGGCGCGCCCAGACCGCACCGCGCGCCGAGTGCCGCGTGAGGCGGAGCCCGGCCCCGGAGCGGCGCGCGCACCCAGCCGCCTCGCGTCGTGTGACTCGGCGGGGGCGCGCGGGGTTAGCGCCCGTGCGCGCCACTTCCGACGCAGCCCGCGGTTCAGGTTCCGGGGCGCCGCGGAGCTCCCGGCCTGTGGGTCGAGCGCGGCCCTCTGCGGCGGCCGGGATGGAGGAGGCTGGAGCGGCTGTGGCTACAGCCGGGGAGGCTGAACTGAACTTGTCTCGCCTCAGCGTGTCTCTCGAGGCGCTGGAGTCGGAGCTGGAGGCGCGGGGCGAGGAGCGGCGCGGCGCGCGGGAGGCGCTGCTGCGGCTGCTGCTACTGCACAACCGTCTGGTGTCGCTGCCGCGGGCGCTGGGCAGCGGCTTCCCGCACCTCCAGCTGTTGGACGTGAGTGGCAACGCGTTGACCGCGCTGGGGCCAGAGCTGCTGGCGCTGCGCGGCCTGCGCACGCTGCTGGCCAAGAACAACCGGCTCGGCGGCCCGGGCGCGCTCCCCAAGGGCCTGGCCCAGTCGCCGCTCTGCCGCAGCCTCCAGGTGCTTAACCTCAGCGGGAACTGCTTCCAGGAGGTGCCCACCTCGCTGCTGGAGCTGCGCGCGCTGCAGACCCTCAGCCTCGGCGGCAACCAGCTTCAGAGCATCCCGGCCGAGATCGAGAACTTGAGGAGGTGAGCGGGTGCCTTCCTGAGAGTAGGGAGGCCCGGGACGGGGTCCGGGAGCTCCGGAGTCCCCCACCTGGTCTTGGCGCCGTGGGGTCACGTACGCATCTTAGTCCAGGCTCTTTTTGAACTCTTTAACTGCGAGTACTGCCCTGCCAACTCGTGGAGTTGGAGTGAAGATCTAATAAGGTCATGGGTGTGACAGCAGCGTTTGGTTTGTTGTATTTGTCCCGTGCAGATTTTCAAGACAGTTTTTCTGTCGTCTTTTGGGGTCTGGGGGAGTGATCGAACCGAGCACACACTCTAACAAATGTAAATCCGCGGATGTCACTTCTTTACTCCGAATTCTTGGGTGGTTTTCCATGCCTATAAACCAATGTTTGTGTTTTGTAGCGTGACATATCAGGTACTCGGAGCTGATCCTTGCTTTTCACTACATTTCCTGCTCCATCCGTTCTCTCTGTAGCGATACCAGCAATTTGTGGTTTTGTGGTATTCCAGTATTTGTGGAGTTCACTAATCTGTGCGCTTTACCTTGTAGGCACTGACTAAATATGTGTTGAATGGGTACAGTTCCTCTGTACTGCTGTTCCCTTTGTCTGGAATGTTGCTTGCACTTTGGCAAACTCCTGTACATCCTTCAAAACTTGTTTTGAAGGCCATTTCTTTGTTTCTTTCCTTTACTGCTTCCTGGACAACAATTATTGTCTAAATTGTACTTCTTTTGTACCTCATGCACCCTGCCATTGCACTTAACCTTATTGATTGTAACTCCGTGTTTACAGATCTGCCTCATTGACTGGATTATTCAGTAAATATATGTTGAATTAAATGGAAAAAGGAAGCAGAGAAGTAACAAAAGTCCCTTAAATAAAGTGAGAAATAAAGCAAGTGTTTTGTCCAAAGTGAAAGAAAAGTAACTACCATCTGTAAACTATTTTTGCATCCTTTACTGAGTTTTCTGAGATAACCAGATATTAGAGCTCAGAGTAAAAGGGATCTCAGAGTTCAGTGTAGTGAAAGAAACACTGATGTGAGAGTAAGAACTCTTGGTGTCCCAAGCTTAGGCAAGTCACTTAACATATCCTGACTACGGTTTCCTAATCTGCAAAGGAAGGCGTTTGGACAAGATGTCCCTTTGTTTACTCACCAGCAGATTGTTATGAGGTACCTACCCTGTGTCAGGCACTGTCCTAGGTGCTGGGGACACAGTGATGAAAGGGATCCTGCCCTCTTGGGGCATTGTAACAGAGGAGAGGTTAAACAGCTGTTAACTGCATTATCTAATTACAATTGTTGTAAGTTTTGTGAAGAAGTAGGAGTGCATTGAAATGAAATAACTTAGTTTGGTTTGAGCAAGTAATGTTTGAGGTGAACTTTTAAAGGTAGAGTTAGGAGTTAAGGAGGATGGGATGGGATCAGTCCAGGTTGTAGGAACAGTGCACTTGAAAACCCAGAGGCAAGAGGGACTGAAGGCCAAAATTTTGAAAGGAGGGACATTGTACTAGAGCATAGTGAGAAAGTAAGCAACAGGAAAGGTGGCAAATATAAATTTGGACCAGATCCTAGGCCGTGTCATAACTTGAAGGCCATGGTAAAGCTTGGATTTCATTTGAAGTACGCCTGAGTTTTATAAAAGCATGGCTGTCTTGCTGCTGTGCAGGAATAGAGTGGGGAGTGAGTAGAGCCGAGAAGAGACTTTGAGGGCTGGTTGGAAGGAGTCTTTTCTAGTAAAATGAGAGATGATGGTAACTTATACTAGGGTGATGCTAGGAGATGTAGTAAGAAACAGAAGAGTTGGAGAGGAATTTAAATGTAAAATTGTCAGACCTTGTTCTTTCTAATTTTGATGTTATGTAGTTGGACACAACTGAAGTGACTTATCAGCAGCAGTACAACATTCTCATTTGAATTTTTTTAACATACTAAGGAAAACTCAGGATAAATATTATTTCCATCACATGGGGGAAAAAGATAGGCAAAAGTCCCATTTTGTTTTAATACTTACAACGCGGCAGGCCTTGGGGTAGGTCCTCTGAATATGCTTTTTAATTTTCACAATTAAAATCTCACAAATAGAGACACTAGTTGAATGTAGGCTGAAAGGGTCATGTAGAAATGCTGTATACTCTTAGGAGAAGAGACAGCCTAGGCAATTGGCCTGATTCACCCTCTTAGAAGAAGAGACAGCCTAGGCAATTGGCCTGATTCACCCTCTTCTCTTTACAGATGAAGAAATGAGATTTAGTATCAGTGATTTGCTTGAGGCCAAATAGTGATGGTGAGATTCATGTGGTTCAATCCTCATAGGCTGCTTACTACTTACTACTGAAATAATACATTAAAGCTTCAAAAAAGGAGAGGCATACTCAAACCCTAACTAAAGTACCTGCCCAAGAACACCATTTTCTCTTAGAATATACATGGGCTCCCTCGACCTCATTGGTAACCTTGATGTATTTTGTGTGCAGAGTGTATAATCCATGTAAAGGTTCCCTTTGTCCCCACCTTCCATCCTTCCGGGAAGGAATAACAATAGTCCTGGCTTAATTGATGGATTTGACCCTCCAGATTTAGCAGGTTATCTTGGTGTGTGTTTCCTGTACTCAGTTGATCCTAGTGATAAAATTTTTAATAAGTGGTTTCTGAAAGATGACTGTGAAGAATAACAAATAAGTACAAGGTGAAAATCCTATTTTTATCATTAAATTCATTCTGCTGGAGTAAATTAGGCTCAGTGTGAATCATGAGGTTGTGGATGCAGATTCTTTCCATCAAAATATGAAGTTCTTATTCAACAAGTAGGTGTAACTGTTCAGCTAATATATGGACAAACTTGGTTTTGTTCTTACAATGTTGGAAAAGTAGGTATAATTCTTGTTTTCACCATGACCTGTTTCACTATTTGCCTGATGTGGCTTACAGTCAGGCAGTCAGTTCAGTTGCTCAGTCATGTCTGACTCTTTGTGACCCCTGGACTGCAGCACACCAGGCCTCCCTGTCCATCACCAACTCCCAGAGTTTACTCAAATTCATGTCCATTGAGTCGGTGATGCCATCCAACCATCTCATCCTCTGTCGTCCCCTTCTCCTCCTGCCCTCAATCTTTCACAGCATCAGGGTCTTTTCAAATGAGTCAGTTCTTCGCATCAGTGGCCAAAATATTGGAGCTTCAGCATCCATCCTTCCAATGAATGTTCAGGACTGATTTCCTTTAGGATTGACTGGTTGGATCTCCTTGCAGCCCAAGGGACTCTCAAGAGTCTTCTCCAACACCACAGTTCAAAAGCATCAATTCTTTGGCACTCAGCTTTCTTTATAGTCCAACTCTCACATCCATACATGGCTACTGGAAAAACCATAGTCTTGAGTAAACGGACCTTTGTTGGCAGAGTAATGTCTCTGCTTTTTAATCTGCTGTCTAGATTCGTCATAACTTTCCTTCCAAAGAGTAAGTGTCTTTTAATTTCATGGCTGCACTCACCATCTGCAGTGATTTTGGAGCCCCCCAAAAGAAGGTGTGTCACTGTTTCCCCATCTATTTGCCATGAAGTGATGGGACTGATGCCATGATCTTAGTTTTCTGAATGTTGAGCTTTAAGCCAACTTTTTCATTCTCCTCTTTCACTTTCATCAAGAGTCTCTATAGTTCTCTTTCTGCCGTAAGGATGGTGTCATCTGCATATCTAAGGTTATTGATATTTCTCCCAGCAGTCTTCATTCCAGCTTGTTGCTTCATCCAGTCCAGCATTTCTCATGATGTACTCTGCATATAAGTTAAATAAGCAGGGTGACAATATACAGCCTTGACGTATTCCTTTTCCTATTTGGAACCAGTCCGTTGTTCCATGTCCAGTTCTAACTGTTGCTTCCTGACCTGCATACAGATTTCTCAAGAGGCAGGTCAGGTGGTCTGATATTGCCATCTCTTTCAGAATTTTCCACAGTTTATTGTGATCCACACAGTCAAAAGGCTTTGGCATAGTCAATAAGGCAGAAATAGATGTTTTTCTGGAATTCTTGCTTTTTTGATGATCCAGCGGATGTTGGCAATTTGATCTCTGGTTCCTCTGCTTTTTCTAAAACCAGCTTGAACATCTGGAAGTTCACAGTTCACGTATTGCTGAAGCCTGGCTTGGAGAATTTTGAGCATTACTTTACTAGCATGTGAGATGAGTGCAATTGTGCAGTAGTTGGAGCATTCTTTGGCATTTCCTTTCTTAGGGATTGGAATGAAAACTGACCTTTTCCGGGTGGCTTTAGAAATTAAAAATATGAGAATTGTGATAGAAATAAAAACTAAATATTAATGTCTTGGAATGTTTTGAAGCTAACATGCAATAGGTTGATATCTTACAAAGGAGAGGACTCAATCAGATGATAAATAGAATGCAGTAAAATTTAAATCAAAACTCTTTACCCCATTTAGAGTCACATACTGAGTTTTTCTCTGGCTCTCAATTCTTCCTTCTAACTTCTTTCTTTCAATGCCTTAGTCTGGGGCAAATACCAAGAAATGATTCCTCCCTTGTGCTGCTTTTGAACATATAATGTACTTCAAAAGCCTGTGGTGAGTATTTGAAAATGATTTAGTATAGACATGCTACCTCAGGAAAACAGCTTTCTCGATCCACAAGTGTATGATTCTTAGCTTTCTGTGTTTTTCTTATTTTCTGTTTTCTGCATCTTTATGAACCATTCTATCTTACTTTAATTCCAGCTCTGTTACCAACCATAATATAGGACTCAGGAGTATTTTTGTTATATTTAACATCATTTTTGTTTGGGTGGAGAAACAAACATGTCCTACTTACACCTGTGTTTCAGTTGTTTGGCCCTGAGGGGAGCCTGGTGTATGTTTCTGGTGGGTTACTGGGCTTCCTAGAAGAAAGGCACCCAGTATCCCTAAGGATTGGAGAGGTGATATACTCTTCAGGAAACAAATTTAAGGTAGGCCTGTTAACCCTAAACAAAAATGAAAGGAAGAATTCTCCTCTAAATTTTGTGAATGATTTTCCTGATTTTTATTATTTGTCAAACACCAAAAGAATAGAATTGTTTCAAGGCTGAGGAACAGAGGTGCAATGCTGACAAACACAAGAACTTTTAAACATAAACACTACAGTTTTGCTTTAAATTCTACACTAGTTTCCTTTATCCTTACAGAAAAGCATGTTTGGAAATAGTAGAGTGTGTTTTAGAAATGTAATTCCCACAAATCATTGAAAACCTTTAAGTCCAACAACTTTGGGAATTATTTGAGTTTGAAAGTGGTACATAAGCCTGAAAATGTAAATTTAATATGCTGATTGTATATGTTAATGAATGATACCCATCAGTTGCACAGAGATTCATATGGTTTTGAAATCATAGATTTGGTTATATTTTGGGACATCATATCTTTTTCTGCCAAAGTCATGTTAACTATTAAAAGTTTGGCATCCTTTCTGTGTACTTCCCCACCAACTCCAAAACACTGAGAGAAAACACTAAGTAATAACTGGCTACCAGATGGTAGTTTCTCTTAGTTCCTGACTTAAATGTATAGAAAGGACCATATTTATATTTGCTCTCAGATTCACTTGTCCGTTTCATCACTTTCTTTTCTTTTCTTCCTCACTAGACTGAATTGCAAGTTGTTATTTTACTATCAGATCCTTTATAAAAGGACTTCCCAGTATGCTAAAATTTTTTTTCCTAGTGGTCTCACTAAAAAGTGTTCTTTTCCCAGAGAAGTTTCTGTTTTGGATTCCAAATATTCTTTTCTACTCTACTCTGTTCCATTCCAGTCTATTCTTGTAGCTCTCATGTTTGAAAAATAGAAATTTCTAAGTAACTGAGAAATAACTTAAACCATAATCTGTAAGATAAAAAAAAAAAGCTTGCCTAGGAACCTCTTTCACCAGTGCTTAAGCACTTACATGTAGGAGAATTCAGTTTTGTATCCAGACTATTGATTTTTGTATTGTATTGTATTGTATTGTATTGATGAGATGGCTGGATGGCATCACTGACTCGATGGACGTGAGTATGAGTGAACTCTAGGAGTTGGATGATGGACAGGGAGGCCTGGTGTGCTGCGATTCATGGGGTCGCAAAGAGTCAGACACGACTGAGTGACTGAACTGAACTATTGATTTTTGCCACAAGATAATACTTAAAAGAGAAAAATAAAATAGGCTATCAGGATTAAAGTTTTCTATTTACTTTTATTGAGCATTGTAAATCTAAAGAGAGAAATGCAGTCTTGAAAAGATTCACCCAATAAGAAATAGAAAAGAGGTATCATAAGTATATTTTTTAAATGACAGAGATTCAGATTCAAATTGGCTCTTTGAATCACCATACATCAAGGAAGGCTGAGATTATGAAATACAGATAAGAAAATCAACAAATAAAAGAAATTTTATCTGAGAAAATACATATAAGGCAGTCCATAAAGGACTCTAGGTTTATTTCCTAACTTCAGAGGATAAAGGAGGGAACATCATCAGTGCAAAAATAAGAAGACGTTTTAAAACTGATAACTATGAAAACTCCAACTGGAATTTCTAGAAATAAAAATATCTGACTAGGAACTCAGTGGGCTGATTGGCAGCCTGAAGTCAGCTGGTGAGCCATGAATCAGTAAGCAAAAAGAGATTACTGAGATACTCTGAAATGCCACACAAAAAGATAAAGAAGTAGAAAGTATGAAAGAAATGTTAGCAGAGGTGGAAAATAGATCCTGAAGTTCAGAGTGCTATTTGCTAGGAATTCCAGAAAGAGAATAGAGAGAATATAGGAAAGGCAGTGCCAGAAATAATAGTAGTTGAGAATTTCCCACAATTAAAGAAAGAGAGCACTCTAAACTGGTATCTTGATACATCATAAAAAAAACCTTTAGAACAGTAAGGATAAAGAAAAAAGATCATGAAAACTCCTAATAAAAAGTAAAGCAGATTGCCTTCAAAGAATAATAATAATATGGGCTGTAACAAGATAGTAGAACCATATCTTCCTCATGCTAAGGAAAAGTATTTTTCAACCTAGAATTTTATGCCCAGTCAAGCTATTATTCAGGTGTGAAGGGAAAATATAAAAACATCAGTGATAAAGGACTTAAAGATGAACAACTGTGAGTCCATACTGAAAGAATTTCTAAAGGATGTACTCCAAGAAAAATGAACTTTAAAAGAAATAGCAACTGCCAGAAACAGTGGTGAACAGAGAAATTGATAAAACTTACTGACGATTCTGAGTAAGTATTGATTGGGAATAAATTTCAGTTTATTTTCAAATCAAGGTAGAACTAATTCTAGATGGTAATACGAAGATGACAGAGAAGGGAGCATGGATGCATGTTTGGGCGTGAGAAGAAGGGCAAAGAAAATTGAAGGGGTAACTACTAACAAAATAGATGTAGTACATACAATTCAAAATAATAGAGGAGGAATGAGACAGAAGGAAACTTGATGGACACAACCAAAAGCAGGCTGTTGGGAAAAAAATATTGAGATACACCATGGTAACAGAAAACACCAGGGCAAACATATCAACATTCAAGTTGTGCACTGTTTACAAGAGTTTCACTTAAAATAGAAATACCTCAGTAGGTTTAAAGTTAAAGGGTAGAAAAAGATGTATCAAGCACCTCTCTATCATTTTACATCTGAACTTGACTGCCATAGGTTCCAGTCTGGTCTTCCTGCTCTCACCCCTCCCATTGCACTTGCCTCTCCCTGCCACTTCTGCTGTTTTCCATACAGTAACTGAAGTGATCCTTCTGAAGTGTAAGTGTAGTTACACAACTAGCCTTTGTTCACACCTCTTCTGCCTAGGACAAATTCAAAATCCTTGCTAAGGCCCAAAGGTCCTCTGTGATCTGGCTTTCCCAGGCTACCTTTCTGACTTCCCCAACCTCCACTAACCCCCCTCTGTCACCCTGATGTACCCACACTGGCTGTGTCGCTCTTTCACAGCACACCAAGCTTTTTTCCAACTCAGAGATTTGTACTCCCTCAGTCATTTCAATCAGATCTCCATTCAGGTGTCACCTCCTAAGATAAACCTTTTTTGGCCACCCAGTGTACTCTACTGAATGCAGAGTTCTGGAGAATAGCACAGAGAGATAAGAACGTCTCCTTATATGAACAATGTAAAGAAATAGAGGAAATCAGTAGAATGGGAAAGACTAGAGATCTCTTTGAGAAAATAGGTATCAGGGAAACTTTTCATGCAAGGATAGGCATGATAAAGGACAGAAATGGTAAGGACCTAACAGAAGCAGAAGAGATTAAGAAGACGTAGCAAAAATACACAGAAGAACCAAAAAGGACCTAATGACCTAGATAACCATGATGGTGTGGTCACTCACCTACAGCCAGACATCCTAGAGCATGAAGTCAAGCAGGCCTCAGGAAGCATTACTATGAACAAAGCTAGTGGAGGTGATGGTATTCCAGCTGAGCTATTTCAAATCCTAAAAGATGATGCTGATGATGCCATGAAAGTGCTGCACTCAATATGTTAGCAAATTTGGAAGGCCTAGCGTCAGCCACAGGATTGGAAAAGGTTGGTTTTTATTCCAGTCCCAAAGAAGGGCAATGCTAAAGAATGTTCAGGCTACCTTACAGTTGTGCTCATCACACAAGGTTATGCTTAATGTCCTTCAAGCTAGGCTTCAGCAGTATGTGAATTGAGAACTTTCACATGTACAAGCTGGGTTTCAAAGAGACAGAGGAACCAGAGATAAAATTGCCAACAATTGTTGGACCATGGAGAGAGCAAGGGAATTCCACAAAAGCATCTACTTCTGCTTCATTGACTATACTAAAGCCTGTGTGGATCACAATAAACTGTGAAAAATTCTTAAGGAGATGGGAGTACCAGACACCTAACCTATCTCCTGAGAAACCTTTACGTAGGTCAGGAAGCAACAGTTAGAAATGGACATGGAACAACAGACTGGTTCAAAATTGGGAAGGAATGCAATAAGGCTGTATATTGTCACCCTGTTATTTAACTAATATGCAGGTACAAGCTGGAATCAGGATTGCCAAGAGAAATATCAACAACCTTAGATATACAACCATTCTAATGACAGAAAGTGAAGAGGAACTGAAGGGCCTTTTGATGAGAATGAAAGAGGAAAGTGAAAAAGCTGGCTTGAAACTCAGCATTAAAGAAAAAGAAAATAGGATCATTGCACCCAGTCCTATCACTTCATGGCAAATAGAAGGGAGAAAAGTGCAAGCAGTGACAGATTTTATTTTCTTGGGTTCCCAAATCACTGCAGATCGTGACTGCAATCATGAAATTAAAAAGACTCTTCTTCCTTGGATGGAAAGCTATGACAAAGCTAGAGATATTAAAAGCAAAGACATCACTTTGCCGACAGAGGTGCATATAGTCAAAGCTACTGATTTTTTCCAGTAGTCATGTACACATGTGAGAGTTGGACCATAAAGAAGGCTGGGTCCCAAAGAATTGATGCTTTCAAATGTGATGCTGGGGAAGACTCTTGAGAGTCCCTTGGTCTGCAAGGAGATCCAACCAGTCAATCCTAAAGGAATTCAACCTTGATTATTCATTGGAAGGACTGAAGCTGAAGCTCCAATATTTTGGCCACCTGATGCTAAGAGCTGACTCACTGGAAAAGACTCTAATGCATGGAAAGATTGAGGACAGAAGGAGAAAGGGGCAACAGAGGATGAAATGGTTAGATAGCATCATCAACTCAAAGGACATGAGTTTGAGCAAACTCTTGGACAGAGGAGCCTGGTGTGCTGCAGTCCTTGGGATTGCAGAATTGGACACGAGTTAGCGACTATAAACAATAACAATAACATCTACAGTATCACTTCCATCACTGTCTGATTACCTCCATTTTTCTTCATAGCACTTAAAACTATCTGGCATAATATGTATACATTTATTGATTTACTTCTTCTTAAGGTCAAGAACTTGGTCTTATTTACACTATATTCGCAGAACAGTACCTGGCACATGGTCAGTGCCTAGTTCTTATTTGTTGATTCTATGATATAGTAATGTTACTCCATTTTAAAGAGGAAACTGGGAGATAATGCGATTAAGTAATGGGTACAAATTCTTACACTGGTAAATGGAGGAGCTACAATTAAATGATATAAATACTAACAAAAATAAAACTGGTAGACAGTATTGATAATTAGAGGAGTAGATTTTAAGGTAAAATGGATTAGAAGGAAGAATGAGAAATGCTTCATGTGAATTAAGGAATGATGCAACAAGAAGTTATAATAGTCATGAACCTGAATGGATCTTCAGTATAGCTTCCATATTTTGAGGAGAAAGAGAGCAAAAATTGACAAAACTCTGAAGGGAAGTTTCTTCAGTGGCTCAGTGGTAAAGAATCTGCCTGCAGTGCAGAGGAGACTCAAGTTCAATCCCTGGGTCGGGAAGATCCCCTGGAGGAGGGCATGGCAAAACACTCCAGTATTCTTGCTTGGAGAATCCCATGGATAGAGGAGCCTGGCAGGCTGCAGCCAATAGGATCACAGAGAGTCAGACACGACTGAAGCAACTTAGCACGCATGTAAGATCCTCACACTAAAGGGAAGTAGAAAGACCATGGTTCTGATAGAAAATTAACCATTGGAATAAGAAGGTGAAATCATGAGAGACTATAAAAAATTTGAATTGCACAATTAACAAGCTCAATCCTAATAGCTCCACATTCTTTTTACACATATAAAATGTGAACAAATGCTCTAGGACACAGAAGCACAAGGTTATGCAGAACATATGTTTTAACAACAACAAAACTCCCAACAGATTAATAAGAGAAAGCCATATAACCCATGAGAAAAACAGGTAAAGGATAGGAACAGGCTGTTTTCTAAAGATGTACAAATGGCTCCAAACACAAAGAGATGCTAACCTTCACTAATAATGAGAGAAGCTTACAAGTACAGAATGGTATCGTTTTTCACACCGGCTAAGTAGTAAAAAAAAATATTAAATAGGAAAAAAAGAGAGAGAAAGCAAGTGATGATAGTAAGTATTGGCGGAGCTATAGGGTAATGAGTGCTCTTAAATGCTAATTTAGATTGTAATTCACTGTAACTCTGCAGGGTAATTTGGTTTTTTCCTTTAACATTATAGCTTATACCCTAAAATCTGCCACTGCTCAGGTCCTTCCCATGGAACTCTGATTTAGTGGATCTGAATGGGGTCTGGCTTTTAAAGCTTTAAAAGTGTCCCAGTTAATTCTTAACCTGGAAATTTGGGTAACAGTTGAGTAGACTTACTTTTCCCTGCATTTAAAGTTGTCTTAAAAGAAGGATAGTGTCTACTGAGTTAGCAGATACAGCAGGAAGACAAAATAATATAGTAATGGAAAAGCTCTGTATGTATACATTTTAGGTATATAGTAAGAACTGATTCTGCCACCTCTGCTGTCCTTGCTCCAGAAAGTTTTGGAGAGAGCCTGTCTACCGGTCATCACCACAAGGAGTAGCAGTGCATTTTGGTGCAATATTTGCTGTGTCTAAAATATTGTTAGCATTATTAGACGATTAACTGGAACTTTAATTTCATAATAGTGGTTCCGTTTTGCCTAATTTGTTTAGTTAGCCTCTGAAGTTTACAGTTGCTATAATAGCAAAGAAGAAATATAAACTTAAGTGTGTTTTTCCATTCTTCAGTGAAATGATAATGTATCGAATCCAAACCCACCAGCATAGAATACAGGGCTCCTATAATCTGACCTTTCTCCAGCTGTACTCTGGGTTCCTCAACATGAATTCTTTCATGTGTCAAAAGGTATACTCATTATCCCATAAAAACCCTCTTTCCAACCTGAAGTTCCCCTTTCCTGCTATCCTAAATGGATTAAATTCATAATCCAGCTGAAGTCACAACATTTTCGGGAGCCTTTCTAATCAGAACTAATGTCCTTTTATTATTTCTCTACTTGTTAAACCCTTATATCATTTATGGATTGGTCTGCTCATTTTGGTATTTTAATCCCGTTATGCTTATTTGATGCCTTATTTTGCATTTAATTATAATACTATCTCACATTGGTGTGTCTTGTCTGTTTACCTATAATATGAGCTCCCTGAAGATTGCATTCTTCTTTTGAAGACTGTATAAACAAATCCTGAATAAAACATTTGCTGAATGGATAGATGATACGTGTTCATTTTAATAAAGACAATGAGGTACTTGTCCAACTTTTTTTTATTTATTTTTGCAGTTTAGAGTGTTTATATCTGGGAGGAAACTTCATCAAAGAAATACCACCAGAATTAGGAAACCTGCCTTCTCTAAATTACTTGGTATTATGTGACAACAAAATCCAGAGTGTGCCTCCTCAGCTTTCACAGTGAGTATTTTCAGGAGTTTGTGTGTACACACATATCCGTGCTTAGGAATTACTGTCCAGCATTCACCCACGTGGTTTGTATGTGGAAAAGAATTAAGTGTTATCAAAGTAAATGATACAGAAAGCTCTGAGGTATGCTGTGAATTGGGTTGCTTATTTTTAATTTTACTTTTAAATGTTCTGACATATTCCTCAAAATTACTGAGCCTCTTTTCTCTTTTTAAGATTTATTATTTTAAAAAATTTTATTGAAGTATAGTTGATTTAGTGTTGTGTTAAGTTCTGCTATACAGCAGAGTGATTCAGTTATACATATATATGTCTTCTTTTTCATATTCTGTTATGGTATATCAAAGGATATTGAATGTAGTGCCTTGTGCTGTACAGTAGGACAGTATTGTTTATCTTGTATGTAACAGTTTGTATCTTCTAAGCCTAAACTCCCAATCCTCCTTCCCCTACTCCACTTCCCCTTGGCAGTCAGAAGTGTGTTTTCTCTGTGAGTCTGTTTCTGATTCATAGATATGTTCATTTGTGTTATATTTTAGATTCCACATGTAAGTGATATCATATGGTATTTGTCTTTCTCTTCCTGACTTCCTTCACTTAGTATGATAATCTAGGTCCATCCATATAACTGCAAATGGCATTATGTCATTCTTTTTATCGCTGAGTAGTATTCCATTGTGTGTGTGTGTGTGTGTGCGCGTGCGTGTGTGTACATCTTCTTTATCCATTCATCTGTCGATGGATATTTAGATTGTTTCCACATATTGGCTGTTGCAAATAGTGCTTCTGTGAAAATAGTGGTACATGTATCTTTTTGAATTATAGTTTTGTCTGAATATATTTTCAGGAGTGGGATTGCTGGATCATATTACACATCTGTTTTTAATGTTTTGAGGAACTTCCATGCTGTTTTCCATAGTTGTTGAGCCTCTTATCTGTAATCAAAAATAGGGTATTACTTTGGCATAGATTCCCCAAGGTTTTATGGAATTTTGTTGACTCATATTTGCTATGTAGCATTCACACCCAGTGAGATAATGTGAAGGAGCTTGATTCCTGTTGCATTTAAAATCTTTGCTTTTTTAGGTATCTGAATGTTAAAGCATGCCAAAAAAAAAAAAAAAAAAAGCCTTCACATCTAGTATTTATATCAGCTAACACAGAATACTTTCTAAGTATTTGGAGCTCTTTAAGATTCCATGACATACACAAATTTGGGTTCTAATTTAGTTTCAGCATCTTTTAATTTTAGTTGAATTGATACTAATCTTAATGGCTCATTCTTATGGGGAAATTGAGTTCTTCACTTAACTTTCTGAGTAGTTACCTTGCTTTATGGCTGTTGATTTTTGTACTGCCTTCATTCTAGGTTGCATTCACTTCGTTCCCTTAGTCTTCACAATAACTTGCTGACATACCTGCCTCGAGAGATCCTCAACCTTATTCATTTGGAAGAACTGAGTTTGCGAGGGAACCCACTGGTTGTTCGTTTTGTTAGAGATTTAACCTATGATCCTCCAACTCTCCTGGAGTTAGCTGCACGGACCATTAAAATTCGAAATATTTCCTACACTCCCTATGATCTTCCTGGGAATCTTCTTAGATACTTGAGTTTAGCCAGCAATTGTCCAAACCCAAAGTGTGGAGGTAAGTTAATTGTGTCCTGTTACCCATTCATTTAGTTACTTTTTAAATTAATGATCTAAATGTTGTTATAATTAGCTGTCTTCTTTCAGAAAAAGGTAGTTTGTCTCTGTTTGCTTGATCTTTTCACCCTTTTACCAGATGGTGAGACATTTCACCCTGTCTGTGTTCCTTCCTTCCTCCCTCCCTCTCTTCTTTCTTTCCTTATTTCTTCTTTTCATGGTACTTTCAAATTCATACACAAGGCAAAAAAGTCTTATCCTGTCATGGAACTATCATAGGATAAGCTAAATTGGTAATAAGAGAGGAAACAAAGCATAAATAGCTCTAAATGCTTTAGAAGAGTCTCTAAAATGTTTAGCTACCTTTCATGTTTATTTGAAGGACATTTTTTTAGACTTAGCATTCTGAGTATCAGGTACCTTTGTAAAGTATAATTCAAAATGTATGAGAATAGGATGAACAAGTCCCAATTTCAGAATTTATCTTGGAATTCTATATTCTTTTAAATTCATGATTTAAAATTTCCTGAGTTTAGAGCATTTGGAGAGAATTGAATAATGTAATGTAACTCAGAGTAAAGTCAGAATCCAAAATACTATTGGAAATCATAGAAGGGAGAAAGTACCTTTATTAGATCTGGAAAAGATGAGACAGTTCTTGAAACATGAGTTGAATTTTGATATGGTTTGATTGAGGATAGAAAAATTTTCAGCTGGGGAGAGCGTAAAATTGGGAACGAAAGCAAAAAAATGTCAGATGAGTAACAATTTCACTAAAATATACAGTTAAAGGAGTAACAAGAGAAGAGTAAAAGGTACATTGAGGCCAGGTTATGAAGGGCCTGAAGCGCCAGGGTGTGTGGAGTGGAATCGGTAAATGATAGTAGGTAAGTTTATTTTGTCTCCCTCATAAAAGACTTGTTTTTTTAAAAAATCCAACTTAAAGGGGTACAGGAAGGTTTTTATTATTGTAGGATAAATGTGGGTGCCAGGAAAATGCTGCATAAATATGATCAGAGCTGAGGTTTTCCCCGGCTCTCAAGGTCCTATTATACCTTGAAAACTTACAAGATTAAAAAGAGAGGTGACTTAAGTTTCTCAAAGAATATTAAAGGTCAAAAGGATAC
Organism: Oryx dammah; assembly: GCF_014754425.2. Taxonomy (NCBI): domain Eukaryota; kingdom Metazoa; phylum Chordata; class Mammalia; order Artiodactyla; family Bovidae; genus Oryx; species Oryx dammah. The sequence goes on from NW_024070186.1 coordinate 91,556,803, forward strand.
TGATAGTTTAAAAAAAGAAAAATGACACTGCTCTGGGCCATTTCTGGGTACTTATTCTTAGAAGTAGAGATTGCTGTGCCAAGTTAGAAGTGCTTTTGGTTTTCTCTGGTTCTCCTTTCCAAGTTGACTTTAACAGTGGCAAGAGACAACACTCACACCAGGCCCTCAGGCTTAATAGTCTGTATCTAATCTCTTTGAATCTATCCTTCCCTGGTGGCTCAGATAGTAAAGCGTATGCCTGCAATACAGGAGACCTGGGTTCAATCCCTGGGTCAGGAAGATCCCCTGGAGAAGGAAATGGCAACCCACTCCAGTACTCTTGTCTGGAAAATTCCATGGACTGAGGAGCCTGGTAGACTACAGTCCATGGGGTTGCAAAGAGTCGGACATGACTGAGCAACTTCACTTTCTTTCTTTTCTAGAAATGGACCTCTACAAGAATTCTCCTGTCTCTCTTAAATGGCTTCTTAATGAGTTCTTTAGTATACTGCTATGTTATTTATCTTAGGAACAAAAATACTTTTTACATTATTAGCTTAAAATTTGAGATAATAATCTGAAGTGAACCATTGACATTTTTCCCCCTTAGATTCCTTAGTTGTTGAACTATATAAACAAAAGTAATTTTTTATTTAGTGAGATAATTTGTCTTTGTATAGTCTAGAGATCTTACAAATGACAGATAGTATTATACTGTTTTATAATGGGCTCCCTGGTGGTTCAGTGGTTAAGAATCCTCCTGCCAGTGCTTGAAGATGCAAGAGATGCAGGGTTAGTCCCTTGGGGGAAAAGATCCCCTGGAGAAGGAAACGGCAACCCACTCCAGTGTTCTTGCCTGGGAAATCCCATAGACAGAGGAACCTGGTGGGCTACAGTCCGTGGGGTTGCAGAGTCAAACACGACTTAGTGACTAAGCAACAGCAACTCTATAATGCTTAATTTTATAAATGCTTTATTACTTCTGTTTTAGAAGCTAGCACATTATGGGGACTTATTGTTAATAATGATTGATCAGTTTACTGAATTGGTCCACTTTCCTACGTTGTTTGAAGTAACATACTATGAATTTCCCTTTTTGAACTATCAGTTGTACTGACTTACTACAGGATCACAAAATCAGAAAGTCAGTGGAGAAATAACAGAAGAAAAATAAATAGGAGAAAAGTTGTCCTTTGCTTGGACCACATCTTTTTATTTTGGTCCCATATGTTATATACACAGAGTAATTGGTGCCAGAGGAATCTTAGGTAGAGTGTAAAGGTTGAGATTCTTCTCCAGAGAGGCGATGGGACCCAGGGTTCTAGGTGTTCCAGTTATACTGCAACTGTTGTAACAGCCTTTGTAGTTAGAGATGTGCAGGAGGAGGAACAGCTGGAAGCCCATGACACAGCAGCCTCTGCTTTCCTGTCATTACTAGCTGTGTTTTTACGTAGCTGAAGGGCCACAGATCAGGAGCACTAAATTAGGCATCAGAAATGCTAATTACTAGTTTCAGTCTGTGTCGCAGTATATAATAGCATGAAAGTCAGGTGAGATCGGTAGTGAAACAACTTTGAAGCTGTCCAGTTAGACCCTGTGGAGATATGATGTCATTTGGTTAACTTTTAATTTTTCCTTCTCATTACATAAGGACAGGGGTACCAAAAATCATCTCCTTTCTGCAATTTTGGGTATAATAATTAATTCTTTAAGATTATTATCAAAGGAGTTTTGTGTGTGTGTGTGTGTGTTTTTCCTTTTTTTAAGTTCCTTGACTGTATGGTAGTACCACGGAGTGGCTTAAAGGGCACTTTAGGTATCCTATAATCTCCATCAGCTACTGTCCACCAAGTCACCAGAAAGAACAAGCTGAGTCAACAGTGTCCTTTTAATGTCAGCTCTCTTTAAAGTAAATCTCCTGACCTTTTCTTTGCAGTCAGATTGATATCTCTAAGACCTTCCAGTATTTCTATAAACAACTACGGAAGCAGCCACTACCTCTGCTTAAGATTCTCAAAAAAGAAGACTGTAAGATATTTTTTCAGAGTAATGAATATAGGATTAAAAAAGAAACCGTGGCTCTTTGCTTTGCTTTGTAATGATTACTTTGTACTTATTCTTCCTTCTCTCCAGGAGTCTACTTTGATTGCTGTGTCAGACAAATTAAATTTGTGGACTTCTGTGGGAAATACCGCCTCCCTCTGATGCACTACCTGTGTTCGCCAGAATGCTCTTCCCCTTGCAGTTCTGCCTCTCACAGCTCCACATCCCAGAGCGAATCCGACTCAGAAGATGAAGCTAGTGTGGCTGCACACAGAATGCAGAAAGTTCTTCTTGGTTGAAAAGGGTGCAGGGTGGTGTGAAACACTCAAAGACTGAGCAGAGTTGCTTAGAAAAGAGAGTGGACTTTGAGGTGAACACTGGATCTTCAATGTCCATGACAGTTGAGATTTTGTGTTTCTCGCCATTCAGCAGGAAGAAGCCCAGTTCCATGTTTGGATTCTTGGAATATAATTCACTGTGAATGGCAGTTTCAAATTTAGCTGATTGTTTGCAGTTTTCAAGCTTTGCATGAATCACACAGCAGAATCGAACATTCTGCAGAGCAGTACTATAATAAACCACCAGTGCTTTGGCTTGTGACAGTTGACATGAAGATAGAAATTACCACAACTGTAATGTTGTCCTTGAGTTTAGGTTGAACCTATACCATAACAGGATTAACCCTCCTTTCTTGTATTGCCCATATGTCTAGATTACAGTTTTTCAGATAAGCTCACAGATGGTTACGTAGGACCTAATTGGCAAAGGAAGGGATATAACTCTTATGTGGGGTTTAAAAACTCTTCAGTTCTGCTCCTTTGTTCTATGTGATTGTTGTTATCCTTGTATAATCCAGCAGTGACTGTAATAGTGCCTTAATCATAACAAGAATTTAGAAATTTATTCAAGAAATGATACCAGAGCAGCCTATAACCTGACATACTATGCAGAATGGTTTAAAATATGCTTTAACAGAGCTAGGTAAACAAATGTATATCTGACATCTGAGCTCATAGCCACCTTCACTTCATTTTTGTCTAAACGAATCACTTTTGTACTTAATGGGGAGCCAGCCAGCTTAACTTAAGAAAGAATAATAGGTTTTGATGGAAAAATCTATCAGATTTCTTTCAACAGAAGAGAGATGTTAGATAGGAAACTTCTTTATATCTTGCATTAAAGGAACAGGAGAATGATTTTACAGGTTTTAGGAGTCCACTGTGGCTCCTTTGCCTGTGTGTGAAAGGGCTTTCTTGGTGGCTCAGGTAGTAAAGAATCTGCTTGCAATACAGGAGATCCTGGGTTTGATCCCTGGATCGGGAAGATTCCCTGGAGAAGGGAATGGCAACCTACTCCAGTATTCTTGCCTAGAGAATTCCATGGACAGAGGAGCCTGGTGGGCTACAGTCCATGAGGTCACAAAGAGTCGGATACGACTGCCTGTGTGTACTGAACTGTAACTTCCTCCAATTTTAAAGGAAAACTGGAGAAGGAAATGGCAACCCACTCCAGTGTTCTTGCTTGGAGAATCCCAGGGACGGGGGAGCCTGGTGGGCTGCCGTCTATGGGGTCGCACAGAGTTGGACACGACTGAAGCGACGTGGTGGTAGTAGAGAAACATGACAACAAGTGAAACAAAATTGGGCACAGCAGTCATTGTTTTTACACAGTAGAACAGTTTTTAAAATAAGTTTAACCATGGAGTACTTTTTGAAAATAATATATTGATAAAATACTTTAAATGTATTAATACAGCCTTAAAATATAGCAGAGAAATGGCTTCACATATTACCAGTAGAAATGACCAAATTTTTATTAACCTAGTATGCAGTAAAAACTAATAGTACAACTATAGGTTGACACTGTAATATAAAATACACAGCGCACAGTAGCAATCATTAGATGACTTACTTGTAATAACATAATGGTTTGTTGGACAGTATTACCTGTAGCGTAAGACACAGTCCTGAAACAATTGGAACGTCAGATGATCTCCCTTCTGACTTCCGGCATTCATGACTGGGCACACCTTTTCTTCAAAGCAGGTTGTTGTATAATCATGATATGTACATATGTTAGGTTTTTGTCATATGTATGTATTTTTTTTTATTATAGAAGAGAATATACCGTAGGATAGTTTGTTTGTTTATTATATGTTAATTCATGAAACATCATGAAAGTTTCATGACTGCAGTTGTGAAACGCTGCTATGGAGTGAATCCCTTTACTCTGTTGTAATAAGATTCCTTTTTCCTTTTGATCCAGAAATTATCTATGTTTATAGAAGTAATGTAGTATATTTCTACTGCCTAGCAGAGTAGTACATAGGTGATTATATCATAAAATGGAAGTAATAAAAAGTCTTTGTTTACTTTGCCATTTGAGCCACACAACTGGGCTTCCCAGGTGGTGCTAGAGGTAAAGAACCCGCCTCCCAGTGCAAGAGACACGAGACGAAAGTTCCATCACGCAAGTTCCATCCCTGGAGGAGGGCGTGTTAACCCACTTCAGTATTCTTGCCTAGAGAATCCCATGGACAGAGGAGCCTGGTAGGCTATGGTCCACAAGGTCGCAAAAAGTCAGATAGGGCTGAAGTGGCTTAACATGCATGTAGACGACATACTGTTAATACAAAACTGAAAGATGAAGATGGCTTAGGCAGTGCCTAAGTGGCAAGGCCACAGTGTTCTGAAAGTAAGCGATTTAGGTAAGATTCATAAAATATTTTCATAGAAAGTAAATAATGTATGCATAGTAAAAGACTAAAGTTGATAGGAACAAATCTTTTCTGGCTGAAATGCTTTAGGTTTACTTCCTAATTCATTACCAGTTTGATTTAAGAAACAGCTTGGATAATTTTCTAATGTAGATACGGTACTTAACCTTGCCAGCTTCCAGGAAAGAAGATATTCTGATTGATTTTTTATAGACTTAACTCAGTCCAACCAGAAACAGTGTCTAGTCTTCCTTGCACAATATAGATGTATACATTGTATATAGCAAGATGTCACATTTGTATGTATATTTGAAAATCTCTGATTAGTATACAGCTGTCTTTGGTTACTTTTACTGAAATCTACATTTTAGCTGTCAGTTTTATCTCTTTTTTTAAAATCTTGACTTAATCTTTTATAAGAGCTGCTAATAATTTCTAAGCTTTTCCCTGTTTCTTTTCTCTGTCTTCCTTGTTTTGGTAACTGATGGCTATAAAAATTAACCAGGAGTGAGATACAGTTCCAGATTCGTATAGCTAACTGCATATTTAAATTGATAGTGTCTCTAGGTGCTAAGTCACTTGTTTTTGTGTAAGTTTTTGTTATTGCTCCACTTGGGCAATTTTAGTGACCAAAACTTAACGTGGATAAAGCTACTTAACCAAAGCATTCACAGCGGGGGAAGGAAGAGGGTAGGATGAACATTAATGTGTTTAGAATGGAATTCTTCATTGCAGGTTTGGAATTGAACATTCTTAGTCATCTTTATTCCTAGAATCCAGTTCTCTCAAGTGTCACCAAACTGAGCTGGTGAAATAGTCCTAGGATTTTTAGGAAATAGGAAGATTAGGTAATAGAATGTTTTGTTTCCATGGTGCCAGGGATTGGCTGACCAAAGGACAAGCCAAGTCAGGGTTTTCAGCATTCCCCATATTTGTGTAGTAAAGGTAGATCTGAGGGTTACTATTCGTATTTTACTTCTGAATGCTTGCTGATTTAAGAAGAGTCTCTTACTCTAAAATTCTTGATATTTGGAACTTTAATAAGTTAACAAATTTAAAAGTAAAGACTTGCATTATAAACTGTATCTCCAATTTGAGAAATGTTTGTGTTAAATGTAGAGTTGAAAGCAGTCCATAGTGTGGGGAAACACTGCAGACAAAGTCTAGCATACATTGTAAAAATACCAGTTTTAAACAGAAGACAAGAAAAAGGCTGATTGCTGGAGTGTTAAGTGAAAGAAATCTTTAGAAACAACAAAGGACAGAGAAAGAGAAGTCACTCCGGGAGATCCTTGAGCCAAGAAAGCTTTTTAAAATCAGATTAAATTGTTTTGAAATTAAGTGGCCCACTAACTACCATCCGAAAGCCTTTATCACAAAATTTCTTCAGCTTCTGCTAGTGGGAGATTGTCTACATTCCGCCATAATGCAGGGCCAGCAAATAATAGGATTTTCTTACAGCTAACCTTGGTCTTTGCAAAGGGAGAAAGTAATACCTCATTAACCTGGAATTTGTGGTACACACTTGGTTAATGTTTACCTTTTCACTATATAAAAGACAAAAAATACTAGGCAAATAATTAGTGCAAATAAAGTTTGATCTTACAAAGCATCTTAGCAGTAGCTATTTATATAAAAAGTTATTCTAAATAAGACCCTTTGTAGGTAGAACTTGTTATCATAGTGTGTATATATATATGTAGTATATAAAATTAGTAAAGCTGCATTTATTTAGAAATACCTAATTTTTACCTGAATGAGAAGAAATGGTCTTCTCATCCAAAGTAGAGATTTTATGTCAGTATAAATATTTCTCCCCATTTAGTCCAAAATATTTTTGAAGTTGTGTTGAGTATTTAACAACAGTAAAGACTGCTGTGTAGGTTTTAGGCAACATGACCTGGAATCCATAATTCTTATTTCCACTGTTTAGAAAGGTCTTTGACCTTCACTGTTCCTGTATTAAGCACTATAGTCTGTATAACATTAATCTGATGAATTTAATAGCATCCAATTTTGTATCTTATAGTCATGATCTTTTTAAAGGTAGCAGTGCCTTCAGTTGTGCTCAGAAAGTGTGTGCCTTAAATCTCCCTTTCTAGAGCCAAAGTTTGGGGAACTGTGCCATTAAGTTGTATGCGACAGTCTTGTGACCGCTTGCTTTTGAGTGAAGGGAGAATGACTGTGATCCTGAAGGGCTTCTTCCCCAAAACCAGGCCTAATGCCTGTGAGTTTAGGCCTTCTGGAGATGGAGTCCTAATTAGGCATACTATCACAGAAGGATTAGGGTCCCTGAAATAAAATCAGTGGAAAGGTATATTCTCTTTTCATATTACTTCATAAAGAAAATACATCTGCTACCAGTTCCTAGCCAGTGCATATTAATAGTATCATATAAAAATATTATTAGCATATTTTGTGCTTTCTTTGTAATACCAGGTTAAAAGGGGAGTATGTTTTAATATTTTTATATGTAGATATCCGTGTGCTTTTTCTGTCTCTTGGTTCATATTTGCTAAGAATTGATGTAGAAAATAACAGTTCACTAACAACACACATGACGCATTATCAGACATTCACAGGGTGATATTGATTTGGGTGCTACTGACTTCGACCTAGAAGTTGTTTACCAGTCTCAGTTTATTGCAAGAGACAGTATTCAATCTACTTAATATTAAATTTGTTAGTATAATGAAGGTTATATACCATTATACCAGAAAGCCATGGTTGGAGAGACTATCCTCATTTACCAGAAATTACTTTCTTTGGCTGTGAATAAATCGGGTAAAACTATTGTATTTTCAATTCCAGTTACAGGAAGAAACCGGGGATAAGATTGACATCACTATCGGTGGTTCAACAGAAACATTACTAAATTGATTAGTTCTGTCTGCAACTAGTGTTTTAAGAGAATTCTTCCACTAACTTAAATGATTGGCATTGATATGTTATTGAAAAGGAGTATTAACCTCAACAATCACTTTACAACAGTCATGGAAAGACTTTTGTGTCTGTAATTGGTATCTGTTGCATTTCTGAGCCCACTTTGTATTCCTGAGAAACAAAAATATAATGGGAGAAATATTTTATATAACCAGTATTTTAACTTTTTGTAAAGTTTGAGGTTTTAAAGTATCAACAAAGGATATTGAAAATAAATGTACTTTTACTTTAGTTAAATTACATCTTATTATCTGAGTTCTTAATTTTCTGTATTTGAAATCTTGTGAATTAATATATCTATAGGTATATAGATGTTTAAAACAGTAGTAACAGTGTAACTAAGCAATGTGACTCAGTAATTACATTTTATTTTCAAAACAAGTTACAGTTTATTGCATCAGATTTATATATTACCTGTAAGGGTAAATGCTCTAATCAGAATATTGAAGCTAATTCAATTCTATACCTCCTTTTCCTTTACCCAGGACACACAAAAGAATGTAATCTAACATTAACCCCCTGTGTGAATTTTGCCTTATCAAACATTGTGCCTTATTTTATTAAAAGTGTTTTGTTGGAATCTAATTCTGTATTCTGGAAAAGTAAAAGTCTTTTAATTGACAAGCATTTACTTAAAAATCTTATGCTGTTGGTTTTTGCCTGATTACTTGCTGTGCCATTGCTCATCTATTCATTGAATTTTTTCAACCCATGAATAATACATTAAGCATATATAAGCATTTATATTCTCTGTGCCAGATGCAAAGGATGAAAGATGAACTAGACCAGATGCTTTCTTCCTCCTTTCACAGTCTTAACAGACTTACACATGCATACTCTAAAATGAAATTGGTGAGGTCATTTTGCTAGTGGAAAGTCAAGTTATTTCTTGCATTTAGTCCAGAACCAAGCAATCTTAATGCAAAGTAGTATAGTATTAACTGAGCACATTGATATTACAGTACTTATTCATTGCCATTATTTTGCCTAACTCTAGAACAACTGACATATTTCTGGAATTTGGAAGAATATCATGATTGGTTGTGAGTTTTGGTAAACAAAGTGGGTAGGAAAGACACACACTTTGCAAAACAGCCGTTGTTTAAAATTTGCTGAAATGGGAAAGGCTTAGAACACTTTACCTGGTGGGTATATAAGAAGACTTAGTCTTATAAGATAAAAATGGGCTTAGAAATTTGAGGGTACAAGAGAAAAAAATGTCAGTTGTAACTGATCTTCCCTGAGGGTAAAACTCCCTAACCTGTCCAGTTAAGGATATTCTCTTTAGAGCAAGTATTAAAACAACAATGTCTTAATGGCTCATCTAATTCTGTGGTACCACAGAGAGAGCCCAAACATTCCAGAGGCTGTCTGAGATTTGGATGTGTCCCATCTGAACATCAGGTATTGAAATCTTAGAGGTCTGAAATTGACTCGCTTTTTTAAAAGATGAAAAAGTTTAAGTCCAGGGAGACTTGTCCAAGACTTCATATGACTGAATCTTAAATCTAAGATTCCCAGGTCAGTGCTGTCTCCACTACAGTATGCTACCTTCTCTAATTAATATGTACTCTGTTGTGTGACGAAATAAGATTTTGCACTGTCACTTCAGAATTTTGCATTTTTACTGGTTGGATAAATACTTGGGTGGCTCGTTATATTTACAGAGCACATTCAAAAGTCTGCCTTGTTTAATCTTCATGACACTGAGGTAGGACTAGGTTTGATGAAGTTTGTTGGTGTGGGTTTGTTCATACCCTTTCCCTTCTCTGTGTCTGAAATCAAGAAATTGACATAGATTTGAGAAAGGGATATTTAGCTTTATCAAATCAGAATTTAATTTCTACTCTCCTTAACGAGTATAACAAACCAAACTCAGATTCCCCTGCATGGGTCCTGTACCCTTAGATAACATTTCCTGAGACTGACTTAACACCACAGATCTGAAGGAGGTAAAATGCTGCCCGATTTCTGGGCAGCTGTTCTTAACCCTGGTTGCACTTTAGAACCACCGTGAAAGTGAAAGTCCTTCAGTAGTAACTCTTTGTGACCCATGGACTATACAGCACCACCATGGGAGCTTTCAAAATACACAAAAGTATGGGGCCTTACCACCAGACTAATTGAAACCTGATCTCTAGAGGTGAAGTCTGGGCATCAGTAGTTACAGAAGCTCTTCTCCATGACTCAGTTACACAGCAAGAGTGCTTATTTTGTGAAAGTCCCTTTGTGGTAATGAGATCAGTAACTAGGATTTTTACAGATGAAGAAATGGGAGAGAGTGATGAAGTGACTTGCCCAGATTGTCTTAAGATATCTTAATTGTGACAGAGCTGAAGCTAGAATCCATTTATCTATTGGAAAAAAAAAGTTTTAATTGAATGCCTACTTAGACCAAGCAATGATCACTAATCCAATGTTCTTTGCGTCTCCCTGTCTGTTACCTCTTTTCTGAACTGAAAGCATTTTGTGGTTGTAAGATGATATTTTCAAGTGGATTGGCCAGATTGAAGCCAGCCTCAACTAAATATCTGCTGAATGGTGGAATACAAAAGCAGCAAAACAGATCAGTGTGACCAGAAACCTTCATAAAAGGACGACTTGGTCAGATGTTTCAAGTTAAAAGTCACAAAGCAAGAGATAGCCTTTCCATAGGTAAGGAAAACCTCGTTGAGTCATGCACTGCTGCTTTTGACCGCAAGTAAACAAATGGCTGGGGCTTTCCAGGTGGTGCTAGTGGTAAAGAATCCGCCTGTGAAGTCAAGAGATATGAGAGACTCAGGTTCAATCCCTGCGTCGGGAAGATTCCCTGGAGAAGGGAATGGCAATCCACTGCTGTATTCTTGCCTGGGAAATCCCATGGACAGGAGCCTGGCGGGCTACAGTCCGTGGGGTCCCAAAAGGTCCGACGTGACTGAAGCAACTTAAGCATGCACATAAATAAGTGGCTAATATCCTTAACAGCAGGGATGAAGTTGACAATACCAAGAAACTTTTTTTAAGTAAGATTTTTAAAATGTAGCTATCCGCCTACATAAAAACACTATAGATCATCCATAAATATAAACTCTCTTGCTAGGAAACAGTAAGAAATGTTCAACTCAATTACACACTTATAAACACTATGCCTAATTTCTACCCTTAGTTTCTTTTAGATCTAGCTATGATATTACATGATTATTTTATTACTTAAATCTGAAAAATAATGCAATCTTAAAATATCTAGTTATTTGGAGATTTAAATGGAAGAGTAAACTTGCTCATGATGCCATGGAAACGCAAAGAAAAGGAACTATTCTTAAAATGTTACTGTGGGTATTTTCTGTAAATAAAGACTGGATTTAATGTTGCTTTGGGTTTTTTTTTTTTTTAAGCTGAACTAAATAAAGATTTGTGAAATAAGTTTAACTTCTTGGAAATTAAACTTACGTTACAGCTAGAAAGCTAGTTTTTGAAATTTGTCGTCACTTTAATTTTAAACTGTAAGCTCAACAGTGATCTCTGAGGTTCTTCCTAACTTTGAGTCTACAATTATCTGTGTTCAAAACTTCTATTTTTGTAGCTCTCAAATATTTGTAAGTTCTTGCATCCCTTACCACACCCTTTTTAGTCACCTCTATTTAGGTCTTTTAATCTTTCCTCTTAAACCAGTGTTCATGCAGCCAGCGGCAGTGTTAGTGGAGTAATGAGGACTTTGCCCCTGACTCTGCAATTAAAATTCTACCCTTTATATCACTTCTAAGGGTTTGTTGTAGTGGATGACAAGTCAATAGGCAGCTTTGAAACAATCATTTTTATTTCTGCTGAGGGCAGCATCTCATAAAAGAAAGGCATGTGTGTAAATGACCAGTGGATAAAAATGAATCAGATGGTTGCTAGATCCCTATGACTTAAGCTCTGACACGACTGTAATTACATTTTTAACTGTGGCCTGCTATATGAATTTCTCTGTGGTTCTAAGTGATCGCAGAATGAAAGATTTGACAGAGTTTGAGAAGTCTTCATCAGACCACTTTACGCAGAAGACAGCTCAACCATCAGGGTAAGAACCTATCCTATTTTTAAATACCTTAGAGAAAATTTTACTTACATAGCAATTCTAAAGTTTAACAATTGTCACTGGAGGAAGTATTTCCTAAGGTTCTTGTGATCTGTGCTAGCCAGATTGATATGAAAACATCTGTCAGACGAGGAGGGGAGGGAAGAGTGGCTTTATTCCCTTGCTAGGCAAAAGGGAAACACTGTAGGGTAGTGCCTCAAGAATTGTGCTCCCCTCCCTGGTAAACAGGGAAAGGTCAGTCAGGGGTGTGTGATGAGGATCAAGGCAGTGACAGTCTTGCATTCTTCTTTGTTCTGCAGTTTCACAAAAGTGGGGTTACTGATGAGATTAGGGTGCCTGCAGGGTCTCAGGTGGTCGTCTCCTAATTTTGAGCGTCTCGGTCCCTTTAATCTTGCCTCAAGTGGTTTTCTGCCTGCACCTTCCTTGATTAGCAATTGTTGGAATCTGCTCTTTGAACTCAGGGAAGGTCAGGGAGGCTGGAGTCCTGCTTTCTTACAGTGCTGGAGGCTAGAAGTCCAAGATCGGGCTGCCAGCAGGGCTAGTTTCTGATGAGGGTCCTCTCTTTGGCTTGCAGGCAGCTGCTTCTCACTGTGCCCTCACAGAGCCTTTCTTCTGCTAGTGCTGGAGGATATACTGCAGAGATGCAGGTCAGCAGTGGCTCACCGTGGGGAAAGGAGCACTGGGAGCAGCAGTCTGAAGGTACCCTTTTGGCAACTGGTAAACTATCAGCAGAAAGGCACAATGACACTAGTAAGACCAGAGTGTGTTGTATGTGTGTGTGTATGAGTGTGTGTCTGTGAACACGCCTGTATGCACTATTTTGTCCTAGAGCCTTTGCCTGGCTCCCAAATGCTGCTGTTCCCTTCCTCTCGGTACCTCCTCTCTATCCTTTCTCCCAGTCCAAAACTCCCACCACTATAAAAGGAGTCACACTTCCAACAGTTCCTGCCTTTTAAGTATTTGTGCAACATCTATTAGAGAAAATTGCAAGAACAGCAAGGTCACAGTTCTGTGCAGATGAGACATAAATCCAATAATAAAAGAACTGTACATAAAGCTATGATGAGTTGAGAAAAGAGAATTCTTGACAGTGACCCTTGCACGAAACTCCTTGACTTGTGTTCCTGACTAGGAAACAGACTGACTAGTATAGATACAGGAGTTGATGTATACAGGAGTTGATGTATACAGAAGGAAAAAAGGACACTTGCCTGAGTGTTTCATGGATCTCCCTGTGTTGAAGGTTGGTGACTGGAACCAAAGTGAGATTGTATATTCATATACATATAAATCATCATATGTGTCTATGTACATGTTAATTGTTATAAACTATCCCAAAGAGAAGATCTACTCTTTTTGTTTTTTTTTTTTTTTTTTTTTGTACTCTCAGGTAAATATAATCTGTTTAAGATACCATTAAGGAGAGGAACTTGATTTGGGTCAAATCAGTATTTACAAGATTTGGAGGGATCTGCCTGTCATTGAGCCTATTCCCCATAAGAGTGCTTTTTCTACAGATGCCCTTTAGTCTCAGGTATCCAGCGCCTAGGGCTCCCCAGGTAGCTCAGTGCTAAAGAATCTGCCTCCCAAGCAGGAGACGCGGGTTTGATCCCTGGATTGGGAATATCCCCTGGAGAAGGAAATGGCAACCCACTCCATCCTTGGAGAATTCCATGGACAGAGGAGCCTGGCAGGCTACAGTCCATGGGGTTGCAAAGAGTTTGACATGACTTAGTGACTAAACAGCAGCAACAGTCAGCATCTAATCTCTTTCCTGTATGCTTGAACACCAAGTCAGGATTAGGCAATCATTCATACTGGCAGATCCAGGAAAACAAGGCCCCATGGGTATATGCTGTCATAAAATTGGGCACTTAGGAAAGTGGGAAGGTCATGAAGATGCAAATAGTGATTTAAGGAAATCCCTTGGCACTAAGAACCAATCTCCAAAAGATAGCTGTATCACTGAAGGTTTTTAGTACTTGTATCCTGCTTTCCTTCCTCCTCATTCTCCTCCTCCTCCCCTTCTTTTCTTCTCCCTTCTCCTTCTCCATCTTGATTATAATAGTGATGTGTACGTCACAGGATTAGATATGGAGGACATAAGAGGCAGTCATGCCTTCCAAGGGCTTAGTAAGTAAGATTTAGAACACTGAGAAGATAGCAATTTGAGTAGAGCTGCCTTCTCTTTAACTAGCAACTCCGATATTTTTGTTGAGTGGCAGCTAAGACTATGAGTGTATGAATGAAAGTGAGGCTTTGAATGAGTCTCAGAGGGAAGATAGGGTGCCAGGATCCCCTTATCAAAGACTATAAATAAGAGAGACCACCATTGGGAATGCCCAGGGGTAGAATAAACTCATAAAGCTAGGGAAAACTTGGCTCTGAGAGATCTTGTTGATCTTAAGGATGAAGATTGATTTTTCTGGTCTGAAGAAAGCAAGAAAGAATTGAATAGTGAGCTGTACCTTTCCTGCCTCCAAGGCTGAGAGAATCTATGAAGAACAGGAAACAGTATATCCCCCTCTCTGCTTCAGTCGAGTCTTGTGGACAGCTTCTCTCCACACAGGAAGTTCAAAGAGAGACCACTTTGCCTTCCACAATATCTAAGGCTGCAGTCTCTGAGGAAACTCATTGCCAGCCCTGAGCACCACTGAGTAAAAAATGGACATAACAATAGTAGCAGAAAGGATCAGTCAGAACAGACAAAGCATATATCAGAAAGATAGAAATGCTGGAAAAAAGAAAGCCCTCTGGAGCTGAAAGAGAGGGAGAGAGGGAGGAAGAGAAAAAAAAGAATAGGACGGAGGGAGGGAGAGAAGGAGGGTAGAAGAAAGAAAAGATTTTCCAATTTAATTTTGTGCATGAATGAAAGGAAAGAATGGTCACTGTTGAGACTAAATTAGTGGGCTAAAAGAGAAGGTATGGAGAAAGTATCTCAAAGCACAGAGCAAAGAAAAAGTGTAATTGAAATCATGAGAGAATAGAAGAGAAGGATAGCTCTGTTCTTGAGAACAGCTCTGCTCTTGAGCTCCAAGAGGCTTAGCATATAATACTGGGACATCAGGATGAGGAAAAAGCCACACATGAAGGGAAGGCAATAATCAAATATAGAAAAGGAGAATATTTCCTTGGAACAAGAAATAGCCTCTGTCTATAGATTGAATGGTCTTTCTAAGTTCCAGACTGAAATAATGAAAACACACACACAAATATCCTGATAAGATTCCTGAAATCGAAGAAATGTTTACCAGCTTTCGTATAGAAAAAATAGGCTCCTTATTATAATGAAAATAGAATCAGACATTGTATCTTATTACCAGCAGCTAGAATTTAGAGAATTAGCATCTACAAACATCTGACAAAAGAGGACTGCAACTCGAGATCCATGACCACCCAAGACAACATTCAGTTGTCAGGGTGAACGAATGATCCTTGCAGATATGTAAGAAGTCAGAAACTAACTGCTACATTTCCCACTAACAAAAATACTTCAGAAAAGGCTCCATCCAAAAAACAGATTAGCCATAGCAGAGAGCATGAGGTGATAAAGAAGGAAGGAGACAGTAGTGAGCAACAAAACTTAGGATAATGGATCAGTATAGATGAAGAGTGGCTTAAACTAACATTCCAAAAACTAAGATCATGGCATCCAGTCCCATCACTTCATGGCATAGATGGGGAAACAGTGGAAACAGAGATTTATTTTGAGGGGCTCCAAAATCACTGCAGATTGTGACTGCGGCCATGAAACTAAAAGACGCTTGCTCCTTGAAAGAAAAGCTATGACATACCTAGACAGTGTATTAAAAAGCCGAGACGTTACTTTCCTGACAAAAGTCTGTCTAGTGAAAGCTGTGGTTTTTCCAGTAGTCATGTAAGGACGTGAGAGTTTGGTTATAAAGAAAGCTGAGTGCTAAAGAATTGATGCTTTTGAACTGTAGTGTTGGAGGAGACTCTTGAGCGTCCCTTGGACTGCAAGGAGATCCAACCAGTCCATCCTAAAGGAAATCAGTCCTGAAGGATTGATGCTGAAGCTGAAACTCCAATACTTTGGCCACCTGATGCAAAGAACTGACTCATTAGAAAAGACCTTGATGCCAGGAAAGATTGAAGACAGAAGGAGAAGGGGACAACAGAGGATGAGATGGCTGGATGGCATCACCAACTCGATGGACATGAGTTTGAGCAAGCTCCAGGAGTTGGTGATGAACAGGGAGGCCTGGCGTGCTGCAGTCCATGAGGTCACAAAGTCTGACATGAGAGGAGCAATTGAACTGAACTGAACGGATAGATATATAAAAACTAGAGATCATCATAGACTGAGAATGTATAAATGTATATACCAAACAATATAACAGCAAAATGTTGTTATATAAGATACAAATATAACAGAGTTAAGTACTCTATTTAACTTAGCCATGATTTATGAAATCATAAAAAGTTACATACAAGAGGAATTTCAAAAAACAATTATAGCAGAAACTTTAATACTTTATTTCAGAATTAGGCAAATCTAGAATGGACGGAGGAGCCTGGTAGGCTGCAGTCCATGGGGTCGCTAAGAGTCGGATACGACTGAAGTGACTTAGCAGCAACAAAACATTTTTGGGTACCCATAGAATATTTACAAAAATCACTCATTTGACTGCAGAGAAAACTTTAACAGATTCTAAAACCACATTCTCTGATATTAATAAAGTTGAAAACAAATAATGTAAGGATGAGCAAAAACCATACAAAGAGGAAATCAAAACAAAATTGCAAAGTATCTATAAAGTAGTGAAAAAGAGAACACTTTATCCCAAAACCCAAATGTCACAGTAGAAACTGTACTTAGAAGAAAATCTATATCTTAGTTTTAATTATTAAAGAAAAAATGTAAAAAATATGGGTAGTAGAGTTTCTATCTTAAGAAACTGGAGGCAGAGAAGAGTGACAAAGTAAACCAAAAGAAATGAGGAAGAGGGAATTAAGATTAAAGCTAAACTAATAGAAAATAAGTAGATACTACAAATAAATATAAATGCCTTTCTCTGCAAAAGATGAGGAAGATCCACTCTGATTAAGAAAAAGAAGCTGAGCAACAGATAAAATTAAGAATTCTGTAGAAACAAAAAAAGAATTCTATAGAAAATTACAGAGGAGGAGAAATTTAAAGCATAAGAAATCTATGGCAACAAACTGAAATCCCAGATAAAATGGGAAATTCTCTAATAAAAATACAAATTACCAAAATGGATCCTAAGGTAAGATAAATATAAATAGACCACCTCACACAGAAAATCTTGAAATGTATTTAAAAACTTTGCATTGGAAAGACCCCAGGATTACATGGAATTCATAGTTGAGCCTTAGTTGACCTTTAGTTAATTCTTATGTTATTTTAAATGGTCAAAACCTAAAGCAAAAAATAGAACTCTTCAATTCATTTTAAGATTTAATATCAAAGCTTGAAATAGTTGACATATTTCATCTAAGATGCCAATGAATGCAAAATTCATATTATTTTATGTACCATAACAAAAACACTTAGGACTTAGAATTTTTATTTTGAATTTACTCAAATTTAGGCTTATTTTAAAAGATTATCTTCTATCACTCTTGTGCATCATAAAAAAGAAGGTCTTCATATTCAGAGTCAAATTCTTCTGAATCACTTTTCAATCCAAAGCTGATGATGTCTGTGTTTTCTGTAAAATACTGTTCTGTAAAATACTGTACCACCAAAGCATTGGTAATACCGCCTTTCTCCAGAGAAGGGTCCATTGCTGTCTCTGGGTTTCCCCCGCCCCCAAAATGCTGATATTGGCAAATTTTGATGCCACATCTTTCTTACTCTTGCTGCAGGTGTCAATGGAAGGTTTCAGACAAGTTCACACAAGGCACAGCCATAACAGCTGTGTCACAACTTAGGCCTGGCCTATGGCAATTGTCAGTGGCACCTTGATTTCAGAGATTCTAAAGCATGAAACAATATGCATCATAAATTTGAAGAAAAATAGTGCAAAACCATAATCTCACATATGGAATACAGTGTAAACATTCTAGAACACCATCAATGAGAATCCTACAATGCATCAAAGAAATAAGACCGAACACCAGACCTTCAAATCTGAGGAGCAGTGGTAATAAACAGAAAGAGAAATTGAGTGAAGAGAGTTAAGTCGACTAGAACAGTGCTGATATCACTTTTAGAAAAACAGTACTTGACCAAGGGCCCAGAGATCTGACTTATAATCCTAGCCAGTCACTGAGCTTCTGTGTAACTTGGACCAGGATGTGTCACTCCCTGGTTCCAGTGTCCCAAGGTGAAAGAAGGGTCTGCCTGAAGCCCTTTCCAGCACTGATATTCTGGGAGCTCATGAGTCTAGGGCAGTGTCTCATCCATGATGAATCCAGCCCCGGTTTTATACCGGACTTTGTATAAGTCAAACCTTGGTTACTCAGGTAGAAAACTGGTCACGCTGCCCAATAAATCTTCCTACTCTTTAATTTCATACAATAGTGAGTGTAACCACAACTCCTGTGAAAATGAAAAATCACCAGATTCCCCTCCCCACCTTACTCCAGACAAATATTTATGTCCTGGCTCCTTTCTGAAACCCCTTCCATGAAAGCCCGAGGAGGCCTCCTGTGCAGGAGCCTTCAGTGAGAGCCCAAGACAAGGCACTGGACTTGTGTTTATTGCCAGCTCAGAGCTTTCTCACATTCTCTCTTTTCTTGCAGCTCCTTATTCTCCTCTTGATAGTTCTTTTATTTAAAATGAATTTACATTCATTTATTTACATTTTTATTGCAGAAAATAGACATGACATACAACATCATTTTAACCATTTTAAGTGTGCAGTTCAGTAGCATTAAGTACATTCACATTGTACAACCTATTTAATTTTCTCGTTAAAAAAAAATTAGTAACAAATTCAAATAGCACCTGAAGGTATCAAATGAAAAATTAGTCTCTTTGTCATTTGTGCCAAAGGAAACCACTCATATTTCTTGTGGATCCTTCCAGAATTATTTTTAATTTATATATCAGTATATATAGTATGTGGGGCTTCCCTGGCGCCTCAGTGGTAAAGGATCTGCCTGCCAGTGCAGGAAACATGGGTTCAATCCCTGTGCTGGGAAGATCCCCTGGAAGAGGAAATGGCAACCCACTTAGTATTCTTGCCTGGGAAATCCCATGGACAGAAGAGTCTGGCAGGCTACATTCCTTGGTGTCACAAATGAGTTGAACATGACTTAGCCACTAAAAAACAACAATATACAATATGTATTCTATACTTAAAAAATATTTATACAAGCAGATTTTTTAATTTTAAAGATTTATGCCCATTGTGCTGCCTTTGCTTTTTTACCTAAAAAAAAATCTTGGAACTGTTTCTGTGTCAACACATATAATTCTACTTCAATTTTTTGTTGTTGTTTTTAAACATGTGTTTATAAGATAATTGATTTAACAAGTATTCTATGGATAGTATCATATTGGTTCTAACTTTTTGTTGCTATTATTTTTTTATTTTTGTAACTGCTATTTTTGCTATTACAAATAATGCTGCCATAACCATCCTTGTATATATAATATGTCATATGTTAGTTACTATATCTTTAGTCTCAGTTCCTAACTGTGGAATTCCAGGATCAAAGGGCATATGCATGTAACTCGTTTATTTTAAAGACTTTTCTTTGTAGAGTCTAAATGTGAAAGTTTTGTTTCTCAAACCATCATTTTCAACTGTGTTATTTTGAACACCCTTCAGGCTTTTAACGGTGTCTTGAGCAGATTCCATAACTTTCCAGTCCATTTAAAACTTCAAAGCTGATTCAAAGCTCTCCTTTTCCCTTGAGATACTTGGAAGGACTCCTTCATGATAGAACAGAGGAGGAATGGAGGTGGGAAAAAAGCAAATTCTTCTTGACTTTAAACATCTCTTGTTGGCTATGCTGTTTCTCTGGCTGACCAGGTGGATGGTTGATGCTTGTGGCAGGTAGCAAGATCTTTAGTTCTGTGGAGGTGTCTCACGATCCCCAACATGGGCAACATGGCTGTAGTTCAGCCTCTTCCTGAGCACCCACCATGGGATCACGGGGGTCCACTTCACAGCTGTTGCTCCCTGAATGGGTAACCTTCTTAGATGAAGTACTGGCAAGGTAATTCAAGCCCAGAAACCTTCTGTAGGGTCCTCTCAACCCACAGAACAACCAAGTGTCGTTGCCACCCTTGGAGTTACATTCAGCTGGGTTCAGGGAGGAGGGCGCATCCTTCCTTCCCTCTCACAAATAATGAAAAGCTTCTCATGGTGATCGTGATTGTCTTTTCTCACAAGACCACCAGTGACCATTCTTCCCACTCTTTCTGAGTCTTCTTAAATTGGCTCAGCATGTTGTTGAGGTATGTTGATGGTAGGAGTGCCAGTTTTGCTTCCTTCCATAAGCCCTGGGAAAGTATTTGACTCCCATCTCAAGGTGACTGATGGCTGTAGATGTATACATCTCTAGTTTTTCTTACCTAGTGTCCAACAGTATGAACTTTGGGTTTAAAATGCAATTTAGGAAGAGGAAAAAGTCCCTCTCAATTTCTTGTTACATGCATTTAGTTATTTACAAACTACTCTCCAAAAAGGTTATATTGATGTACATTACCATCAACAGCAAATGGGAATGCCTGTTTGCCAAACCTTTCCTAACATTCCCTTTAACATTTCTTCTTTTTTTAAAAAAAAGTTTAATTATTTACTTTTGGCTGTGCTGGATCTTCGTTGCTGCACTTGGGCTTTCTCTATTTGGGGTGTGTGGGCTTCTCATTATGATGGCTTTTCTTGTTGCAGAACGCAGGCTCTAGGGTACAGGCTCAGTAGTTGTGGCCTACGGGCTTAGTTGCCTCATGGCATGTGGAATCTTCCTGGATAAGGGATCAAACGCATGTCCCTGCATTGGCAGGAGGATTTGTAACCACTGGGCCACCGGGGAAGTCTCCCTTCAACATTTTTGAAGATCAAAGCTCCTGGTTGAACCAAGCTTCTCAGTTTACTTTGTCTTCTATAGGAGCAAGAAGAAAAAGAAATCAGACTGGGAATACAGAGCCCCAATCTCCGTGCTATCATATGAGTATTTGTTGTTTAGATGTTGGGCTATTTTATGTGTATATACTTGACTTCTAATAATTAGCTACAGAGTATGTCTAGAGAACTAAAGTGGACTGGAATGGGTGAATTTAACTCAGATGACCATTACATCTACTACTGTGGGCAGGAATCCCTTAGAAGAAATGGAGTAGCCATCATGGTCAGCAAAAAAGTCCAAAATGCAGTACTTGGATGCAGTCTCAAAAACGACAGAATGATCTCTGTTCGTTTCCAAGGCAAACCATTCATTATCACAGTAATCCAAGTCTATGCCCCAACCAATAATGCTGAAAAAAGCTGAAGTTGAACAGTTCTATGAAGACCTACAAGACCTTTTAGAACTAACACCCAAAAAAGATGTCCTTTTTATTATATGAGACTGGAATGCAAAAGTAGGAAGTCAAGAAACACCTGGGGTAACAGGCAAATTTGGCCTTGAAATATGGAATGAAGCAGGGCAAAGGCTAATAGAGTTTTGCCAAGAGAACACAGTGGTCATAGCAAACACCCTCTTCCAACAACACAAGAGAAGACTCTACACATGGACATCACCAGATGGCAACACCAAAATCAGATTGATTATATTCTTTGCAGCCAAAGATGCAGTCAGCAGTCAAGTCTATACAGTCAGCAAAAACAAGACCAGGAGCTGACTGTGACTCAGATCATGAACTCCTTATTGCCAAATTCAGACTTAAATGGAAGAAAGTAGGGAAAACCACTAGATCATTCAGGTATGATCTAAATCAAATCCCTTATGATTTCACAGTAGAAGTGAGAAATAGATTTAAGGGCCTAGATCTGATAGATAGAGTGCCTGATGAACAATGGACTGAGGTTCGTGACATTGTACAGGAGACAGGAATCAAGACCATCCCCATGGAAAAGAAATGCAAAAAAGCAAAATGGCTGTCTGGGGAGGCCTTACAAATAGCTATGAAAAGAAGAGAAGTGAAAAGCAAAGAAGAAAAGGAAAGATATAAGCATCTGAATGTAGAGTTCCAAAGAATAGCAAGGAGAGATAAGAAAGCCTTCCTCAGCGATCAGTGCAAAGAAATAGAGGAAAAGAACAGAATGGGAAAGACTAGAGATCTCTTCAAGAAAATTAGAGATACCAAAGGAACATTTCATGTAAAGATGGGCTCGATAAAGGACAGAAATGGTATGGACCTGACAGAAGCAGAAGATATTAAGAAGAGGTGGCAAGAATACACAGAAGAACTGTACAAAAAAGATCTTCACAACCCGGATGATCACGATGGTGTGATCACTCACCTAGAGCCAGATATCCTGGAATGTGAAGTCAAATGGGCCTTAGAAAGCATCACTATGAACAAAGCTAGTGGAGGTGATGAAATTCCAGTGAAGCTATTTCAAATCCTGAAAGATGATGCTGTGAAAGTGCTGCACTCAATATGCCAGCAAATTTGGAAAACTCAGCAGTGGCCACAGGACTGGAAAATGTCAGTTTCATTCCAATCCCAAAGAAAGGCAATGCCAAAGAATGCTCAAACTATCGCACAATTGCACTCATCTCACATGCTAGTAAAGTAATGCTCAAAATTCTCCAAGTCAGGCTTCAGCAATACATGAACCGTGAACTTCCAGATGTTCAAGCTGGTTTTAGAAAAGGCAGAGGAACCAGAGATCAAATTACCCACATCCGCTGGATCATTGAAAATTCAAGAGAGTTCCAGAAAAACATCTATTTCTGCTTTGTTGACTATGCCAAAGCCTTTGACTGTGTGGATCACAAGAAACTGTGGAAAATTCTGAAAGAGATGGGATTAGCAGACCACCTGACCTGCCTCTTGAGAAATCTGTATGCAGGTCAGGAAGCAACAGTTAGAACTGGACATGGAACAACAGACTGGTTCCAAATAGAAAAGGAGTACATCAAGGATATATATTGTCATCCTGCTTATTTAACTTCTATGCAGAGTATATCCTGAGAAACGCTGGACTGGAAGAAGCACAAGCTGGAATCAAGACTGCAGGGAGAAATATCAATAACCTCAGATATGCAGATGACACCACCTTTATGGCAGAAAGTGAAGAGGAACTAAAAAGCCTCTTGATGAAAGTGAAAGAGGAGAGTGAAAAAGTTGGCTTAAAACTCAACACTCAGAAAATGAAGATCATGGCATCTGGTCCCATCACTTAATGGGAAATAGATGGGGAAACAGTGAAAACAGTGTCAGACTTTATTTTGGGGGGCTCTAAAATCACTGTAGATGGTGATTGCAGCCATGAAGTTAAAAGACACTTACTCCTTGGGAGGAAAGTTATGACCATCCTAGATAGCATATTCAAAAGCAGAGACATTACTTTGCCAGCAAAGGTCCATCTAGTCAAGGCTATGGTTTTTCCAGTGGTCATGTATGGGTGTGAGAGTTGGACTGTGAAGAAAGCTGAGCACTGAAGAATTGATGCTTTTGAACTGTGGTGTTGGAGAAGACTCTTGAGAGTCCCTTGGACTGCAAGGAGATCCAACCAGTCCGTTCTAAAGGAGATCAGTCCTGGGTGTTCTTTGGAAGGACTGATGCTAAAGCTGAAACTCCAATACTTTGGCTACCTCATGTGAAGAGTTGAGTCATTGGAAAAGACTCTGATGCTGGGAGGGATTGGGGGAAGGAGGAGAAGGGGACGACAGAGGATGAAATGGCTGGATGGCATCACCGATTTGATGGACATGAGTTTGTGTGAACTCCGGAGTTGGTGATGGACAGGGAGGCTGGTGTGCTGCAATTCATGGGGTCACAAAGAGTCGGACACAACTGAGCGACTGAACTGAACTGAACTGATGTCTTGCCTCTGTCAGCTCTGAGAACAGGTACTATCCGAGGGCAATGGACCTGTTGTGAATGCTGGAGAGTAGAGGAGAAGCTAGCACCCTGTGAGGATAATGTTGAGGTACTTAGGAAGGTGTATAATAAGATATTTAACTGGCTTTTGTCTGGAGGTCCTGGGTGATTACCTCCAAATTCTTGAAATTTTCAGTGATAAGTGTCTTTATTATTTGTGGTTGGCCCCTCAGATAATTTCTGATAGTTTATGCTAATGAGGTAGCTCAGGATGCGGGCTTCACATACCTGAAAGACTAACTATATGATTAGAGGATTAGATTTTAAATGATATCAGCTCAACTTTCAGGTAGGAGAAGTGTCTGGAGATTGAGCTCAGCCACATGGATGATATTTCAATCATATCTACATAAGGAAACACCAGTAAAAACTCTGGGAACCAAAGTTCAGGTGAGTTTTATTTTGTTTTACATATTGTTGCACACTGATATGCTGACCAGAAGGCAATGCATCCTTGAAGATGATGGAAGTTTTGCTTTTGAAAACCTCCCAACTTTGCCCTGGGGCTTCCCTTGTAGTTCAATCAACTGGTTCGATTCCTGGGTTGGGAAGATCCGTTGGAGAAGGAAATGGCAACCCACTCCAGTATTCTTGCCTGGAGAATCCCATGGACAAAGGAGCCTGTTAGGCTTCAAAGAGGCTGGTAGGCTACTTTGAGACCTGGTAGGTCTCAAAGAGTCAGACACCGCTTAGCAACTGAACCACCATTACCACCAACAACTTTGCCCTACATATCTCTTCCTTTCATTAATTTTTATTTATATTCTCTTACTATAATAAAATTATAACTGTAAGTATGTCACTTTCTTGAATTCTGTGAGTCATTCCAGAATGTTATCAACCCTGAGAGGACAGTGGAAACTCCTAAATTTGCAGCCAGTGAGTAAGAAGGTGGGCTGGAGACCACTGAACTTGCAGCTGGTGTTTGAAGTAAGGACAGTTTTATAGAGGACCGTGCCCTTAACCTGTGAAGTTTGGCCTAACTCTCAGAAGTTGGTGTCAGAACTTCTTACACTGAGGGAGAATCTCTAGGCAAAAGTTAGAACTGTGAGGTCTAACCACAGTCACCCTTATGGGAACCTACTTCCATGACAAAAAGAGTTAAGAAAATTAATTTCTATCTATGTTCCTTACTGAAAAGTCAAACAACCCTGTGGCCTAGCGAAGAGATTGCCCACCTGGAATGTCTTCATGTATCTCTGCTCAAAAGACTTGGTCCAGTGGGCTACTTCTACAGGTCAAGGGAAGAGAATAGTAGGTTCATCAGGGACCATAAGTTATTCAACTATGGGTCCCTCTCTGAGAACATATAATCGTGCTTCCCTATGACAGATACTAAAATAATAACAGTGGTAGTAGTAATCACAATAATAATTTAGTGAAACAGGAATGTCCACTTCTGGTAGTCAGAAGGCTTGAGAATCATCCATCTAATGGGTTAAGAAGGAATAGACTAGGGTCTTCCCTGGCGGTCCAGTGGTTAAGATTGGGCTTCTAATGCAGGAGGCCTGGGTTGGATCCCTAGTCGGGGAACTAACTGTGCAGTGCTGTGTGGCCAATAGATAAAAAAAAAACACATTTTTTTTAAACAGGAATAAACCAGGTCAAAACAATGAAGACTGAAAGAAGTTGGGAAAAAATTTTCTTAAATCATGAAGGATCAGAAGGATAAGAATGCTTATTCTCCATTACATTTCAAAGTATTTGAATCTTGAAGCAGAAAAATTGAATACATGCAATATATATAGTGGGACATGGAATGAGAGAATCCATTACTCAGTGAAACAGCGAAAGCTAAAAATATCCAAAAGGTTTAGAGGAAATTCAAGAGGGACAAGCCAAAATAGATTATTTCTTAAGAAAAAATAAAATTAGGCTGTTATAACTTTCTGAGG
Source organism: Oryx dammah (assembly GCF_014754425.2). NCBI lineage: Eukaryota > Metazoa > Chordata > Mammalia > Artiodactyla > Bovidae > Oryx > Oryx dammah. The sequence continues at coordinate 91,582,431 of NW_024070186.1, forward strand.
TCTTGGAACAGAGTCAAGCATTCACACAACATGTGCTTAGAACTCACTCCAAAAGTAGAGCCCTCAGCTGAGTGGATAATGAAGATGACTCAGTCTCATCTCCCAAAAGGAGGGGACCCATTACATCAGATCCTGGCTCAGCCCACTTAGGATTCTCAGGCTCATTCAGTTGCCTGGTCATGCTGGAATTCTTTGTCCTGCCCACAGATATCAGTTTATATACCACAAAAGAAATCATTTCAGTCTTCTCTATCAAGTCCCTGACAGACTTCCATTTCTACTGGCACTCTTGCATACTCTGGTGTTGGACGGATGCTGGACAAGTTTTGTCTTTATTTATTCAAGAGTTCAGCTCCAGGCCAAAATCCTTTGTGTGATATTTTAGAACTGATCATTGAAAATTACAGGGCTTTGCCTGGCAGGCCTCATGGACAGAAGTTGCCCTCCCCACATCAGACTATGCACTGCCAATCCATTGCAAGTTTCTGGAGGGAGTTGCAGTCAAGGACCCAGTCTTCCTTCTCCCTAATCCAACCAGCCATGCTCAGACACATAGCTACATTCCTAACCTAGATGTCTCTACTCAGTCCTCCTCTTTGGGGGCCTTAACTGAACTTTGGGTACTTTTCTCTGCTTTGACTCAGTACCTTTTTACTTTTAGCCCCTCTCTCTCTCTCCCTCCCCCTGGCCCATAGTCCACGAACAGGCAGGAACTTTTGTTCAGGGTTTCTTGACAGGGAGATGATTGCTTCCATATGTTCTTCTCTGGTGGTTAAGATGGTAAGCAATCTGCCTGCAATGAAAGAGACCTGGGTTTGATCCCTGGGTGAGGAAGATTCCCTGGAGAAGGGAATAGCAACCCACTCAAGTATTCTTGCCTGGAGAATTCCATGGACAGGGGAGCCTGGTGGGCTACAGTCCATGGGGGCGCAAAGAGTCAGCTACAACTGAGCAGCTAACCTAACACATATACTGCATTCACCTGAAAAGTTTTCAAAATATGTACATTAAGACCCTAAATGCCCAGCAATAAGGACTTAGCAAATCAATTCTGGTGCATTTATAAGACAGAATATTGTACAGATGTTAAAAGTGGTGATGGAGATAACTGAAACAATGCTTATCATAGATGATTCAAAGCAGCATATACTCTATATTTGCATTTGTGTAAAGAAAAAGTATGCAGACAGACTAGTTAGCAGTGGGGCTTCCCTGGTGGCTCATCTGGTAAAGAGTCTGCCTGCAATGCAAGAGACATGGGTTTGATCCCTGGGTTGGGAAGATCCCCTGGAGAAGGAAATGGCAACCATCTCCAGTATGCTTGCCTGGAAAATTCCAGGGACAGAAGGGCTTGGTGGGCTATAACCCATAGAGTCAGAAAAGTCGAACACAACATAGTGACTAAACTGCCAACCACCACCATTTCCACATCATTACCAGTGGTTACCTCTGGATAGTGAGGTTATTCGTGTTTGATCTTCTTACTTATCTATATTTTTCTAATCTAGGATGACTATAATTTCTATAATAAGAAAAAACAATAAAAGTTATTACTTTTAATGTAATGCTCCTTGAAAGAGCAATTCTATATCTAGGAATTCATCTGAAGAGTATAATTTTAAGTGTGCATGCAAAGATTTAACTAATGTTTAATGCAAAGTTGTTTACAATGAAACAATCTAGTGAAAATCTAGAAATAATTCCTTATGTTAGGAGATTGGAAAAATAAATTTTAATACCTCCATAAATTATATTAGGCAGCTAAATTAGATATTTAATGACCTGAAAAGAGGTTCATAATATATTAATAGGGTTTTTTAAAAAGCAGATTACATAACACTGAATGTCCATAACCTTTGACTCAGAAATTCCACTTCCAGGAAATGGAACTAGCACAAAGAAACAGTGTAAATATCTTGATTGTGTCATTTCAGTGAAAAAGTAGAAACTACTCAAATTTTATCAATGGAGAATACTAAAACAAATAATGGCACATTCATATAATGGACTACTAAACAACTGTTAAAAACAATGAAGTAAATTCTTGTGAACTAACAAGAAAAATGTCATGATGTATTCTTAAATGAAGATATACCTATATGGAGAAATTATGAAATACACTCTAAATTTTTTATTTCCATTCTGTTTCAGTAACATTTCCACAGCCTCTATCATCATTCTACTTCTGTCTCTGTGAATTTGACTATTCTAGACCCTGCACATAAATAAAATCATATAGTATTTGTCATTTTGTAACTGGCTTATTTCACTTAGTATAATATTGTCATCCATGTTATAGCACGTGTCAGCCTTTATTCTTTTCTAAGGCTGAATAATATTTTGTTGTATGTATATACAATATTTTGTTTATCCATTCATCTGCTCGTGGACATTTAGATTGCTTCCACCATTTGCCTCATCTATAATACTGCCATGAACATGATTATACAAATATCTGTTTGAATTCCTGCTTTCAATTCATTTGGGTATATACATAGAATTGCAATTGTTATATAGTAATTCTACATTTCATTCTCATCAATTAGGGTTTCTTTCGCTTCTTGGCCTTTTGGCTGAGATCAAGTGGTGGCTCAGATGGAAACCGTCTGTCTACAATGTGGAAGACCTGGGTTCGATCCCTGGGTCGGGAAGTTCTCTGGAGAAGGAAATGGCAACCCACTCCAGTACTCTTGCCTAGAAAATCCCATGGACGGAGGAGCCTGGTGTCCATGGGGTCGCAAAGAGTTGGACACGACTGAGCGACTTCAGTTTTTGTTTTTTTTTAGGTAATAAAATTATTTTAAAATTGACTATGATGATGGTTGTCATATCTATGGATATACTAAAAACTACTGAATTGTAAAGTTTAAAATTGGTGAATTGTATCATACATGAATAAACAAATTTGTCTCTTAAAAAAGCAAAACAGAAAAACATTTGCTTAAGAGCACTAAAGCTGAACCCTTCTCAACTTCTATCCCCAAGAAAGGCTGGACAATGAGAAAGCTTTTCAACCTCAAAGGACTGGCAGCTTGCATCAATTTTTTTGGATTCTGGACATCTAGTTTCAGGGAGTCTCGTGTACATTAAAACTCTCCCTCTGGCTATGTGGGGCCACAGTGCATTAAGCATTTGGTGACGAAAGTGGTTTGGAGAATGTCCATTTTATTAATTTAATTATTCTTAATATGATGTTTACTTCTGTTTCCCACAGATGTTCCCCTTTGTATCTTGTTTCTGCCTGTCCCATGGAACTGACTGTCTGACAAGTAAGGCCTAGGAGACAGGTTCCCTGCTAAGACTCATAGTGGCAGCCCTTTCCAATGGCCTCCCATCATTCCAGCAAGCACCAACAAAAGATGTCTCTTACCTTTAAAGACTTGCTGGGGATTGAAAAGTTAACCAAAGAGTCATTTAGGGACATGACTGTAACATGAAAAAATAATCTACTAATTACTGTGACTCCTGTTTCACTCAAGATCGGTATCCATACATGTAAGGACCAGAAGTCTTCCCACTTGCTTTATATGAAATTATTCAATTTGTGTTCCTGAAATAGTTCTTGTTGTTGTTGTTCAGTTGCTAATTTGTGTATGACTCTTTGCGACCCCATGGACTACAGCATGCCAGGTTTCCCTGTCCTTCACTATCTCTCAGGGTTTGCCCAAACTCATGTCCATTGAGTCAGTGATGCCATTCAACCATCTCATCCTCTGTCGCCCCCTTCTCCTCTTGCCTTCAATCTTTTCTAGCTTCAGGGTCTTTTCCAATGAGTCGGCTTATCACTCAGGTGGTCAAAGTATTGGAGCTTCAGCTTTAGCATCAGCCCTTCCAATGAATATTCAGGGTTAATTTTCCTTAGAATTGACTAGTTTGATCTCCTTGCTGTCCAAGGGACTCTCAAGAGTCTTCTCCAGCACCACAATTACCTGTTGTGTTACTGGAATTCTGAAGAGCATTTCCCCTTCTTTTCCAAAAATGATGCTGTTGCAATTTTTATTTCTTGGGGTAGATTTCTCACATTAGCATCACCTTTAAGATTTTTAGGTATGAATATTAACTTCATCTCTCTGAGCTTCTTCATTAAAAAAAAAGAATTTTGAACTAGAATATTTCTAAAGTCTTTGCCAGTTTTGATATTCTGTAACTGTATAACAAGTAAATTACAAAGGAAAGTATTTATTTGGGGGACAATTTTCCCCCTCTTAAGACATTCATCTTCTATTGGGAGATTTCTTTTCTACCTGGAGTCACTGATACTTAACCCCATTAGGCTCTAATGCCTCTAATTAGGCCAGAATCAAGAAACCACACAGTCTAGTTCCAATCTACCTGTCCAGTTATCATCATTGCTTTCCTCAAAGATCCCTCCAGTTCTATCAAAAGTAAACTGCTTACCTTGATTCTTGCCTCTGAGTTTGTGTGTGCACGCATGCTCAGTCGCTCAGTCATGTCCAACTCTATGAGACCTTCCTGCCAGGCTCCCCTATCCGTGGGCTTCTCCAGGCAAGAATGCTGGAGTGGGTTGCCATGCCCTCCTCCAGGGGCTCTTCCTGACGCAGGGATCAAACCTGTGTCTCATGTCTCCTGCATTGGCAGGTGGATTCTTTACCACTGAGCCACCTGGAAAGCCTTGCCTCTAAGTTCATGCTCATGTTATTTGCTCTACCTGGAATATCTTTTCCCACATTTGTGCTTTGAAATCTTATCCTTCTTAAATGAAGTCATGTTCCCTTTTCTTTGTGATGATTGTTCCATATGGTCTTTGAAAACAGAAACCATAACATCTGTATCTTTAGTATTGATGGCAAAACTAAAACAGAAAATGATTCCAAAATATCTGATGATGACATTCTTATTTGAATTGTTATTGTTTAAATGTTTTAGCTCTACTACAAAACTGTACATTTTTTAAAAGGCAAGGATCATGTACATAATCCTTTGAATTTCTCATAGCTCTTAGCAGTATATTACACAAAATGAACACCAATAATTGGAATGCTAGAAGGAGAATCATATCCCTTTGCCTCTTAGTTCTGAACAACAGAAATATAAATCCAGGAATCAGACTATAATCCAAATATCAGCTTTTTTTTTTGGTTGTACTGTTCAGCTTGTGGGATCTTAGTTTTCTCTTCAAATTGAACCCTGGTGCTCAGCAGTGAAATCATAGAGGTCTAACCACTGGACAACCAGGGAATTCCCCAGGTATCAGTTTTTCATGGTAATGTTAGATTGGAGAACACAGCCTGGTTCAGAAATCAAAATATACTTTTCACATTCCTTCATCTCAAATTGAACCAAACCACCCAAGCACAGGCAGAACTTATACAAACATACATGCAGTCTGTTCTAGCTAGTCTACTGCATGAAGACAAGAAGACTGCATATCCCCTGTGGGTAAGATCATTCCACAGAAAGTGAAGGAAGAACATGGCTATGTATATGCAGTGAACCTTTTTCTAAAATAACAATCGCACAAATCATTGTATTTCCCATAAGAAACACTGGGAGGTGAAAGAACAAAAAGGACTGATGCTTTCTCCTTAATACTTCTGAGAAAGCAAAACTATGTTTTGGACCAAGGCAAGAAGTCACGGAAAGGGAGGGGTTGTCATTTCTTACATTTGATGGTTAACAAAAGTATGTGTGCCATCCTGATAATGGTCCATTCTAGAATGTACTATTCACAAACCTGTCACAGCCTTCTACCTGGTAATGCAAATTGAAGCCAACACTTGGAGGTCAATTTGAGGTTAGGCATGGAGCATCTTAAGAAACTGAGCTAGGTGCTAAGTCTCAATTCCTGATGCTACTAGTTGGGTAGAGAGTGGGAAGTCTGAGAATTCTAATGGTTTTCAAGTCAATGTCAAGGTAAAAATCTAGGGCCTTCTTTTTTTTTTTCTTCAGCTAAGACAGCAAAAGAGATGATTTATTGTACACGTTACATTCAGCCACAACTGAGAAGAGAACTAGTCCATAGTTTTCACAGGTCCAGGGCAATGGACCAAAAGGGACGGCTTTGATATGAGCAAGGTAGGTCTCTCAAAGGTGGTCAAGGCGATCAGGATGGCCATAGATGTTCCAGATCCCTTGAGAAGTTCTAGATAGTAGGCATGCAGTCCACACTTTGTACCAGTGTCCCCGGCCTCTGGCTTCCCTTGTTTCTGCTTCTGTGGCTTCCACAGGTGTACAAGTTTACTTGGACCTCTGCCTCATCTTTCTTCTTTTGTGCTTCAGCCTGCGCATTCGCTTCTTCCTCCACTTCGCTCTCATGGTGCAGAGGTTTCTCAAAAGATGGCGCTAAGGCAGAGACTAGGGCCTTCTTTTAAATTACAAGTGGAACAAAATTAAAAGGGAGTCAAGATGAGGAGACAAGAGGGTGAAGTATGGAGGCTATCTTTTTTTTTAAGAAGGATTAGCATGAGTGACAGGGAGTGGGGGAGCTTTAGGAGCTTAACTTGGTCAGAGTTCCAGTGCTAACGTCAACCTATTTTTTATCTACTATTAAAGATTTTTAAGTCAGCTATTACATAGTCACAGAATTAAAAGAAATCACACATAAAGAGCTTTTTAAAAAGAATGAGAATGATTTCCCACAACATCTAGAATATCAATAAAGAGATTATTTTACAAAAGAATGAAGTTCAAAGTTTTAAGTTGAAAATTGCAATAAGCGAAATAACAAATTCACTAGAGAGGCTTAATGACAGATTTAACAGGTAGAAGAAAGAATCAGCACACTTGATGATGAGTCAACTGAGATAATGTAATCTGAAGAACAGAAAGGAGAAAAAAGAAAAATGAGAAAACCTCACAGATTTGTGTGACACCATCAAGTGTCCTGACATAAGCATAATGGGAGTCCCAGAAGGAGAGGAGGGGGAGAAAAGGACAAAAATATATTGAAGAAATGATAGATTAAAACTTCCAAAATTTGATGAAAAGAATTAACTTATGTATCCAAGAGGATCAACACACTGTAAGTATGATTACCACAAAGAGACTGATAACTGAGCATATTAGAGTCAAACTTTAGAAAACCAAAGATAGAACCTTTAAAGCAGAAAGAGAAACACAGCTCTTCACATCCAAGGGATCATCAGTAAAATTAGTAACTGACTTTAGTTAGAAACATGGAAGCCAGAAGGAAGTAGGATAATACATTCAGACAAAGAATTGATGCTTTTGAACTGTAGTGTTGGAGAAGACTCTTGAGAGTCCCTTGGACTGCAAGGAGATCCAACTAGTCCATTCTGAAGGAGATCAGCCCTGGGATTTCTTTGGAAGGAATGATGCTAAAGCTGAAACTCCAGTACTTTGGCCAACTCATGCGAAGAGTTGACTCATTGGAAAAGACTCGAATGCTGGGAGGGATTGGGGACAGGAGGAGAAGGGGACGACAGAGGATGAGATGGCTGGATGGCATCACTGACTCCATAGACTTGAGTCTGAGTGAACTCCGGGAGTTGGTGATGGATAGGGAGGCCTGGCGTAATGTGATTCATGGGGTCGCAAAGAGTCGGACACGACTGAGCGACTGAACTGAACTAAAAAGAAAAACCTGTCAACCAAAAATTCTATATCCAGAATTGGATATAAATGAAGAAATTCAACCATTACAAGGAAACAAAAACTGAAAGATTTTCTGGCTAGCAAACCTGCCCACAATACATGCTAAGGCAAGTCCTTCAGGCTGAAATAAGAGGGCGCCAGTGTGTTAGTCACTCAGTTGTGTCCAACTCTGCGACCCCATGGACTGTAGCCTGCCAGGCTCCTCTTTCCATGGAATTCTCCAGGCAAAAATATGGGAGTGGGTAGCCATTCCCTCCTCCAGGGGATCTTCCCAACTCAGGGATCAAACCTGTGTCTCCTGCACTGCAGGTGGATTCTTTACCGTCTGAGCCACCAGGGAAGCTAGACAGTAGCTAAAATCCACACTGAGAAATAAAGAACACTGGGAAACATACTATGCAGATAAATACAAAAGACATTATAAATTTATTTCTTGTTTGTACTCATCTCCTAATTGATTTTAAAATAAACTGCATGAAAAAGTAATTAATTATAAAAGTGAGTTGATCAGCTTATAGTGCAAGAAGGATACAAATAATATTTGCATGAAAATATCACAAAAGAGGGAGGAGGGGATGGAGTTACACTGGAGCAAAGCTTTGTATGCTATTGAAATTAAGTTGGTATTACCCCAAATTAGATTATTTTAGGTTTGGATATTAATTACAATGCCCAGGGCACCCACCAAGAGAATAAATTTTAGTTTTTAAATTCTAAACAAAAATATATACAATAAAAAGAAACAAGGCAGAGCTGAAGATTTCAGTGGCTTGGATTAAGGATAATCATTTTAAGACAGTGTCAGTCTAAAATTAAGGATTCAAATTCCCAGAGCATAGAGTCTATCTGTTCTAGTGTGGGTCATGCCCACTATTATGGTCAAAAGAGGGGTTCCTAGCCTGGCAGATCTCTAGAATTGCATGGGAGGCCTTTTCCCAAATAAGTGGGTTTGGGGAAAAATAAATAAGTGATGACCACTAAATGGGTTAACATCTTGTTAACCAGAATATTAAAGAATCAAAATGGTCTATTTAATGTGACTCTGCCAGATAATAATACATAGAAATTTATACTGTACTATAAACAGATGTATATTTGTGAATAGGGCAATTTGGATTAATAGTGACTGAGTATGGGATAAGGATAAGAAAGTAGGATGGTATGTCAAATTTTTAAAATACTGAAATAGAAGATTGATTTCCCTAAGAAGTTTGAAACTTTAAAGTCTATTTTAGTTTTCTAAGTGCTATATTGACTTGTGAAATTAAGGCATGTGATATTAACTTGCCACAAACTGGAATAAGTTGTAGTTGGTATTTAAATTCTAAACAAAGAGTAAGTGAATAATTGGGAAAAGTACTTGCAAAACATATGACATGTTAACCTGTGACATACATATATAGTTACTATCTATAATAATGTCTACTGCCACACCACCCTGAATGCTCCCAATCTCATGATCTCAGAAGCTAAGCAGGGTAACATACAGGAAATTCTTACACTTTGAAAAAAGACCCATAACTCAAAAAGTAAGATGAACTAAGTATATGAATAAACAATTCATAGAACAGGATATCCAAAGGGGGAAACAGAAAACGAGCAGCTTCACTAGTAGACAGTGAAATAAAAATTAAAGGAACAACAAATTATCACTATTCACTTAGCAGAATGGCTAAAAATAAGCAAAGTAAATTGTTTATGGCCTTTTAGAAAGCAATCTATTAACATTTTAAATAGACCAATCTCATACCTGGAAATCAGTCCCTCAGAAATTAAATTACCAGGGCATTTGGATACACATAAAGGATGTTTATTGAAACACTGGTGCCAGTGGCAATTTTTTTTTTAAGAATTTGAATGTGATAAATAGGGAAACTTGAGTTAATTTTGGTACATCCATGCTGTGGAACATTATGCAGCCTCTAAAATAAAAGAATGAATCAGCACTATACCAGTTAAACTGGAAGGATTTTTATGACATTGTTTAATGAGGAAAGCAAGAAGCAGAGAAAGGTTTACACTATGATTCCTCACTTTGTAAAATATGCATATATATGCATGCTTAACTTTTTTAAATAGTTGAGAGGGGGAATAGTGAGGGAAGAGTCAGGTAAGAAAAGAGAAGACTAAAAAGGGGGGTATCCTAAACATAACATACATGAAATGATTCCATTTGTGGATAAATGATGGATGGACATGTGCATAAATATATATATGAAAATATGATCATCAAAACATTAACAGTGGTTATTTCAGTGTGTTGGGGGTTTATTTCCTTCCTTATACTTTTATGTATTTGAATTTTTACAATAAGCAAAGTTTATATACAACCAAAGGATGGTTATTCATTTTAAAAAGCATATCGCCAATTGCCATGGGATTGAAGTTGAGTCAGAAACACAGTGGGGAGCCAAGAGGACACAGCCAGCTGTAACATACAGACCAACTTAGTAAGTGTTGTAACAGAAGCACATAGTGTTGGGAAAGAGAAGTTAATTGATCTCTCAGATCTGACTGGGAGTTTCTGGAAGAACATTGTTAAAGAAGGCATCTCAGTAGGCTCCTGAAGGTTTGGTAACAATTCAACAGGTAAAGATGGGGATGAAGAGAAATCCAGAATGAAAGAACAGAGTGAGCAAATCACACAGAGGCATTAAACAGGATATATTCAAAGAACGGCAATTGGCCCAGCACAGTATGACTGGAACACAGGTATTGAGCAGACAGAAGGTTAGAATGGTAAGCTAGTTTCCAACTGTGAAAGTAGTTTAGACTGTATTCCACTTGCAGAGGGGGCTTATGGTGGGTCACGGTGGGGGAGGAGGGCGGCCGCGGAGGTTTGTTTGTTTGTTTTTTCAGGAAAGCAACATTCTTAGTTCTGTTTTGGGAGTAGGAAGAGGCAGGAGACAAGAACACCAGTTAGGAAACTTAAAATGATTCGGGCCAAGGTAATCAAGTTTAACAAGAGCAGCAATACGGGAATGCAGAGAAAGAAGATTCTACAAACATTTTTGAGGTAAACAGGGCAGGCCTTGGTAGATGTTAAACCTTCTGTGCCTGGCAGCTGAGGGCTTGGGGATACACCTATCTGAGAAAGAGAACACTGGAACTGAAAGTGGGAACCACGCTGGGAGAAGAATCCCACCATCTTGCAGAATATACAGGGGCTGTATATAAAAGAAAGGAGAAATTCTGAGGTAAAACAAAATTATCAAATTGGTCCCTCTCACTTTCTGTATGTTCCACAGGATAGGGTCTGGCTGTAGAGAATGAGAGATCCGGAGAAAGTCCCGGGTAAAATCTCAGACGTAATTCCTGCTCTTGGGAACTGGAGCCTGAGCGTCTTTCTTCCCGCTCCGCCGCCGAGACCCCCCCGGGACAGCCCCGTTCAGGCGAAGGAAGCGCGGGGCGCGGGTCCGCACGGCCCGGAGCGGCGGAGCGCGGGGTCCGGCGCAGCGCGCGGGGCGGTGCCAGGGGAGGGGCGGGAGGCGCGGCCCCGCCAGAGCCCGGTCCGGGCGGCCCCTGAGGCACCCGACGTCCCGCGCAGACAGCAGAGCCGGGCGCCGCCGTCCCGCCGCCTCCGCGCCCGCCTCCCGGCTCCCAGCGCGGTGATGGGCGCGGCGCCCTGCGGTACGGCCCCCGCCCCTCCCCGTCCCTTCCGGCCCCGCGAACCCGTGAGAGACCGGGGCACTGCCGGCGTTCTGCCGCCAGCCGCGGGCCTGGCGCTCCTCGGCGGTCCAGGACCTGGTGAGGTGAGCAGCGCGCCCTGGAGGATCCCATAGGCGGGAGTTTGTAGGAGCGCTCTGTGGGCAAGATATATCCACAGAACGTCAAACACTTAAATTCTGAAGTAAAAAGTGGAAAGGGGGGAAGGGCGTTCTCTCCTTGGCAGAATCTGGGCCGCTTCTTTGGAAACGGTGGAGAAACTATCTTAGAAACTGGAGGCGAGCCCGGGGTCCCTGACCAGGGATGCCCGTGGCAGTTTCCTGAGGAGAGAAGCGCACTGGTATTTGTCGGGAAGAGGGGCTGCGGCTGTTCTGTTTTGTTAAACAGGCGATAGCCTCCTGAAACGGAGGGATCCGAGAACGGCATGTAGACCCGTAGAGGCTCCTCACGGGGCTTGTCCCCAGACCTGACTATGGGGGGGTGTCGGGGGGAGTGCACCCTAAGGGTGCCAGGTGGCGGGTAGGGTGGACTCCCTCACGAGGGTTGTGAAGTCCTGAATACAGAACGTTTTATTGCTCTGCTTTCTGTCGAACTGCCTTGTTCTGGGCAGAGAGTCGCCCGGGAGCTGCAGCATCCTTGTAACTCTATCTGAAACTAGAGGCCACTTGTTAGATCGGTGTTTGAATGGTGGATATCTTGGTGTACTTGACTTGCAGCGCTGCGGAATGTGAACTTTGAAGTTTTTCTTTAAAATTGAGTTTAGTTGTTATCATTTTAGAATAGGAATCTGTGGGGAGAGACGTCGTGGCATGCTCTAACTCTTCCCTTTGTTGGTTTCCTAGGTACGTGTGTGCATGAATAATAGGCAAATTATGTCCTAGCCTATAATGAAACATCTTTCCTGGTGTAGTCCTTTTACCAGGGTATGGAGGGTAATATCAAATTATTCCGTACCTACATGAAGTGTGGATTAAAAGCTGGAAAATTTGTGATGTAATTGTATGAGGCAACTAGGCCTGCAAAGGAAAACTAATTTTTCTCTACCAATGGCTAAATGCAGCATAGAAGGCCTCCCTGCAGGCTGGGTAGCAGCCAGGCTTGCAAAACAGTAAGTAGCTTCTTCCTTTGCTGCAGTTGGAGCGAATGGATATGGAGATAAATGGCTGAGGATGTGGTAGTATACAATGCAAGGCAGTTTGAGTCTGGAGAATAAAATGCCTTGGCAGGCTTTGCTTGAGTTAGATCTTTTGGGAGGCGAGTGGTGGCTCTCTGGTCCCAAATTTGCCAACCTAATTCCACTTCAGGGCCATCACTGTCTCTAGAGTGCTCCCTGTATTTCCTCTTCTCTCACTCCAGCTTTTAGCTTCTCCCTGTTCCCAGTAAAGTCTAAGGTTGAGCCTGGCAGACGTCGAGTTATGGTGGCCTCGGGATAGAGAACTTCCAAGTCTAGTGAAAGCAGAATTGTGGCCCAGGGGAGACTCGGGGTGGGTAGGGTGAAGCAACTTCCAGCCTAGACTTCCAGCCTAAAAGACTCTCAAAATAGTGGCAGAGTGATAAAGACAGGAGAGAGATTCTCTCAGGTGGACAGTAGGTGCTTAACAGTTTGTTTCCTGCTCAGCGTTTTAATATTTCCTTTTTTGTTGTTTGACCATAGGGCATTTCCAGATGGGGTTGGGGGAGTATAGAACTCTGAAAAGTCCCTCCTTCTCCCAAATTTGCATTTCTTTCTACTCTCTTGTAGGTTTTTAGAGAGTAAGTGGGGGCAGGGGGGGAGAGAAGAAAAAAGCAGTGAGGCTCTGCCTTCCCACAGAGACAATGGACCATGGACTGACTTGGGCCCAGAAGTTGGATTTGAAAGTTGAAAAGAATGTTCCATGTTTTGTTAAAAATCAGAGCCTTTATTTTGCAGAAATGCATTGAAAACCATAACATTCTCATTTATTACTGATGAGTTCTGCTTGATAAGGGATCTCTACTTCTCTTTTTTTTCCCTTCCAACATTTTATTGTGAAAAACTTCAGACATACAGAACTTAAATTGAAAGGTGGTCAAGAAATAGATGTGTGAAGGATATTAACACTTTGAGTAGGGGAGGAAAGGATCTTATTCTTCCGACTTTTCCCTAAGAATCCTAGGCATATCTCTTCATTGCTTCCTTTTCCCATTCTTAAAACATGTGTGTGTTTAATCGCTCAGTTGTGCCTGACTCTGCGACCCCATGGATTGTAGCCTGCCAGGCTCCTCTGTCCTTGGGATTCTCCAGGCAAGAATACTGGAGTGGGTTGCCATGCCCTCCCCCAGGGGATCTTCCCAACCCAGGGATTGAACCCAGGTCTTGCTTATTGCAGGTAGATTTTTTACCATCTGAGCCACCCGGGAAGCATAAGTTGGATGATATCACTCCCCTGCTTAACATTCTCCAGTGAAATAAGATCCCTCACACTTTTAATAAAATCCAGCTCTCTACTGGGACTTATCAAAGCCCTAATGGATCTGGCCTCTTTGACCTTATATCTTTCCCCTCACTTTACTGTCTTCCTTGCTCTTTTCTGCCTGAACACCCTTCCCTCAAATATTTACACTGCTTCTTTCCTCAGTTCATTCAGGGCTCTTTTCAAATGTGACCTCCTCCGTCAGGTCTTCCTTGACCACCTAATCCAAAACCACACTTTGTCAGTCCCTGTCCTCGACCCTACTTTAGTTTTCTTCACTACATTTACCATTACCCGGCATTGAATAGTATGTCTCTTTCTTTATTAATCAGCTCTATATTCCACACCTCAAATGTAAGCTTCGTAAGGACAAGAAATTTTTTGTCTTATTCACGGCATATTGTAAGCAATAAGTAAATAAATAATTGTTGAATTAATTAGATGATTAAATGCCACAGATAAGACATTGCCTCCCATAAGGGTGGCATAACCCTTGGTAAAATACTAGAAGTCCTTGTAAGTGATTCAGGTTAATCAATATTTTATAGATAAATGATGATCCTGGAGATAAGCAGCCACTCTTATCCCCACAGTGCTTTGAAGTTGAATCCTATGTTAGAAGCTGGGCTAGTTTTGACAAACCCTCATCCCAAACCAGATATAAAAAAATTCAATCCTAGAAATTTCCCTCATGCCCCTTTCTAGTTACCCGCCCCCCCAGAAGCAACCTTTGTTATGATTTCTTTTATCATAGTTTCTGGTTCCTGGACATCATATAAATGCATTCACACAGTATGTACTTTTATGTCTGCCTTCTTTTTTCTCAGCACAGTGTTTTGAGATTCATCCTTGTGGTTGTATATTAATTGCTCATTTCTTTTTATTCCAAGATAGTATTCAACTGTATGAATATCTACTTTTTATTTACCCATTCTCTTATTCATGGATACTTGGGTTGTTTCCAGTTTGGGGCTATTTTGAACAAAGCTGCCATGAACATTTTATAGAGTCTACCTCATTTTAAGTCCGATGTACTTTATGTGAAAATCTTCATGCCACCAGTGCTGAGAGAAATATGGCAAGATTATGGTGGCTGTGCCCAATATGGCAGCCTGCCTATACCCCAGCAAGCGCCTTCTCCAGACAGCCCCACTGGGTGCTGATCTCTCTCCTACTGGAGAGGGAGAGCACTTGAAAAATGAGTGTCCAGGCAAACTGGGGAGCCCTCAAGCATACTTTCAGTGTTTCTCAGTCCCTAAAAGAGACTGTAGAATGCTGCCGCCATTGCTCTTGTATTCCCCTCCTCCTCTCTGCTCCCCATCCCAGTACAAATTGACTCTAATCAGCCACTGAGCATTCTGCTCTCAAGAGGTTTAAATATTTAAGAGTAAGAGTCTTGTTCAGAGCCTGATAAAATATTTATGTGTTTCCATGGGGCATTGGTTTTCTTTTTTTTTTTTCATTGGTTTTCATCTAGGCTTCTCAAGGTGTTTTTCGGAGACGCTTGTCATAATCATGAGCTACTCAGACAGAGATAGATGATACAGCCAGAGAACATTGGTAATACTGAACCCATCTTGCAGGGTGCCTTGCTTTCTAAGGATGGGGGAGAATGAGCATACAGAAAAATGGGCATTAATAGTATTTGGATCAGGAGACAGGCTGACAGCAGTGACTTGGAAAAAGCAGAGTCTGTTAATGGAGTACCCCTGAGGGTGTGAGCCCAGAGGGGATGGTGGAAAAGAGCTTGTCAGCATGAGGAGGGATTATTTAAGATGGAATGCATTCATCCCAAATAGAAGAATAAAGGAATAAGCCTTTAAAGGACACAGTTCCTTTGACACCGATGTAGACAAGGCCTGTATAAGATAGTTATGCCGAGTGCTGTAATTAAGTTGTCACACCTGCTATGAAAATATGGGAGAAGGAGTGGAGGGTAGCCAGTGTTTCCACGTTGGGGAAGAGAACTAGCTATCTCAGGAGAAATTGTTATTTTCTTCTCCAAGGAAGAAGTGCTTTTTGAGTCATGTTCTGAAGGAGTTATGGCTCTCTGACTGGCACCTGTGGCATGGAAGGGCATTTCCAGGCAGAGTAACTTGAGCAGACATTCGAGTCAGGGCTGTAGTGCTGGTGTGGCCTGAGTAAGGTGAAGAGGGGGTGTCAGGGAGGGTTAGGGCAGGTTTGCAGGAAGAGATAAAGCAGGAGAGCTAAAGGCCAACTTGTAAAGGACACAGGAGCATGGACTTCAGTCTGTTTGTTGAAGGGAATCATGTAACTTTTGATTAGGTCAGATTTTGAGCAATTCTTGAGCGGTGCCTCTAGCCCAAGCAAGGCCTTGAGGTCTGTTTATGTCCAAGGCACTTTCAGAATATTCTGCTGTGTCCAATCCAGTCTAGAGCCTTTGTACAATCTACTCTAAAGGATGTAAACAGAAGGAGGCCAGATTCATTCAGCATACTCCTGGGACTAACCAGAAACAGGTCTCATCCATCACACAAATACTCCAAGTCAAACTGAATTCATAGACTGTATGCTACATCCTCTGATGGCAGCATATATTCTCTTTCGTGGCCACTTTGCCTCAGTGGGGGGGCAGTTGGGAGGATCTAAGTACCCCTTTATCACATGAACCTAAATCTGAGTCTGTATACTTCAGGCTGGGTTGCCAGGCAGCAGAGGACCAAGTGATGAGACAGGCAGACCGTCGCTACAGAATTTAGACTTGCTTTGACCTGGCTACTGGGCAGTGACTAGAGAGGCAACTGGCAATAGAGGACTGAGGCCATGCAGATTGACAACCCATAGACAGGACTTGTTCGGCCACCTACCACATGTGTTCCCTTCAGATTCCTATTCAGAAGTGCCTCAGGATGTTTATTTTAATGTATAATAAAAATAGGGGGGGAAGAAGGGGTGTGAAACCTCTCCATTGTCTCCACTTTATAATGTTTGTGATAAGGAAGAGATAAGTAGAAGTGATGGTCCTGGGGAAGTCAGTCCTCAGCACAGCAGTGAAGAACTTTACCTATGTGTAGATTAGCTGCAGAGCTCTGGAATTCTGATGGGGAGAAGCAGTTTCTTGGTGTGAAGACAGAAAAAGGCATGGAGGACCCCATAGAGAAACTTCATGATTCTGCCCAGGGTCTTGCTGTTTGGAACTTTTCTCTTGTGGTGGTGGAAACACCCAGAAGAGAATGCACTGGGCCTTCCCATTGCCTTCTGCCTATGCTGGAATGTCAGCCCCTCAATCAGCACTGTCAGCTCCCATCCTGATTTTCCCAGGGTAACTGGGAAGACCCTGAGAGAGGAGGCAAAAGCGAAAGTCTTAACTAGGGAAATAACAAGACTTCAGACTAACAATATCCTTCAATATTTAAGACATTCTTAGTTTTCTGCATGAAGTGGAATCTCCCAAGGGCCATGTTTGCTGTGTATTTCCTCTGAACAGGTGAAGAGGGTTCATGCTTAATTGAGTGCCTTTTCGTAATGGACATTTCAGTGATTGTATGTTGTTCCCTGGCCTGCTTTTGGATGTTGTTTGGAGATTGGAGTAAAGAGGGAACAGGAAAGATGATGGCAGGAGACAGGAAAGGGAAGAGCGTAGTGACTGGCTGGGGGTCCAAGGTACCCGATTATCTGCAGGTGAAAGACTGGGATGAAAGAAGATCAAGTAACCACCCACGGGAATCTTTATGTGCAAATATTGCTGACTGCCAAAGTCAGTTGTGAAGAGAAAAGAAGGGCTGAGACATGAGGCTGCTGTCAGTCTGAGGAATATTAATATAGGCTTGACACGCCAGAACACATAGCCACACCACAACCATGCATGCAGATCCCAGCAGTAATATACTGTCCAAACCCCTTCACACTTCCATCACATTCTCTCATATTCATTTATAATATTAGTTATGTATGTGAGATATTTGTAAAGATATACAAATGCAGACCTACTTTAAAAAGTATAAAGAAGAAAGCATTCTAAAATATTAGCAGTAGTGGGATTATGAATGATTATTTTTCTCTTTTTCTAACTTATCCGTATTTCCCATCATTGCTGTTATAAGCATGGATTTCTATGATACTCAGCAAAACATTAAGTAAAATAATCTTTCAAGGGGCTCAGTAGGGAGAAAGAAGAAAAGGCATACATGGAAGACAGCAGGATTTTACCAGAATAGAAAAAAAGATTTGGAAAATGAATGAAAATCACAGAAGTGATTTTGTCAGGAAGACGGAGGGGAGAGTAGGTGGAGATTAGTAATGTTTTCTCTATTTACTGTTATTTACTAGACTTGTTATAATGAGTGTGTATTACTTTTATAATTTAAAAATGCAATAAATTTAAAATATAAAAAGAATTTATTGAGACTATTATTTACAAGTAATGCCAGTGGAGTGTATAGTCACTTTCAGGCTGCTAACTTCTGCATATTTTTTGTTGATTGTTGAATATCATATATTTCTTGCTGCCCCACCCCCACCCCTGCCAAGGATCTGGAAGCTTTTATCAGCATGAAGCCAAATTGCCAACACTAAGCCAAATGTCACACCTCCAAGGCCTTAATGCCGTTCTCTGGGCGACAACTGGAAGTCCCATAATTGGCTTCCAGTGGTCCACCAAGGTGCTAACACAGAGCACTTAGCAACTGGACAGCAGCATCTTTCCCAGAGTTTAATATTTATTCCTGAAGCTGCCAAGCCATCCTTATACATCACATCTCTGAAATATGAAACTGGAGCCAACAAAAGCTGTCAGTAGCTGGAGTAGTGGGATTTTTCCAGACAAAACACTGTTCTACTCTCATTCAGCTTACTCACTCGAGCCACCTCTTGGGAACCTCTGCCACTGAGCTTCTGGAGAGGTGGATATAGTTTTCATTTCACAACCACTGGCCCTTTCCAGAGTCACTGTCGAGTCTGTGCTTTAATCGGCTGCTTCTGAGGAACACGTGGTGAGGCCTATCTCTAGGAGCAGAAGTTGCTGCCTACCTCTATGTACCAGGATCAATTTAAAGCAAATGCTGGAGAACTATACCATCCACTGGCATTACTTGTAAATAACAGTCTCAATAAATTCTTTTTATATTTTAAATTTATTGCATTTTTAAATTTTAAAAGTAATACTGATTAAAACAAGTCTAGTAAATAACAGTAAATAGGGAAAACGTTACTAATCTCTACCTACTCTCCCCTCCGTCTTCCTGAAAAAAATTATTTCTTCTGTCCTTTTCTACATTCAAACCTAGGTAGAGTTATTTTCTATTTCATATGTAAATGGGATCATATAATACCAGTTACTCTGTTCCATTTTGTTTATTATATTAAGTACATTACTATACGTACATACATATAGTTGATCCAATTTTTAATAACTACATTTATTCCTTTGCAGACATAATTTTTCCCATTATTTTTGTATTGATAGATATTCTAGGTTATCCTCCAGTGTTTTTTCTTTTAAACAAAACAAATTGTGCTACAATAAATATTCTACATTTATCCTTACACTTTGGTTTTTATTTCCATAGGAAAATCTCCCAGATTGGCATTTCTGGGTCAAAGGGAACACACACAATTTTCCTGCTCACTGTGGGTCTCCCCTCCAGCAGCCGTTTCCCTCCCTCCTTTTGTGTTGCTCTCCACTCTCCCGCCGCATTTCTTCAGGAGAGCCTGTGTATGTAGGCAGGAGAGCCCTGCAGTGAGAACTCATCCTTGCCAAGTGTGGATTATATCAGCTCAGTGGGGAGCAGGGTCTGCTGTGTCTTGGTTGCATTGTGTGTCTATCGCTTCTGGTTGGCCAGACTGTTGACAGTTCCCCTTGTTCGTTTATTCCATGCTGAGGAATTATCCATGGTCTTCATCTGTGGCAGGAGCAGCCCAATCAGTGGGGAGGGAGGCGCTTTCAGAGATAAAAGGTCGCTACAGTGCTTTCTCACAATGCCAAATCTGCTATGTTTTTATGTCCTTTCCTTAATAGTTGGATTGAGAAAAATTCTTTGATTACATCCCAGTCTTCTCCCTCTATTTTGAGGGGTTTGGGGATTTTTATGAGTATATAGTCAATCAACTACAACTGATTACTTGACATGAGGATAATTAGTTGAGAAGGTAGGGGTCTTAGAACTTAAGGATCAGTGCCACTCAACAGATGTAAACATTTTTAAACAAGTGATTTTACTTAGCCTGTGTGAGTAGTGAGCTTCCCAGGACTACTTTGTTTTCATTTTTAGTTTTGCTCTTGTTTGCATGTAAAAAATCATTCTAGCTCTCAAGACTGGAGAGGAGCAGGATTTCTCACCACACCAGAGCTAGAGAAAATATCAGAGAAGCATTAAGGGAAGCCAGTGAGTATGAACAAGAGAAATGTAAGCAATGAACTGCTAAAGTAGCAAGAAGTATATGGGGTTTTTAAATCCTCAGCTGCAGGCTGCTGTGTTGGACTGTGAGCTCTTGGACATGCTATGGAGATCTGTGATCCTCTAATTTGTTTTCGAAACCCAACTGTGATTCTGTGTTCAGAATGCAAACATTAGCTAAGTCATCCTAGATGACTTCAAAATTATGAAGTCCTGTGACAGACATTTTACTGTTGGCTTCTATAATACATGCTGCAATTTTTGCTTGGTAGCTTTGAAATGAATTTTTATGTCCTAGATTGAAAACTAAAAGAAAAGAAAACCAGAATAGAAGTTATTGTGGTTAATTTCTAAGAAGAAATTTTAACTTTCATCTGGACATGTATAAACCTGAAGAATAAGCATCATTAACTTTGTATTAATACATACTTTTTCATCAACTTTTCAGCTATGTACTGATGGAGTAAAAATGATAGTTAATAATTGACTAGTTATAGTCAGTCACTATAATAGGTTTGTCTCATAACTTAGGGATTCTATAAGTATCTTAATTGGTCTCATAGTTAATAGTAGGATAGTTATATTTTATACTGTTTTTCACTGTGATTTGAGTCTATAAAGATTATCTTTAAACAGTTTTGTCTCCTCAGTAAAAAAAATTAAGGTGAAACATATTATAATACGTTAAGCATCTGCTTCTAGCCATAATGAACCATCTGGTAGTAAACTGTTGCTCCCATAGGGGACACCTAGAAAATCCAGATTTCCATAATCTGTTTAAAGGCATAAAAGACCTACTAATGCCAGTGCTTGAGATCTAAAACCTCAGAAAGAAGAGAAATTCATTGAGTGCCCCACATTCTGGGTTGCATTTTTCCTTGAGACATTTGCCATTTGTTAAGTAGCATGTGAGGAAAAGCTAAGAACCCAAGCAAAAAGAAGCTACTGAGAGTCAAAGAAGCTGAGCAGAACTTTCTGCAGCCTGATAGAGCTGGAGAGGGAAAAAAGGGGGAATTCAAGGATACTAAATGAGCTGGGACATAGAGGTAATGATCATGGAAAGAAAAGAGACTCAGAGGAATTAGTGCAATAAATTGGAGCCATTTTCCTTACAAGTCACTCGACAGTGTATGAGTAGCACAGTTGTTGTTGTTTGGTCTCTAAGTCATGACTGATTTTTTTGCTACCCCATGGACTGTAGCCTGCCAGGCTCTTCTGTCCATGAGATTCTCCAGGCAAGAATACTGAAATGGGTTGCCATTTCCTTCTCCAGGGGACCTTCCCAACCCGGGGACTGAACCCACATTTCCTGCATTGGCAGGCCAATTTTTTACATCTTAGCTACCAGAGGAGCCCAAGTAGCACAGACCAAGGATTAAAAAAAAGCCAAACAGAAAGTAATGCTAAAAAGCTAAACTCATCAGAGCTAGTGCAATCTTACTATGCTGGGGAGATTAAAATGGGAGTGTTGGGTCCACCAAAGTGGAAGGGCCTGAAAAACACTGATGGTTAATTTTATGTGTCTACTGTATCGCCCATTATTTTGGAAGTATATCTGTGAGAGTGTCTCTGGAAGAGATTAGCAGTTGAATTAGTGAACTGAATAAAGCAGTTGGCCCACCTCAGTGTGTGACAAAACCTTATTGAGAGAAATTTAAGAAAACCTAAATAGAGAGATATATCTTGTTCACAGGTGCTATGGATTGAATGTTTCTGTCCTCCCCAAAATTAATAGTTGAAATCTAGTCCCCAGTGTGATGATAGTTGGAGACAAGGCCTTTGGGAGATGATTAGGTCAGAAGAGTGGGGAAACCTTCATGAATATGATTAGTGCCCTTATAAGGAGAGGCCCGAGAGCTGAATAGCTCTCTTTCCATCATGTTAGGATATAACAAGAAGTCAGTTATCTGCAGACTGGAAGAGGGCTCTTACCAGAACACAGTCATGCTGGCACCATGATCTTGAACTTCCAGCTTCCAGAACTGTGAGAAATAAATTTCTGTTGTTTATAAACCACTTTTAATCTATGGCATTTTTTAAATAGCAAGTGAACTGAAAGACAGTGGATTAGAACATTATTATTAAGATGTTAATTCTCTCCTAATTGATCTATAGATTCAATATAATCCCAATCAGAATCCCAGATGACTGTCTTATAGAAATGATAATCTCATTTTAAAATTCCCTGGAAAATGTGCACTGTCTAGAATAGCCAAAACAACTTTCAAAAAAGGAACAAAGTTGAAGGATTATCACTCCTTGTTTTTTCTTTTGAATCAAGAATGGTTTCACAGGTGTATGGATATGTCAGAATTTATCAAATTGACACTTTAAATATTTGCAGTTTAATGTAATTTATACCTCAATAATGGAGAAGGAAATGGCAGCTCACTCCAGTATTCTTGCCTGGGAAATCTCATGGACAGAAGAGCCTGGCAGGCTACAGTCCATGGGGCTGCAAAAGAATCAGACAAGACTTAGTGACTAAACAACAACAACAGTACCTCAAGAGAGCTGTTCAAAAGCTAACAGGAAAATGGGTTAAAATACAATTGCAAAATATTTTAAAATACCAAAAAAAAGAACATAGGACAGATTGGAAAATAAAACAAATAGTGACATAATAAATTTTAACTCATTTATGTCAGTAATTATCATAAGAATAAATAGAATACTCCAACTAAAAGACAGATTATTGTACTAGATAAAGAATAGACATATTAAAAAGGATTATTAAAATGTTTTAATTGGTGACAGTTTTTCATAGCTTTCGTCCTTTTAATGCATCATGCTTTACTTGTGGGTAGCCACAAGTATTTGATTTATGAGAACAATATAAACAGAAACCTCAATTAAAAAAAAGTTTTATCCCTAGCTTCACCTGAGTTGTGGTTTGAAATGAGCCTCCTCACTGGACATGAATGGGTTTTGTAGGAGACGTTGACATGGGCTGTGATTCCTCCTTCTGATTTTATATGTAAAATATTACATATTTGTACATGTTTTTCAGAAGAGGGTAAATAGTTTTCATCAGTATTTCATGTCCAAAGAACTATTTAAGAATTATGGTTTGAAGAATGAATAAATTGAGTACTATTCTAGGTGTCTGATTTCTCAGTAGTATGTCTCTGAGATTAATTTTTAGTGTATAATTCAAATTCAAGCTCAGGTTCTCATGGTATGAATGCCAGATCAACAAGTGCAGCATCACCTGGCAACTCACTAGAAATGCAGGTTCTCAGGCTCTACTGAAATCAGAAACTCTGGTGGTAAGGGCCTGCAATCAGTGTTTTTAAAGGCATTTTCTAGGTGATTCTGATGTGCACTAAAGTTTGATAACCACTGGGTTAAACTGTTCTTAGAAAAGTCTATTCTGTACCCCATGCTTCCAAGCCAAATTTAGGACATTTTAATAAGGAAGTGGCTGCAGAATGGACAAGGCAATGGCACCCCACTCCAGTACTCTTGCCTGGAAAATCCCAGGGACAGGGAAGCCTGTGGGCAGCCGTCTATGGGGTCGCACAGAGTTGGACACAACTGAAGCGACTTAGCAGCAGCAGCAGCAGCAGCAGCAGCAGCAGAATGAACAGTCTGCTGTTAATAGCTTGTATTTTCCATCTTTTTATCCACAGAGAGCCTGTATCACTCTCACACGGTGTCTTGGGTTGCACAACAACACTGAACAACATTTCCAAGAAATCCAGTGTCCAGATTAAAGTGGAATTTGGAGACACAGCATATAAAGTGAAAAGTGAAAGTGTTAGTTGCTTAGTCTTGTCAGACTCTTTGCGACCTCATGAACTATAGCCTGCCAGGCTCCTCTGTCCATGGAATTCTCCAGACAAGGATGCTGGAGTGGGTAGCCTTCCCTTTTCTAGGGGATCTTCCCTACCCAGGGATTGAACCCAGGTCTTCTGCATTGCAGAGAGATTTTTTTTTTTTTTACCAGGGAAGCCCACAGCATGTAAGTTCACTCACAGAAATTCTAACAAAAAGACTTTTCAGGGATGAGTCCCATTAATTCCAAGAGCCTTGGAACTCTGCTTCTTTTGAGGAGTTGGACATTGGTTTCTCAATAGACTGAACCTCACTGTTTTCACAGCTGTGTGGCACCTTCACAAACTTCTTTTGAAGGAGTGTTCAGTATTACCATGGCTCTATTTGAAAGGTAGATTAATGAATTCACATAGCTTATGTTCTGGATACCCGGAAGGGCTGAGGTTTCAGCTATAGCAGCATAAAACTTGAGCCATCCAAAACCAGCCTCTGAAACCTTCAAATGATCATTCTGTCTGGTCCTTCTGTTGCCTGAAGCTTGATTTGTATGACACCTCACTGTTTCACTGATGAGAAATAGCATAGAGCACTTCACAGCAGTTCTCATTAAAGGAGGGCAGCCAAGTGGAATTCATTCTTGGCTCTTAGTAGTTTTCAAATGAGAATTTTATTGCATATTAATGAGCACTAATTGACATTGTGACTGGTTTTTATGGAAATCATGCATGTATAATTTGCATAATAGTACCTAAGTGCTTCTAGGTAACAGTGCAACTCTGGGAAGTTGGTGAGGGTTTTAGTATGTTGCTTTTTTTAAATTTAATTCCCAACTCCAGTCCCTGGCAATAGTGTGGAATGTTAACAGGTCTCTGAGATCCATGTATAAAACGCTAGTGACTCACAGCCCAGTTCATGTGGTTGTGCCGGTTTATACCCAAGAGTTCAAAAAGAGTCAGCAAACCACATCAGGGCAGGTCTCCGAAAGCAGGAGATGCTGCCACAGAAGTCAGGGGGATTTTCCAGCCTTTCTGTATGAATCAAACCTCCTGTTTCTGCTGAGTTATAGTAGTATCTAGATGTCCTGAGGGTTGTTCCCAGGAGTATAGTACTCCTATAGAGTTTAGAGTTTTCTAAACATCTCTGGGTTCACATCAGCACATATGTACTGATTACCTGCTAAGTATCAGGCACTGTGTTAGGCGCTAGAGCAAAACCTCGTTGTCTTGTTCCCTGTTGCATCCCTAGCTCTTAGCATAGTGACCAGAACACAATAGTTGATCAATCAGTATTTATTGAATTATTGAACATGGTCTATACTATCAGGGATCTATAATTTCATCTTACAAAATCTTATTTTACATAAAATACAAAGACCATTACTCTTCCTGTTAGAAGAAACAATGATTAAGAACTCAGGATTCCATTAGAAACTTTATAACAAGAAAGATCGATAACCTTGATTATGTGACCCAAGTCTTCTGTATAGATGACCCTTTCTCTACTGTGGAAATGAAAAAAGCCAGTACTTGTTGACAATCTAGTATATTAGTTACGTTTACGAACATCTTGCAGAGAAGGAAATTCCAGTATTCTTGCCTGGAGAATCCCAGGGATGGGGGAGCCTGGTGGGCTGCTGTCTATGGGGTCGCACAGAGTTGGACACGACTGAAGCAACTTAGCAGCAGCAGCAGCAGCACGAACATCTTGGATATCATATGACTTAATCATCAACAAAACCTATGAGGTATGGATAGTATTACCTCATTTCACTGAGGAGGCAGCTGAAGAATTGAAGTTAAGTGACTAACTTAAGGCGCCATAGATAGAAAATGATGGAGCTGAGATTTAAATTCAGCCTTGGCTTTGCCCATTGCAATATCACTCATTATACCAAGTAGTCCAAGGATGTGTGAAATGAAACCAAACTCCACGTACTGAGATGGAGGCTGAATTGGCTCAGGGACCCTGGGGTGTGCCCTGCATTCAGTTGACCTACTGTTTACAGCAAACCTGGTGCTTACAGCAGTGTTCTTCAGATCCTATGGGGGACCCACTCCAATAGCCAGTCTGATTCATTTTAATTTTACCAAGAAGCCAGAAATGTTTAAACACTGTAAGCAAAGGGAGAAATCAGGTTTACTAGAAGAAAAGTTACAAGTTAATATCAAATTTAAAAGTTGAGTATGTTCTTCTGTAATCTTGAGCAAAAATGTTCTCCAGATTGTGGAAAAATCACTATGAGCTGGGAAGCCCTGGAGAGGAGAGGCTTTAGAACACAGGGATTAGGAAAGAATGGTGGTGTAGTCTAAGAATTCATACAGAGCCCCATGATCCAAAAGCTTTGTTTCCTCTAAGTTTCACATTACAGTGGTGAATCAAGTCCACTCTTCTTCCTCCCATCCTGTCTACCTCCCACCTCTGCCAAGGACATCCAGTGATTCCCTTCTGTTTCTAAAGCCCCCTAAGAGGGATGTGTCTGAAGCAGCCGTCTCTTCTCCCCTTGCTCTTCCCTCTGGTGAATCAAGATTCCCTGCATGGCCCTGCTTCAGGGTCCTAGGGATGATTACTCAGAAACCATGCAAGTATGTGGAAAACTTAATTGGAGGCACTTCAAAGGCTTTACAAGGGAACTTTTATCATTTCACCCTCTTTTATAAGGCAAATCTGTGAAGCAGATTAATTCAGTCCATTTTACATTTTGGGGGAGAAAATGTGCACATTCCCAAACTTATACTGTCCCAGGAGAATAGTCTTTCCTCTTCCACATTGTTCCTTTTCTCTCTCAGACTTCCTCCACAAATGTCTACAGCCCTAGAGCTGTTATCCCTGTGGCCCGGCCTCTCCAATTGCCTACACTGGTCCTGCACACATTCTGTGTATTCAAATCAAACTTGCCTTGCTTCTGGTCACCATTCCCATCTGGCACTCCCCATATACACCCACACTCTCCATCTTCCCTTCCCCAAGTCCAGGCCTTTGCTCAGATGTTCCATATACATGAAAGGCTAACCGTAGTTTCCTTTAAAGTCCTGTAGCTCAGTTGGTAAAGAATCCACCTGCAGTGCAGGAGACCCCAGTTGATTCCTGGGTTGGGAAAATCTACTGGCAAAGGGATGGGCTACCCACTCCAGTATTCTTGGGCTTCCCTTGTGGCTCAGTTGGTAAAGAATCCACCTGCAGTGTGGGAGACCTGGGTTCGATCCCTGGGTTGGAAAGATCCCCTGGAGAAGGGAAAGGCTACCCACTCCAATATTCTGGTCTAGAGAATTCCATGAACTGTATAGTCCATGGGGTCGCAGAGTCAGATATGAGCAACTTTCACTTTCAAAGTAATATAGAAAAAGTGCTGAAGTTGGGAGACCAGAGCTCTGTTCCTACACTCACAAGGTGATCCTGAACCTCCCAACCTCTGTGAAGCACTTTTCTGGCCCATAAAATGAAGAGAGTGGACTTTATTATGTCTAAGATTGCTTCCAGCTCCAGCCTTCGTCTGTTCACATACATGGAGTATTTTCCTACTCTGATCTCATGTTCATGCTCTCTTAGAATTTACAATGGTGAGCCATATTCTGTGTTGTAGATCTGTGTGGCATGTGATCTTTAGGAGAGCTTTAATCTCTTCTGCCCTGCTTGTACCTGTCCTCATGAAGAGTAGTGTATGTTCAGGAAATAGAAATGAATTTTACTGTTAATGTAAGTGACCCATATTCAGCATGTTTGTAAATCTGCTAGCAGAACGCAATACAGTGCAATCAAAAACAGCTAAAATGCATTTTGCATTCCCTGCTGTTTATAATTATCCATGTATCTGCTGCCTACATTAACATAGTTAACGGGGAGGTACTACTTCAGACAATATTAGCGCCAGGTTAGCGCCAGAAGGAACGTTAGTGAATATCTAGTACAATACTATTGGGGCTTCTCTGGAGGCTCAGTGGTAAAGGATCCACCTGCCAGTGCAGGTTCACGGGTTTGATTCCTTGTTCAGGAAGATCCCTTGGAGTAGGGAATGGCAACCCACTCCAGTATTCTTGCTTGGGAAATCCCATGGACAGAGGAGCCTGGCGGGGCTATAGTTCATGGATTTGCAAAAGAGTAGGTCACTACTTAGGGAGTAAACCACATATTGTCTAAACAACAACAGTGCTCTTGGTGGTGATTTGAATAGATATTTTTTATTAATTTGCATGTGGTTCTGACTTACTTCTTTTTAGTGGGTAATCTGAGGCTGAGATAGTTCAGACACAGTATCTATTTGTTCACATTGGGTGGAAACATCCCTATTACTTCAGTTGTCCCTTCTCCTGTTTTTAATATAAAGCGTGTGATGGGTTGAAAAATGAAGAGGTAATGAAATCTGGACCAAAGGAAATTAGTCATAGGACAATAAAAATGAGCCAGAAATGCCTAACACTGCACAGTTGCTGTAAGTGAACCACATATTTGATTCCAAGCATCCTGGCAGCCAAAAGAGAAAGAAACATACTATTCATGACATTAAAATGTTTCAGAAAAAGATAACTTTTCCTGGTATTTGAAAAAAAGAGAAATTTAAACCATCTGTCCTCATGGAGGAGCCACCAAGTCAATGTCATCGACCACACCTTCAACAATATTTTACTAATACCTATGATGCTAAATTCATTTTACAATAATCATTTATTGTGTGCCTTCTATGTGCCATATATATTTTACTGTATTAGTTATTTTTTGTTATTGTTGAGTTGCTCAGTCATGTCTGACTCTTTGCAACCCCATGGACTGCAGCACGCCAGGCTCCCCTGTCCTTCACCATCTCCTGGA
This sequence comes from Oryx dammah, assembly GCF_014754425.2. Taxonomy (NCBI): domain Eukaryota; kingdom Metazoa; phylum Chordata; class Mammalia; order Artiodactyla; family Bovidae; genus Oryx; species Oryx dammah. The sequence continues at coordinate 91,611,040 of NW_024070186.1, forward strand.
GCTTGCTCAAATTCATGTCCATTTGAGTCAGTGATACCATCCAACCATCTCATCCTCTGTCATCACCTTCTCCTGCCTTCAATCTTTCCCAGAATCAGGGTCTTTTCAAATGAGTCAGCTCTTTTGAAAGAGCCAAAAGTGGCCAAAGTATTGGAGCTGCAGCATCCGTCCTTCCAATGAATATTCAGGGTTGATTTCCTTTAGGATTGACTGGTTGATCTCCTTGCAGACCAAGGGACTCTCAATAGTCTTCTCCAACTCTACAGTTTGAAGGCGTCAATTCTTTGGCTCTCAGCCTTCTTAATGGTCCAACTCTGACATTGGAAAAAACATAGCTTTGACTAAACAGACCTTTGTTGGCAAAGTAATGTCTGTGCTTTTTTATACACTGTCTAGGTTTGTCGTAGCTTTTTTTCCCCAAGGAGCAAGCAGCTTTTAATTTCATGGCTGCAGTCACCATCTGCAGTGATTTTGGAGCCCAAGAAAATAAAGTCTGTCACGGTTTCCATTGTTTCCCCATCTATATGCCGTCAAATGATGTGACCGGATACCATGATCTTACTTTTTTGAATGTTGAGTTTTAAACCAGCTTTTTCACTCTCGTCTTTCACTTTCATCAAGAGGCTTTTTAGTTCCTCTTCACTTTCTGCCATAAGGGTGGTGTCATCTGCATATCTGAGGTGATTGATATTTCTCCCGGCAATCTTGATTCCACCTTGTGATTTATCCAGCCCTGCCTTTCGCATGATGTACTCTGCATATAAATTAAATAAACAGGGTGACAATATACAGCCTTGACATACTCCTTTCCCAATTTGGAACCAGTCTGTTGTACCATGTTTGATTCTAACTTGCTTCTTGACCTGCATACAGATTTCTCAGAAGGCAGGTAAGGTGAGCTGGTATTCCCATATCTTTAAGAATTTTCCAGTTTGTTGTGATCCACACAGTCAAAGGCTTTAGTGTAAATGAAGCAGATGTTTTTCTGGAATTCTCTTTTCCAAAGACCTAGTGGATTTTTCTTTTTGATACTTAAATTATCTTGTCATTGACATGAAGCCTGTTGACTCCTGCATCCATTTGACATGATTCTGTGGTCTCTGTAGTCTGATAATTTTTTATTTTCTAGCATGGCAAAATATCCCAGTTTCATCTCGGGTATTTCCAATTCTGTAATTTAAACTGGCAATTTCAGTAAAGAAAACTGATTCCTTTTTACTGAAAGTGTTTTGAGAGACTGCAGTCTGGGCACTTGGAGGACTTATTGTTACAGATTGTACTTATTTCTGAACTTTGGTTGACAAACTGGGAAATACGAATATTTTAGGAAAAGAACACTTTGATTCCATAGTTATATTTCCCATTTAAATAATAGATGGAAATATTTTACTTATTTTATATGTTTATCTTTTTTCTGTTACTTTGAAAATCTTAGTTTCTGGTGACATGAACATAATTACTTATTTGCTGTATCTAGTGTCTATATGTATATGTATGTATATCCATCTCTATAAAATAGGAACAATATCCAATACCCACTTCATGTTGTTTAAGATTTCTTTGTGGTTATTTTTTATCCTTTGATGTATAATCAAAATACTCTTCTTTAAATTAATTCTGGGCTCCCCTGGTGGCTCAGATGGTAAAGAATCTGCCTGCAACGCAGGATACCTATGTTTGACCCCTGGGTTGGGAAGATCTCCTGCAGAAGGAAACGGCTACCCACTACAGTATTCTTGCCTGAAGAATTCCAGGGACAGAGGAGCATGGCAGCTACAGTCCATGATGTCACAAAGAGTTGGACATGACTGAGCAACTTCACACTTTTAAATTAACTCTTCTTTATGTGGTTATATCATCAACTTGTTTTAATTTGTTTCAGTTTGTTTCCTAAGTTTAGACATCAATTTTCTTTTTGTAATTTTCTTTTTAAATTAAGTAAACTATTTACATGGTTTCAGAGTCAAAGCTATAAATATTAAGAGATCTATTTTGCCTCTCTGTCTTCTCCTTGTTCTTTTCCTTCTCTTATAGGTAATGCTGGTAATGCTTTTATTTTTTCCATTGTTTCTTTTTGAAAATGAGCTGATGATCTAAATGAGTTGCATCTCCTTTCTTACATAAAAAGCAGCATACTATATACATTTTCTTGCATCTTCCTTTTTTTAAACAATGTGATTTGGAAATCATAGTATATAGAAATTTACTCATTCTTTTTAAAGAATTGAGCTATTATTCATTTTTATAAACCAAGTATTATCTGTAGAAAAGCAGTAGGGTGATTTTCTCAGGCGAGGGGGTACTAGAATGAGACAGGTAGATTGGAATGAATGCCAAGGTATCAATGTGTAATTTTGGATGCTTATTATTTTCTTCCATGTACTTTTCTGAGTTTCAAAACTATCAATTAAAGAATAATTTTAAATACAACTTCACACCAGAGCAACAAAGGAAAATACTCAGGAATCACTGAGCTATAAACATTTAATGGAATTAGATCAAAGAGGGAAGGTTTAGGTGAGTATGTACATGGGAAACTTCTATAGGTTGCTGTTGTTGTTTTTGTTGAGTCGCTAAGTCATGTGTGAGTCTTTGTGACCCCACGGATTGCAGCATGCCATGCTTCCCTGTCCTTTACTATTTCCCAGAGTTTACTCAAAAACTCCTGTCCATTGAGTTGGTGATGCTGTCCAACCATCTCATCCTCTGTTGTCCCCTACTCCTCCTGCCCTCAATCTTTCCCAGAATTAGGGTCTTTTCCAATGAGTCATCTCTTTGCATCAGGTTGCCAAAATATTGGAGCTTCAAGTCAGCATCAGTCCTTCCAATGAATATTTAGAGTTGAATTCTTTTAGAATTGACTGCTTTGATCTCCTTGCAGTCCACGGGACTCTCAAGAGTTTTCTCCAACACCACAATTCAAAAGCATCGATTGTTTGGTGCTCAGCCTTCTATATGGTCCGGCTCTCACATCTGTAACACAACTACTGGAAAAGCCACAGTTTTGACTAGATGGACCTTTGTTAGCAAAGTGAGGTCTCTGCTTTTTAATCTGCTGTCTAGGTTTATCATAGCTTTTCTTTCAAGGAATCACAGGCTGGAATCAAGATTATGGAAAGAAATGTTAACAACCCCAGTTATGTAGATGATACCACTCTAATGGCAGAAAGAGGAGAGCGAAAAAGCTGGTTAAAATGCAACATTCAAAAAAATAGATGATAGAGATGGGCCTAAACAGAGAGTGCTCAGTACTCTATGACAGTTACCTAAAATATGAGAAATTGCAGAAGAGAATGGAAGATACATATCCTCCCCAAATTTAGTTTGCCTAACTGATCATTATTGGATGACTCTGCATAGAACCATTCTTTTATCATCAAAACCACTCATTCCCTGCAATAACAAGAGGGAGGTTAACATGGGAAGCTCTCATAATTTTCACAATAGAATTAGACTTTAATTTTTTTAGGTTTATGTAGCCAAACCTGATATTCTCATTTAAAATTGCTTAACTCCTCTGGCATTCCCAAACACTCTTGCCCAGATCTGCCTTTTCCTCCATTGTCCTTAATATCTTCTAAATTCTATGTATGTATGTATTATGTCCACTGATTACTGTTTGGTTCCCCTATTGTAATATAAATTCTTTAAAGGTTGGGATCTTTTTTTTTTTGTTCACCAGTGTATTCAGGAACCTAGAATGGTGTCAGTCATGTTGTTAGTACTCTTAAAAGATTTAGTAAGTGAATGGATATTGGAAGCAGTGGAGTTTTGGAGGAAAAGGGAATGTGTAACCATGAAGTTCAGCATTTATGTATTCATCATCCCCTTATACATTAATATGGCCCTGGACACCTTTATAGTTCAGCTTTATTGTTGGTAATGCAGATATCAACTGAACTGTCAATGAGAATATGAACCTAGGCAGTTGTTTTTGAAAAATAAAAGGATATAGGTGATTGATACGAATGTAAAGAATTTGGTATGTGTGTGTTTTTCTAGTAGGCACATACTTATTAGCATAACTTAAAAAATTAAGAAACACAATTCTTTTATTTGCCCATACACTCACCATTTCCAGCACTCTTTATTCCAGATTTGCATGTGGTATCATTTTCCTTCGGCCTGAAGGACTTCCTCTAACATTTCTTATAGTGCATGTCACTCAGATTTTCTCTTTCTGAAAAAATATCTTTATTTTACCTTCATTTCCTGAAGACATTTTCACTGGGTATTGTATTCTGGATTGACTTTAATATGTCATTCCATTCTCTTCTGGTTTACATAATTTCAAATTAGAAATCTATTGTAAATATTACTGTTGTTCCTCTACACAAAATCTGTCTGCATCAAAGATTTTTATCTTTATCATTGGCTTTCAGTAATTTCATTGTAATGTGTCTTGGTGTATGTGTATTTGGGTGTTTCAGTGTTTCTTCTGCCTGAGTTTGGTTGAGCTTCTTAAATCTGTAGATTTACTCTTTTCATTAAATGTTTAAAAAGTGTGGTCATTATTACTTTCAAATATTTCCCCCTTATTTCCCCCAGAGCTCCAATTACATGTATTGTTAGACCACTTGCTATTGTTCAGTATGTCACTGAGGCTACCTCCATATTTATCAGTTATATACCTCATTTTGGATAATTTCTTTTGTTTTTGAGCTAAGCAGTGCTTTATTTTTGCAGTGTCTAATCTACTGTATTTTCAATTTTACAATTGTGTTTTAATCTCTAGAATCCTATTTGGCTATTTTTTATATTCTCCATTTCTCTTTTCATTTTGTTTATGTTCTGTTTTATGTCTTTTTTTAGGTTTATGTAGCCAAACTGGATATTCTCATTTAAAATTGCTTAAGTCCTCCTCTGGCATTCCCAAACATTCTTGCCCAGATCTGTTTCAAAAACAACTGCCTTGGTTCATATTTTCATTGACAGTTCAGTTGATATCTGCATTACCAACAATAAAGCTGAACTATAAAGGTGTCCAGGGCCATATTAATGTATAAGGGGATGATGAATACATAAATGCTGAACTTCATGGTTACACATTCCCTTTTCCTCCAAAACTCCACTGCTTCCAATATCCATTCACTTACTAAATCTTTTAAGAGTACTAACAACATGACTGACACCATTCTAGGTTCCTGAATACACTGGTGAACAAAAAAAAAAGATCCCAACCTTTAAAGAATTTATATTACAATAGGGGAACCAAACAGTAATCAGTGGACATAATACATACATACATAGAATTTAGAAGATATTAAGGACAATGGAGCATATTTGTAATTGTTCCTTTAAGGTCCTTGTGTGCCAATTATATCATTTCTATTATTCCTGTATGTTTTTATTAAACTTTTAAAAATGTACTATATAGGCCTTTTTTTTTTTTTTTTTTTTTTTGCTTCCTTGCATGCCTGGTAATTTTTTACTGATGATGGACATTTTGAATTTTTGAATTTTATGCTATTGAGTGCTGGATCTTGTTGTAGTCCTTTAATGAGCATTGGGTTTTGTTCTAGATTGCAGTTAAGTTTTTTGCAGATAAATTTGATCCTTTTTAAGACTTACTTTTAAACATTATGAGGGAAGGTCTAAAGTAGTTTCTAGTCTAGGGTTTATTTGCTCCATTTTTTCCCGAGAATTTTATCTAATATCCTGTATATCATGAGATCTGTCCACTCTGGTTGGTGGGAACACAAAGCATTTTCAACCATGTGTGAATTCCAGGAATTGTTCAGCTACTGTCTATCAGTGGTTATTTCTTTCACTTCAGATAGTTTCCTCTCACTTTTGCCTAGATCAATACTCAGAAAAAGACTGAGAGGGTCCCCAGCAGATTTCCAAAGCACTCTCTTTCTTGGTATCACCCTCTTCCTTATTACTCTGCCTCACAAATTTGTTTGCCTTGATGTCCCTAACTCCAGTCTATTCTTCTTACCTTAGCAAGACTTCTAGGCTCTCTTTGAGTTTCCCGTCTTGTGCCATGGCCTGCAAACTTCCTTCAGGCAGTAACTTTTGGTCAGTTATAGTCATTGGGATAATGTTTGTTTATATTTCATTTTCTGTCAGTCAATTGTAGGTTCACCTCATTTGTTTTCCAAAGTCCTGTGAAATCTGTTATCCAGTATCTGAAAAGAGCTTTTCAGATATTTTGTCTGGTTTTTGTTAGTTATAGCAGGAAGGCAATTCCAATAGCAGTTAATGCTTCATGAACAGAAGCAGAAGTTCTGCCAACTTCAAAACAACTTTTTAAAGGACAGTTATTGTAGGACTAGTTTTTCAATAGCCAGAAATAATGTGTAAAAGGATAGGGCAGATTTTTGTGGAAAGATATGGGGGCTGTTGTGGAGAAGGAAATGGCAACCCATTTCAGTATTCCTGCCTGGAGAATCCCATGGACAGAGGAGCCTGGTGGGCTACAGTCCATGGGGTCTCAAAGAGTTGGGCACGTCTGAGTGACTAATACACACACATGTTGGGGCGTGAGAGTTGTAAACCTATAAAGGACTGTCTTGCTCTTGGGAGCAGCATAGCTGATGCAGTGTCTGTTTTCCTAATGACTGGGCAGGATTCTACATTCTGTCAAGTAAACTGAAAGTCCTGCCATGGTCTTGGATCTGCTACCATCTGTGAACGAGACAGTTTACCTCTATAGACTTAGTGGGAGAGGCAGGGGAGGGGGGTGTTCTTGGAGGAGCCTGGCACACCTTTCTCTTTGTGCCTTGGATTCTTTATCTGTTTTATGGTCAGATGCCTTACTGTTATCCCCTCTGACACACCACTTCCCACCCACTTTCCCAATCGCTCAATCCGTTTTTGAAATCATTCAACTCTCTTCTTACAGTGACTAAGCCGTTCACTCTTTCACCAGCTCCTCATGTGTGAATCTTTGTGAATGTATGCTAATGTTGAAATTGAAAGCCTGCCCCATGGTGGAGCCTAGTGTCATGGTTTATAAAGCTCCAACACTGGATAGCCATTGACTGTAGGGGGGCCTAGCACTCAAATTTCCATACCATTGTGTTAGTCTGTCCACATGTGACCTTTAGAATGTACTCAGAAATCTGTTCAAATGGACAATTCCATCATGTTCACAAAATCTCCCAAGGATGATTTGGGCTTAAGGTTGTTATTCCTTCTGAGAGCCACAGTGTTGACCATCTTTGGCTTCTACCTACTAGATGTCACTAGCGCCCTCCTCTGTTTTGATAACCACATCTGCCAGATGTCCTCTGGAGGTGCCAAACTGCACTATTTGAGAGTCACTGGTATACACGTGCTACTGTACGCCACACTCCAGAGAACCCATAGATATGAAACTCTAGGAACCAAACATGAAGAAACTTAATAGGACATTGGTGTCCTCTTGGGTGAGCTCAGTCCAGGATGTCTGCCCCATCCAGGGTGTATACCAGGAGGACACTGGCCTTGCACTGTAAACACCAGGATTTGAGTCCTATCTCTGCAGATTTGGAGCAAGTTTCTTCACTTTTCTGCTCTTAAGTTTCCTTTTGTGAAAATGAGGAAAGGTCTTGTTTACTTCACATGACACAGTTGCGAGAGCAAAATGAGGTTTTATGTATAAACACACGTCTATATGATATAAGGATACACAAACAAGGACTTAATAATGGTTCAAATATAAGTGTACTTATTTGCAAGTATGATTAAAAGGGTGAAATAGGAAAAATGTCTTTTAATCCATCATGCAGTATAGTCTTTCCTGTGGCTTCTAATATTGCTCTATGCTAGAAGACATAGTAGGGGATGTCTAGCTTTTAAGAAAAAGAAAAAAATTGTCTTTTCAGTGGTTAAGGTTTCAACTAAATTAAGATGCAAATAGTCATGTTTTTCGAGAAGGAAATGGCAACCCATTCCACTGTTCTTGCCTGGAGAATCCCAGAGATGGGGGCTGCCATCTATGGGGTCGCACAGAGTCGGACACAACTGAGGTGACTTAGCAGCAGCAGCAGCAGCAGCAGTCATGTTTTTATACTTCTTAATTTTCCATTCAGTAATCTGACCAGTCTACACAAGAATTTAAATGTCTTGACACGAGGTAGTGGCTTTTAGTTCTCTTGGGATTTCATTGTAATGAGCCTGGTAAATAATTCAGGAATATATGAGAGGCTAACATATGGGCAGCACCTGGTGCTATATTGTTCATGTCTAAGTATGCAGAATCCAAAGATGGCATTATACACCTGTCACTATTATTCTGTCTTAAACACAAGTCCTATATTCAGTGGCTATTGAAATAATTGATATTTTTTCCTCTTCCAATTTTCCTCCATAGTAAAAGAAAAATGTGCTAAGCTGTCCCAGAAACACAAACCAGAAGTGGCATCCTCTTTAAAATTCCCACTGGTAAAATTTCAAATCTGTTTTTCTTAAGAGATAGGTGCTTTAAAGAATTGGGGACATGTTTGCCTTTTCTGCTGGGATTAATTTGAACCTCTCTGCATTTCTACTTTTGTTCTGCTAGGTAGAGCTTGTTTTTAGATCACAGTGTTCATATTGTAGTCATCTTCTGAGAAAAGATGGTTACTGGCTCACTCTGTGGGAATTTTTAGAACCCTCAGTTTCTCTCCCTACTACTTGAGTAGCCTTTCTAGTAGTGTGACAGTTTTAAAAACAAATGAGTAAAAAACTCTATAAAGTGTTGGCGCATCCTTCTGAGATTTCATCCGACTAGACATAGACTGTTCCTCCATTCGCTGAGTGAATAGATCATCAGAGGACCGACCAACAGACAGTGTGTGCAGACACTGTGAGGCACCTGAGCCCACTGTCAGCCGGGACCAGACAGAGCTCAATCCCCGGGGTGTGTAGAAAGATCCTGGAGGGCCAGGGGCCTTCCTAGTAGGAGAAAAAGGAAGGTGTGCTCACATATGCAAACTAAAACTTTTGTAGTGCTGGGCTATGAAAGGATCTGAAGAGGGACTGTAGAGCTTTATATCTATAAATTGTTAGATGTGCTTTATCTTTGTTTTAAAAGTATTGTTTATTAAAGAGGTTTTGAAATATATTTATTTAAATATATATTGTATTTTAAAATTTTGTTGTATATAAGAATGTATCATGTACAATTATGTATAATAAAAATATGCTTCCCTGGTGGCTCAGACAGTAAATAATCTGCCTGCAATGCAGGAGACCCAGGTTCAATCCCTGGATCAGGAAGATTCCCTGGAGAAGGGGATGGCCACCCACTCCAGTGTTCTTGCCTGAGAAATTCCATGGACAGAGGAGCCTGGTAGGCTACAGTCCATGGGGTTGCAGAGTCAGACAGAGCTGAGTGACTTTCACTCGCTCACTCACCTAAACCTTTGTTATATATAAGAATGTATTATATATAACTATATCTAATAAAAATATAGCTATTATAGTTAAATGTATAAAATATTTTAAAACCTCTGTAATAATCCATTTACATATATGTATGTGTTTGTGTTTGTTTGAGTAAATTATATGTATATAAATAAAACATTTATTTATTAACAGGTTTAATTGCTTTCCCCTCCTTCAGGACCTATGTGAGAGTACTTGGAGCAGTGACTGCCATCTGGTGGCAAGCTAAAATCATCACTTTGTGTGACCTAACGGTTACTAAGATGTCCACTCTTCACTCATGTGGTCTGCACTGGCAGCAGGGGACCAGGAGAGCCTGGAAGGTGTCTGATGTAGGAGCGTAGTGAAATAACTCTCCGCTTCCACCTGAATGGGTTGTTCATCCCAGATTCTGACCCAGGATCCAGCCCCAAAATGACACCTCTGAAGGAAAGATCTGAGTTGCTGTTGTGTTTTAGTCAAAGATCTGCTGGTTACCTACCAGTGGGTAACCAAGACTGCGAATAGGCACATACCAAGAGGGGCATATGATGACATGGAGCCTGAAATAAACTGCTCTGATTTGTGTGACGGTTTTTCTGGTCAGGAGCTGGAACATAGACCCCTTCATGATCTCTGCAGAACTACAATTGTAAGTGAGCAGCCATGGGGTGTCAGGGCTGCTGCTTAGATATACATGTTGTTGTTGTTATTGTTGTTAATGATAGTGGTGGTGGAGGGGGGAGGGGTAAATGTTTATGCAGGACACCTGTGTCCCAACTCTGGAGGTGATGGGGGCAGTTCATGTTTGATCTATAGAAGAGCTTCATTTCTAACAGCTTCTCTTCATTCTGTTCTCAGACCTCTTCCCACCATAGCAGTAAGACCATTTCTTCATTATCTCCTGCCCTCTTGGGTATTGTTTGGACTTTCCTAAGCTGTGGACTTCTCCTCATCGCCTTCTTTCTTGGCTTCACAATTCGCTGCAGGAAGAACAGGTAAGCAGCCCATGCCTAATTTCTCATCTTTCATCACCTGAAACATAAAACCCAGAGTGTTGGTGTCATTTTGGCACCATGAACTGCTGGCTGGTGTCAGAAAAGCTTGTGTCCTACTGTGGCATTAAGCTATGTGAGACACTCCCCCTGACGGAGGCCTGGCCTTGCAGTACAGATCCATCTTGAGAAGATGAAAGATCTTCCAGTATTGTGCTAACTATAATATCCAAAAAAGCAAATGAAGAGTTTCTCTTCATGAAGGAAGGTGAGATCCTTTGAAGAAGATCTATTTGTATTAAATACAGAGATCATGTAGAGAAATATTCCAAAGCAACATTAAAGTTTATGGCAGCAGAACTGGAACCAGTCTGGGTAAGCTAAGATTCTGCAAAAATAGTGAAGCCCCACTCCTGGCTATTCTGCTAGACAACTGTGACTAGTTGGAAAGTCACTGGTTCATCCAGGTAAGTGTGTATGGCACCCAAGACTGACAAAAGGGACTTGAAGAGTCTTCCCTTCACTGCCATCCAGTCGTTCCCGCAGGACCCACCCCATCTCTCCCGTTTTGTGCTGTCATTCTGCTCCAGCTGTTCCAGGCTGCCTCCTGAGAAGCCTTGCTCCAGCCCTCTCTTCCTGGCCCTCAGGCCATTTCTGGTTGGATCCTGTTGTCAAATTTCAGCAATTCCCTCGGAGATGCCAAACTCATCTGGCTCCATACCAGCCTGACATTTGGTGGTAATTAGTGTGTTCTGCTCCATTGCCTAGGCTTGGCACTCAGGTGAGGGTCATTTAGTTGGATTTGTCTCTAGGCATTTGGGGTGCCTCTGGCTATCTGAGGCATGGAGGATGTGAAACTGCTGGGCAGAAGTGGCTTGATCTGCTGGGTCAACCTCAGCATGGCCATGAAGCATGGCACTCAGCCCTGGGGGTACCCCTGAAGCTTCCCCAGCCACTCTTCACTCTATTTCTTAGATACACTAAGCTTGCTCTCATCTTAAGGCCTTTGACTTACTGTCCCTTTACTGTTCCCACTGCCTGAGAGTCTTCTCCAAATCTTCCCATGACTAGTTCCTTCTCATCTGATAGGTCTTGGCTCAAATGTCATCTCTTCAGAGAAGACTTCCCTGATCATCCTATCTAAGGCTACCTCTTTATAGAATGGCCACCCAGCCTCTACACCTCATGCCATATCCTATCACTCATTTATTTTCTTCATAGCAAGTCTCACTCTCTGACATCACCGTATTTGTCGATTTACCTGTTTATTGTCTGTATCACCCACCAGAATGTAAAGTCCACAAACACAGGAACCTTCTCTGTCACGTTCACCACTGTCTCCAGTACTTAGAACAGACAGGAACATAATAAATGCTCAGTATATATGCTTTTGCTTCCCTGATGGCTCAGTGGTTAAGAATCTGTCTGTCAGTACAGGAGACATGGGTTCAATCCTTGGGTCAAGAAGATCCCCTGAAGAAGGAAATGGCAACACACTCCAGTTTTTTTGCCTGGGAGATTCCATGGACAGAGGAAACTAGCAGCATATAATCCATGGGGTTGCAAAAGAGTCAGACACAACTGAGAGACTAAACAACAACAGAATATGCTTTCAGTCATCCTGGAAGGAAGGAGATATAAATCCCAGCAGTGTCTGTTGCCAAGAAAATGACTAGGAAAATCACACATTTCAAGGTTAGAAAACTGTGGAGTATCCTGTTTTCAGCTGCAACATATTTCTATAATGCAAATTAGTGCCCAGTTGGCAAATAAGAAAATAACATCATTGGTTCATATATAATTTTTTCCCCCAGCAAATCAATAGTTTAAAGCACTGAGGGCTAATTTTTCTTGAGTTAACCAAGGAAGCCTTAAGTTAAGAATACTCTGGCAGTGCAAGAAGTGGCTGGTTTAATGACTTCAGGAACTGGTATTCTACCTTACAATGTGACCCTATCTGATGAAGTTGTGGGAGCAGATGAAGACATGGAAAAGACATTTCTCTTGTTTTTAAAAACAATGTGCTATTGAAGAGAACATAGATTCAAATTAGATTTTGATGACAATTTATCTATTGGAGGTAAATGCCCTTAAGGACCTATCTCTTGCAGATTTAAGGCTATAAAAATCAACTGTGATCCTGGGTACAAGTGGTAGTGGACATCTACTAACATTTTAATTGAGATAATTATTATTTTATTAGTATTCTGGTTACAAAGTTAAATGTTTCAAATGTTATGGTCCCATACTATTTTCCCCATAGCCCATTATTTTTATACACAATTTTGTGGAATGCAAGGTTTTTTTTAGAAGCATTTATATGTCCTGTTAAAATAGGAACACTTATAAACAGTGTTATGCTAGAAGCACCAATATTTCTTTCATTCTGTTGAAGGTTTTGTTGCCTGTCTTGCCTGCAGCAGGCACATGACTTGGCATAAAGAATAAAATATTAAGAGACACTGTGAATAAAAACACATTTCGCAATTAAGTAGCTTACAAGGTCAGACAGGGAAAGATAAAATAACCCAGTTTCAAGAGCACTTTCTTAAATAGCAAAATTTGTTCAGAGGTGTAGCATCACAGTTAGATGTCTCATTTCATTCCATTTCTGTGGCCTCTAAATTTCTGCCTGTGATTCTGTGTGTGCCAGAGTAAGAAAAACATTTTAATAAAATAAAAATAGTTTAGTAATGTTCAAATTCTGTTACTGATATTGCATTTTTATAACATTTTAAAATGTAGTCTACAAATGAAAACCAGTAAAGATATAGAAGATTTGAACAATCCCATCCACCAGCTGGACCTAATTGACATTTGTATAATCCTACACCCAACAGCAGCAGAATACACATTCTTTTCAAGTACGCATGGAACATTTACCAAGATAAATCATCTTCTGGGCCATAGAAAAGGTCTTATTAAATTTAAAAAAGATTCAAATCATAAAGAGTGTGTTCTCTGACCCACAATGGAATTAAACTAGAAATCCATAACAGAGAAATCTCTGGAATATTCTGAAATATTTGGAAACTAAATGTTGTTTAAATGCTAAGTCATGTCCAACTCTTTTGTTAGCACTTTAAAATAACCCATGATCAAGACAAAATCAGAAAGGAAACTAGAAAGTATTTTCAACTGAATGAAAGTGAAAACACAACATGTCAAAACTTGTTGGATGCCATTAAAGTAATACTTTAGGGGAAATTAGAGCAGTAAACTCCATGTTATAAGAAGAAAGATCCATCTTACAGAACAGAAAAAAAGGGTGAATGAGTCCCAAAATAAGCACAGGAAAGGAATAATAAAGATTAGAGTGGAAATTTATAAAAGAAAAAACAGAAAAAAAATAGTGAAACCAAAAGCTCTTTATGAAGACCAATAAGATTGACCAACTTCTAGGTCAGGAAAAATAGATTGATTACCTAAGTAAGGAGAGAGAGCTATCATCACTAAAGATTCTATACATATTAGAAGGATAATAAGTTACTGTCATGAACAACTATGGTAGGCAGACTCTAAAATGTTCTCTGATAAGGCCTACCTCCTAGTTGTCACACTCTTGTGAAATCCCTTCTTGTGTGTGGGCTGGACTTGTTTATTTGCTTATTAATCACTTGGAATAAGGTTACAAAAGGGTATGATATCCCTTTCACTCTTTCTCTTACACTCTGAGGAAATACACCTTCCATTTTGTGAGCTGTCCTGTGGAGAGGCCTACATGGCTAGGAACTAATGTTTCTAGTCTGTAGTCAGCAAGGACTTGAGGATTATTAACAGGCATGTCAATGAGCTTGAAAATAGATCATCTGAGGTCTGCTAAGGACAATGTGAATAAGCTTGGAAGCAGATTTTCCCCTTGGAGGACTACAGCCATGGCTCACCAAGAGGTATACCTGTGAGAGACTCTGAGCCAGATGCACCCCATTAAACTGTGCCCTTATTGCAAAAATATTACCAATTTTACAAAATTCTTCTAAGAAACTGAAAATAAAGGAGCATTTCCTAATTCATTCTAATGAAGAAAGCATTACCCTGATATCTAAATCTAACAGACATTAGAAGAGAAAAATTATAGGCTAATGAACACAGATCCAAAATTCTAAACACAATTTTAACAAATTGAGTTCAGTTCAGTTCAGTTGCTCAGTCCTGTCTGACTCTTTGTGACCCCATGGACTGTAGCATGCCAGGCTTCCCTGTCCATCACCAACTTGCAGAGCTTTCTCAGACTCATGTCCATCGAATCCGTGATGCCATCCAACCATCTCATCCTCTCATCCTCTCTTCCTCCTGCCTTCAATCTTTCCCAGCATCAGGGTCTTTTCAAATGAGTCAGTTCTTTGCATCAGGTGGCTGAAGTATTAGAGCTTCAGCTTCAGCATCAGTCCTTCCAATGAATATTCAGGACTGATTTCCTTTAGGATTGACTGGTTGGATCTCCTTCCAGTCCAAGAGACTCTCAAGAGTCTTCTCCAACACCACAGTTCAAAAGCATCAATTCTTTGGTTTAGCATTCTATATGGTCCAACTCTCACATCCATACATGACTACAGGAAAAACCATAGCTTTGACTAGATGGACCTTTGTTGGTAAAGTAATGTCTCTGCTTTTTAATATGCTTGGTTTAGTATTAGGTTTGTCATAGCTTTTCTTCCAAGGAGCAAGCATCTTTTAATTTCATTGCTGCAGTCACCATCTGCAGTGATTTTGGAGCCCCAAAAGTAAAATCTGTCACTGTTTCCTGTTCAATTTGCCATGAAGTGATGGGACCAGATACCATGATTTTAGTTTTCTGAATGTTGAGCTTTAAGCCAACTGTTTCACTCTCCTCTTTCACTTTCATCAAGAGGCTCTTCAGTTCCTCTTCGCTTTCTGCCATAAGGGTGGTATCATCTGCATATATGAGGTTATTGATATTTCTCCTTGCAATCTTGATTCCAGCTTGTGCTTCATCCAGCCTGGCATTTCGCATGATGTACACTGCATATAAGTTAAATAAACAGGGTGACAATATACAGCCTTGACATATTTCCCAATTTGGAAGCTATCCATTGTTCCATGTCTAGTTCTAACTGTTGCTTCTTGACCTGCATACAGATTTCTCAGGAGGCAGGTAAGGTGATCTGGTATTCCCATCTCTTGAAGAATTTTCCACAGTTTATTGAGATCCACACAGTCAAAGGCTTTGGCGTAATCAGTAAAGCAGAAGTAGATATTTTTCTGAAACTCTTGCTTTTTTGATGACCCAATGGATGTTGGCAATTTGATCTCTGTTTCCTCTGCCTAAATTGAGTACAACCAATATCAAAAGAATAATTCATCATGACAAAGTGAAGTTTATTCCAGGAATGCAAAGTTTTTTTTTATATCCAAAGATCAGTTAATATAATATGCTATATTTACCAACTGAAAAAGAAAACCATATGATCATCTCAATAGACACAGAAAGAGTATTTGACAAGATTCAACATACATTCCTGATAAAGTCTCAACAATCTAAAATAGAAAAGGATGCCCTCAACCTAATTAATGAATCTATGAAAAACCAATAGCTAACACCATTTTTAATGGTAAAAGACTGAATGCTTGCCCATTGCAACCAGAAACAAGATGTCTGCTCTCATCACTTCTCTTCTACCCAGTGGAGTGTGAAAAGAAATAAAAGCCCCCTAATTTAAAAAGGAGG
Source organism: Oryx dammah (assembly GCF_014754425.2). Taxonomy (NCBI): domain Eukaryota; kingdom Metazoa; phylum Chordata; class Mammalia; order Artiodactyla; family Bovidae; genus Oryx; species Oryx dammah. The sequence goes on from NW_024070186.1 coordinate 91,627,057, forward strand.
GCTTCCCTGGTGGTTCAGTGGTAAAGAATCCACCTGCCAATGAAGGAGACACAATTCGATCCCTGGGTTCAGAAGATCCCCTGGAGAAGGAAATGGCAACTCACTCCAGTATTCTTGCCTGGGAAATCCCATGAACGAAGAGCCTTGTGGGTCCAAGGAGTTGCAAAGAGTCATACAACACTGAGCTTGCACGCATACATTCACTAAGTTACTTAATTACTAACTGTTACAGAAATATAGATATATACATCAATAGACCAGATAGAATCCAGAAATAAACCTATGCATATATGGGAAACTGCTTTTCAATAAAGATGCAAAGACAATTCAGTGGAAGAGGGACAGTCAATCTTTTTAACAAATGGTGCTGGAACAATTATATACCCATATGCAGAAATGAACTTTGATCTCCATCTTGCACCTATTCAGAAATTAACTCAAAATGGATCATAAACCTACCTATAAAATCTAAAACTGTAAAACTTCACAAAGAAAGCATAGGAAAACCATTTTGTGACCTTGGAATAATCAAAGATTTATTAGATGCAACAATAAAGGTAAAATCCATAAAGAAAACATTGATGAATTGGACTTCATCAAAATTAGAAGCATCTTCTCTTTTAAAGAGAATCTTAAGAAAATTAAAAAGAATGCCACATACTAGAAGAAGATATCTGCCAGTCATGAATCTGATAAAGAACTTGTATCCAGAATATATAAATAATGCTAAAAAATTGATAATAAAAGAAATAATCCAACAACAACAACAACAAATGAGCGAAAGATTTGAATAAACACTTCACTGAAGATATATGGATGGCAAATAAACACATGACGAGAGAGTCATAGGGAAATGCAAATTAAAAGCAAATGAAATACTGTCACACACCTATTAGAATGGTTAAAATTTTAAAAGACTAACCAAATTAGGCAAGGATCTCATTCAGAATTGATGAAGAAATAAAAAGCTTTTCAGACAAGCAAAAGTTAAGAGAATTCAGTACCACCAAACCAGCTTTACAATAAATGTGAAAGGGACTTATATAGTCAAGAAATACAAGAGAAGAAAAAAGATCTACAAAATCAACCCCAAACAATTAAGAAAATGGCAATAGGAACATATGTATCAATTACTTTAAATGTAAATGGATTAAATGCCCCAACCAAAAGACATAGACTGGCTGAATGGATGCAAAAACAAGACCCATATATATGTTGTCTACAAGAAACCCACTTCAGACCTAAAGACACATATAGACTGAAAGCGAAAGGATGGAAAAATATATTCCATGCAAATGGGAAGCAAAAGAAAGCTGGAGTAGCAATTCTCATATCTTTTTCCACAACTGGAAAAAGACGAACAACCGCCCCCCCAAAATTAGTAGAAGGAAAGAAATCATAAAGATCCAAGCAGAAATAAATGAAAAAGAAAAGAAAGAAATAGTAAAGATTAATAAAACTAAAAGCTGTTTCTTTGAGAAGATAAACAAAATTGACAAGCCTTTAGCCAGACTCATCAAGAAAAAGAGAGAAGAATCAAATCAACAAAATTAGAAATGAAAAAGGAGAGGTTACGACAGACAATGCAGAAATACAAAGGATTATAAGAAACTATTATGAACAACTATATGGCAATAAAATGGATTACCTGGAAGAAATGGACAGATTCTTAGAAAAGTTCAATCTTCCAAGACTGAACCAGGAAGAATTAGAAATTATGAACAACCCAATTACAAGCACTGAAATTGAAGCTGTGATAAAAATCTCCCAAAAAACAAAAGCCCAGGACCAGATGGCTTCACAGGAGAATTCTATCAAACATTTAGAAAAGAGCTAATGCCTATTCTTCTAAAACTCTTTCAAAAAATTGCAGAGGAAGAAATTCACTCTATGAGGCCACCATCACCCTGATACCAAAACCAGACAAAGACAACACAAAAAAAGAAAACTGCAGGCCAGTATCACTGATCAACATAGATGCAAAAATCCTCAACAAAACTTTAGCAAACAGAATTCAGCAACACATCAAAAAGCTCATATACCATGATCAACTTGGGTTTATTCCAGGAATGTAAGGATTCTTCAGTATACACAAATCAATCAATGTGATACACCATATTAACAAATTGAAAGATAAAAACCATATGATAATCTCAACAGATGCAGAAAAAGCCTTTGACAAATTCAGCACCCATTTATGATTAAAACTACAAAAAATAGGCATAGAAGGAACCTACCTCAACATAGTAAAGGCCCATGATAAACCTACAGCAAACATTATCCTCAAGGGTGAAAAACTGAAAGCATTCCCCCTAAGATTAGGAACAAGACAAGGGTGTTCACTTTTGCCACTGTTATTCTACATAGTTCTGGAAGTCCTAGCTACAGCAATCAGAGAAGAAAAAGAAATAAATCCAGATCAGAGAAGAAGTAAAGCTCTCACTGTTTGCAGATGACATGATACTGTACATAGAAAACCCTAAAGATAGTATCAGAAAATTACTAAAGCTTATCAGTGAATTTAGCAAAATCATAGGATGCAAAATCAATATACAGAAATGACTTGCATTTCTATATACTAACAATGAAAAATCAGAAAGAGAAATTAAGGAATCAATCCCATTTACCATCGCAGAAAAAGAATTAAATATCTAGGAATAAACTTACCTAAGGAGACAAAAGAACTGTACACAGAAAATTATAAGACACTAATGAAAGAAATAAAGACAACATAAACAGATGGAGAGATATTTCATGTTCCTGGGTAGGAAGAATCAATATTGTGAAAATGGCTATACTATAAACACAATCTACAGATTCAATTGGATCCCTATCAGATCACCAATGGCATTTTTCACAGAACTAGAACAAAAACTTTCACAATTCATATGGAAACACAAAAGACCCCAAATAGCCAAAGCAGTCTTGACAAAGAAGAATGGAGCTGGAGGAATTCAGATTATACTACAAAGCTACAGTCATCAAGACAGTATGGTACTGGCACAAAAACAGAAATATAGACCAATGGAACAAGATGGAAAGCCCAGAAATAAACCCATGCACTTATGGGTACCTTAGTTTCAAAAAAGGAGGCAAGAATATACAATGGGGCAAAGACAGCCTCTTCAATAAATGGTGCTGGGAGAACTGGACAGCTACATGTAAAAGAATGAAATTAGAACACTTTCTAATACCATACACAAAGATAAACTCAAAATGGATTAAAGACCTAAATGTAAGACCAGAAGCTATAAAACTCTTAGTGGAAAATATAGGCAGAACACTCGATGCCATAAATCAAAGCAAGATCCTCTATGACCCACCTCCTAGAGTAATGGAAATAAAAACAAGAGTAAACAAGTGGGATCTGATTAAACTTAAAGGCTTTTGCACAGCAAAGGAAACTATAAGCAAGGTGAGATGACAACCCTCAGAATGGGAGAAAATAATAGCAAATGAAACAACTGACAAAGGATTAATTTCCAAAATATACAAGCAGCTCATGCAACTCAATACCAGAAAAACAAACAACCCAATCAAAAAGATGTAAACAGACATTTCTCCAAAGAAGACATACAGACGGCTAACAAACACATGAAAAGATGCTCAACATCACTCATTATTAGAGAAATGCAAATCAAAACTGCAATGAGATATCACCTCACACTGGTCAGAATGGCCATCATCAAAGTCTACAAAACAATAAATGCTGGAGAGGGTGTGGAAAAAGGGAACACTCTGCACTGTTAGTGGGAATGTAAATTGATACAGCCACTATGGAAGACAGTATGGAGATTCCTTAAAAAACTAGGAATAAAACCACCAGATTACCCAGCAATTCCACTCCTAGGCATATACCCTGAGGAAACCAAAATTGAAAGAGACACATTATCCCATGGTTCATTGCAGCACTATTTACGATAGCTAGAACATGGAAACAACCTCGATGTCCATCTACAGATGAATGGATAAAGAAGTTGTGGTACATATACACAATGGAATACTACTCAGCCATAAAAAGGAATGCATTTGAGTCAGTTCTGATGAGGTGGATGAGGTGGATGAACCTAGAGCCTATTTTACAGAGTGAAGTGAGTCAGAATGAGTAAGATAAATATTGTATTCTAACATATATATGGAATCTAGAAAAGTGGTACTGAAGAACTTATTTATAGGGCAGCAGTGGAGAAACAGACATAGATGGACATGGGGAGAGGGGAAGAGAGGGTGAGATGTATGGAAAGAGTAACATGGAAACTTACATAACCATATGTAAAATAGATAGCCAACGGGAATTTGCTGTATGGCTCAGGAAACTCAAACAGGGGCTCTGTATCAATCTAGAGGGGTGGGATGGGATGGGAGATGGGAGGTAGGTTCAAAAGGGAGGGATATATGTATACCAATGGCTGATTCATATTGAAGTTTGACAAAAAACAACAAAATCCTATAAAGCAATTATCCTTCAATAAAAAAATAAAAAACTAGCTAAATTAAATATTGGAAATACTGCTGATGGGGCTGTAATATGGTAAAATCACTCTGGAAAATAGTCTGGAAGTTTCTTTAAAAGTTCACCATATGGCTACTGTAAGATCCAGTCATTCTGCTCCTGGGTTTTTATCCAGAGAAATAAAATTATATTTCTGTATAATTACTTGTGTACCATGTTCACAACAACTTTATTTGTAATAGCCCCAAACAGGAAATAATGCAAAGTAATGCAAATATCCATCAACAAGTGAATGGATAAATGAAGTATGGTATATCCATACAATGAAAGAGTACTCAACCTTAAAATAATTATTAATACTTGGAACTGCATAGATGAGTATCAGAATAATTATGCTGGGTGAAAGAAGGTAAAAAAGATTATATACTATGTAATGTCAATTATATAAAATTCTAGAAAACTAATCTCTTATTACCTAATCTGTAATGATAGAAATCAGATGAATGGTTGCCTTGCAGTTTGGGAGTAGCACAGAAGAGTAGGAAGGAAGGATGACCAATGGACAGGTGGCAACTTTTGGGGTGATGTTTCATACTTTGATTGTGGTGAATGTTTCACAGGCATATATCAAAACTTAACAAGTCATGTGCTTTAAACAAAATCATAGTTTATTGTATGTCAGTTAGACTCAATAAAGCTATTTCAGTTCAGTTCAGTCACTCAGTTGTATCCGACTCTTTGTGACCCCATGGACTACAGCATGCCAGACCTCCCTGTCCATCACCAACTCCCAGAGTTTACTCAAACTCATGTCCATTAAGTCAGTGATGCCATTCAAGCATCTCATCCTCTGTCATCTCCTTCTTCCACCTTCAATCTTTCCCAGCATCAGGGTCTTTTCCATTGAGTCAGCTCTTCGCATTAGTTGGCCAAAGCTGTAAGCTTCAGCTTCACCATCAGTCCTTCCAATGAATATTCAGGACTGATTTCCTTTAGGATTGACTGGTTGGATCTCTTTGCAGTCCAAGGAACTCTCGAGTCTTCTCCAACACCACAGTTCAAAAGCATCAATTCTTCAGTGCTCAGCTTTCTTTATAGTCCAACTCTCACATCCATATATGACTACTGGAAAAACCATAGCCTTGACTAGATGGACCTTTGTTGGCAAAGTAATGTCTCTGCTTTTAAATAAGCTATCTAAGTTGGTCATAACTTTGCTTCCAAGGAGCAAGCATCTTTTAATTTCATGGCTGCAGTGACCATCTGCAGTGATTTTGGAGCCCCCCCAAAATAAAATCTCTCATTGTTTCCACTGTGTCCCCATCTATTTGCCATGAAGTGATGGGACCAGATGCCATGATCTTAGTTTTTTGAATGTTGAGTTTTCAGCCAACTTTTTCACTCTCCACTTTCACTTTCATCAAGAGGCTTTTTAGTTCCTCTTCACTTTCAGCCATAAGGATGGTGTCATCTGCATATCTGAGGTTATTGATATTTCTCCCTGCATCTTGATTCCAGCTTGTGCTTCATCCAGCCCAGCATTTTGCATTATCTACTTGGTATATAAGTTAAATAAGCAGGGTGACAATATAAAGCCTTGACGTACTCCTTTCCTGATTTGGAACCAGTCTGTTCCATGTCCCATTCTAACTGTTGCTTCTTGACCTGCATACAGATTTCTCAGGAGGCAGGTAAGGTGGTCTGGTATTTCCATGTCTTGAAGAATTTTTCACAGTTTGTTGTGATCAATAAAGCTATTAAAAACTCTTATTTAGAAGCATTGTTATTTATCTGAGAAGGTTCTCATGAGTGAGAAAAGTATACCATATTTGGTGTCCTTTTCCAAAGGGCCTGCTAGGTAACCTAAAACTCAGCTGATAACTGTGCTAGATATTAATGACTGATATGGAAGAATGCACTCTTTTTTTCTAGATTCCTCATGCAGTTTAATAAGGACCAAATTAACTCTTGGAGCAAAGCAGATCCTTTCAGTTCCAAATGAAGGCTCTCCTGGTGCCTCTTCTGAAATGCACAATAAAAGGGCAATGTTATAAATTCTGCATGAAGCTAAACTTCTTCAATTAAAAGTCTATCTTTTATTCTAAAACCTTACCTCACTGTCATTTGTGATAATGATTGTTGATGGTAGTTATTTACATATTGTTGCTTCTCAGAATCAAAAGTAACATTCCTATAATAATCCCTAGTGTCTGGGGTTTGACTTCCTGAGATATCAAGAAGTTTAAGGATTGAGTATGAGATTTTGAGTATGGGTGTGAGATTTTGCCCTACTTATAAATTAATAACTTAACTTGTTACTGTTTTATGTTAAAAGACAGGAGACTCTTGGGTCAGATTCAAAGTAGTTCATTACTCATGGTAAAAAGCAGTCAGGAGAGCCTCATGTACTTTGTGCTGGTTCCCATGCCCCTGGTCCCATGGGGATGATTCAGGGCCCATGATGGATGATGTTGCACACTCAGGGGGCTGCCATTAAAGGAAAGCAACCTAAGCCTGGGGAATTCATCACTTTTATAGTGAGTCATAACAAGCCTATTCTTTGGAAGGGAGGGTATATTAACTCATCCCTCAAGGTTGCTCACTGCAGACGCAACCCTGCAAAATCATCTGGATAAAGAGCAGTCAGGGCCTCTCCTGTGGGCATACCCAGCAAGAATGTGTGGAGCTGTTCATGCACATGGCAGATTGCCTGTCCCAACACTGGAAACCCTGCATGGAGGCATCTGCTACCTCTGCCTGTACCCCCGGCTGGAGTGGCAGCCAGAGATCCAGATGCTGGTAAATGGCTGGAATATGTTCATCCCTGTGGCCTGCTCACTCTACCATATTTCCTTCCTGAGTAGTGTCCTCATACAGGTCCTCTGGCAGAATCTGGCAGAGTTGAATTACATTCAACATTCAGTGAATTCAGGCAGTTCATTCATGAGTTACTTCATGTACCCTGCTCTATTTGTTCTCTTTGCCTTCAGAAAGTTCAATTACAATATGAATCATGGTTCTCAAGCATGTTATTGTTTAACCTTTCTAAGAATCTCTCTGACTCCCCAGGTTTCACATTATTTTTCATTATCATGAAAAGACCTCAGTATCCCCACACTTTTGAGAAGGATTAGACTCATCCTCAACTTTTCTTTATCCTTTGCATCCCTGAGCTCTCTGTATTATCACCTTAGTGAGTTTTATCTATCAATGTCAATAGTAAATGTTTACTGAACACCTACTGTGCTCAAGATACTGTGTAAAATGTGATTAAGGATTCCTGGGAACATCAAAGGGATCACCTGGGTGGAAAAACACAAGCAAGTCCCAAAAGTACATTCTATTTTTTAAAATAGCTTTTCAAAAAATAATGCTTTGTGGCAGAGATGGGAACTGTGCTCCTCTCATGTCAATTGTTTCAGGTCTGTTTTCTGAGTGGTTTGAATAATTAGAGATGAAGAGGAAGTGACTGGCAAGAAAAGAAGGCAGTACTGATCTTGTGGGCTTCAACAAAGTTTGCTTTCGTACTATGCCCTACAGGGATTTCTGGGATCTTCTCTATAATACTCGATTTGATGGTTATTGGCCAAGAAGGAAGGAGAGCCAGGCAGGCCTAGAATAAATAGCACCCATATAGCTCATTTGGGGGATAGTGTGGCAGGGCCATGATTGAATGAGGCAGAGTGACCAGGGACAGATCCTACAAAGCCTTACCAAAGAGAGAGTTAAAGTTTGTAGCTGGGATAAATTATGTCAGTCATCACATCCAAAGGATTGAGCATAGAATCAAAATTAGGTGGTGTATCATGTCAGAAGCCACTGGATTTCAGGAATAGTGCTGGAAAAGAGGTGCAAATCTTAAAATGAAGTGAAAAAATCTAGGATTGTGATCAGAGATGATGTCTTCTTTGGGTACCAGCTATGGGTGAGTCAGCAGAAGATAATGAGAAAAAATCAAGATTAATGCGTAAGAGCAGTTTCTATAAAGTCCTTTCATGCTGTTTATCCTCCTTGCAGTCAGGCCTAAAATATCATCTCCAGATGAAGTAGACACAACCTCCTTTGTGTACCCATAATTATAGATAGGTAACACAGTTACCCCATCACAACTTACTGGTTTGGGATGAAGAGGGGGCTTTGTCTCTCCTACCAGATAATGAACTCCTTGGCTTTAGGACCATATCTTATTGATCTTTGTATCTTCATTGTCCCTAGGTTATACTCCATGTTTCTTAATGAACAAATTAAATGGCCTGGAATATAGACTGTGGTGATAAAGATACTTCTTAGAAGACAGACATCTTCATTCTTTAACTTTGGTACATTATCAATTCTATATTAAATTGTGCCATAGATAAGCAAGTGCTTTCTATTGTTTTTCTCTCCTGGTGGTTGATCCCTCCAGGAGCCCAGGGAGTGACATCCAAAATCTCAGATTTCCAGTTCTCTTGGTCATGGCCCTTCATTCTGAACTATCCTTTCTGTCTTTGTCATATCACTAAAATCTGTCTGCTTTTAATACCCTGTTGGCCACAGAGTTCTGAACTTTTAAAAGCCGTGTCATAATTGTTTTGTGGTTGAGTCGCCAAGTCATGTCTGACTCTTTTGAGACTCCATGGACTGTAGCCTGCCAGGCTCTTCTGTCCATGGAAATTTCCAGGCAAGAATGCTGGAGTGGGTTACCATTTCCTCCTCCAGGGGATCTTCCTGACCCAGGGATTGAACCCATGTCTCTTGACTCTCCTGCATTGGCAGGCAGATTCTTTATCACTGCTGCCACCTGGGAAGCCCTTTAAATATGGATTGAAGGACATAGAAAACAAGTTATAAGGTAAAGACTTTTTCAAGCAAAAGGAACAGAATATGCAAAGGCCCTAAGATAGGAATATACCCAGTGTTCAAGGAAAGCAAGGAGGCCAGTGTGACTCTAGCAGAATAAATGAGGCAGTAAATAGGAGAAGTCAGAGAGGTTGTAGAGGCCAGACCCTGTAGGGTCTTGTAGGTCAAATGACTTTGGCATTTACTTCAAGTGATATAGAGAGTCATTGTTGGGTTTGGAACTGAGGAGTGACATGAACTGACTTACATTTAGCAAGAAAACTGGCAGCCCTATTGAGAATAGACCTTTAACATTTAAAAATATCCATAGCATTCTCTTATCAACAACCTCAGATGATACCTCTCTAATGGCAGAAAGCAAAGAGGAACTAAAGAACCTCTTGATGAGGGTGAAGGAGGAGAGTGAAAAAGCCAGCTTAAAACTCAATATTAAAGAACTAAGTGATCTGACCGCATCACTTCATGGCAAATAGAAGGGGAAAAGGTGGAAGCAGTGACAGATTTCTTCTTCTTGGGTTCTAACATCACTGTGGTTGATGACTGCAGCCATGAAATTAGAAGACAATTGCTTCTCGACAGGAAAGCTTTGACAAACCTAGACAGTGTGTTAAAAATCAAAGACATCACTTTGCTGACAAAGATCTGTATAGTCAAGGCCATGGTCTTTCCAGTAGTCACATATGGTTATGAGAGTTGGACCATAAAGAAGGCAAAGTGCCAAAGAATTGATGCTTTTGAATTGTAGTGCTGGAGAAGACTCCTGAGAGTCCCTTGGACAGCAAGGAGATCAAACCAGTCAATCTTAAAGGAAATCGACCCTGAATACTCATTGGAAGGACTGATGCTGAAGCTGATGCTCCAATACTTTGGCCACCTGATGGCAAACAGCCAACTCATTGGAAAAGACCCTCATCTGGGAAAGATTGAAGGCAGAAGGAGAAGAGGGCAACAGAGGATGAGATGGTTGGATGGCATCACCAATGCAATAGAATGAACTTGTGCAAACTCTGGGAGATGGTGAGGGACAGGGATGCCTGAAGTGCTGCAGTGCATGGGGTCGCAAAGAGTCTGACATGACTTGGCGACTGAACAACAATAGCACTCCCTTAAATAAAAGCATGCTCCTTGGGATACCTTAATTCAAGAACAGAAGTGGCTAAAAATGGAGTTTCGGCTGAATCAGCCCCCAAAATTGCATAAACCAATTGTCTAACAAATCCATATATCACTTACTAGTTTTGTTTCTCTGAACCCTGACTAATACACTAGGGAAAGATGCAGTATCTCTACATGGAAAATCATTAAATATTTTGAGAGAACTTAAGTTCTAAATAAGTAAAGGATATATTATCTTTGATATAAGAAGGTCCAATACTGTCAGGATATAATCGCTCCCAGATTAGTATATGGTTTCAATGTAATTGCAATAAAAATTCTGAACTTTTTTTCTTTTCTGGTGAGACTCAACATATCAATTCTCAAATTTATATGGAAATTCTAAAGGCAAAAAATAGCATGGAAATAATGAACAAGGTGAGGAAACTTCTTCTTTTGGATGTTAAGGGTTGTTATAAAGCTAGTAATTAATAACAGGCTCAGTCTGCTTTGGGGGCAGGGGAAACAGAGACCAGTGGAACAGAACAGGGAGAACTCAGAGCCAAGCATGTATGGACAATTTTTAATAAATGATGCTAAGTCAGTTGGCTATCCACATGGGGAAAATATGCAACCTGAATCCTACCTCAACAAAATCATCTTCAGGCAGGCTGTAGATCTAAATATAAAACAAGCTTCAGGAAGATAATGTAGGAGAATATTTTCATGAACTTGGGTCAGGAAAACATGTCTTAAATAGAACACAAAATGTACTGCTCATGAAAGACTATTAAATTGGTTTATATAAGTATAAAAATATTTTCTATTCACTAAAAGACACCCCGAGAAGTAAAAAAGCAAGCCATAGAAGGAGAATATATTCATAATATGTATATCATCAGAAGATTTTTATCCAGAATAAAAAACTGTGATCAATAAGAAAAACACAGAGAAAACAACTTTTAAATGAACAAAGATATAAATAGCCACTTCAAAATAGACTATATCAAGGCAGCCAATGTACAAATGAAAAGTGCTCTACCTCTTTAGTCATTAGGGAAATGCAAAGTAAAGGCAAAATGAGATAACACTATACACTTACTTGAATGTCTACAGTTTTAAAAAGACTGAAAACCCGAGTGTTGGGAAGGATGGAGAGCAGCTGGAAGTCTCATGCATTGTTGAAAGAATTTACACATTGTTATAATGACTTTAGAAAGCTCTTCAGAATCTACCAAACATGAACATAATCATGTCCTTTGTCACAGCAATTCCAGCAAAAATTACATATATGTTTTCACCAAAATGCTAAAAGATGATGCTGTTGAACTACTGCACTCAGTATGCCAACAAATTTGGAAAACTCAGCAGTGGCCCCAGGACTGGAAAAGGTCAGTTTCCATTCCAATCCCAAAGAAAGGTAATGCCAAAGAATACTCAAACTACTGCATAACTGTACTCATCTCACATGCTAGCAAAGTAATGATCAAAATTCTCCAAGCTAGTACATGAACCGAGAACTTCCAGATGTTCAAGCTGGATTTAGAGAAGGCAGAGGAACCAGAGATCAAATAGCCAACATCCACTGGATCATCAAAAAAGCAAGAATATTCCAGAAAAATATTTGCTTCATTGACTACACTAAAGCCTTTGACTGTGTGGATCACAACAAACTGTGGAAAATTCTATAAGAGTTGGGAATACCAGAGCACCTTATCTGCCTCCTGAGAAATCTGTATGCAGGTCAAGAAGCAACAGTTAGAACCAGACATGGAACAATGGACTGGTTTCAAACTGAGAAAGGAGTACTCAAGGCTGTATATTGTCACCCTGTTTATTTAACTTATATGCAGAGTACATCATGTAAAATGCTGGGCTGAATGAAGTACAAACTGGAATCAAGATTGCAGGGAGAAATATCAATAACCTCAGATATGCAGATGACACCACCCTTATGGCAGAAAGTGAAGAGGAACTAAAAAGCCTCTTGATGAAAGTGAAAGAGGAGAGTGAAAAAGCTGGCTTAAAATTCAACATTCAGAAAACTAAGATCATGGTATCTGGTTCCATCACTTCATGGCAGATAGATGGGGAAACAATGGAAACTGTGATAGACTTTTATTTTTGGGGGCTCCAAAATTACTGTAGATGGTGACTGCAGCAATGAAATTAAAAGATGCTTGTTCCTTGGAAGAAAAGTTATGACCAACCTAGACAGCATATTAAAAAGCAGAGACATTACTTTGCCAACAAAGGTCCATCTAGTCAAAGCTATGGTTTTCCACTAGTGTATGGATGTGAGAGTTGGACCATACAGAAAGCTGAGTGCCAAAGGATTGATGCTTTTGAATTGTGGTGTTGGAGAAGACTCTTGAGAGTCCCTTGGACAGCAAGGAGACCAAACCCGTTGATCCTAAAGGAATTCAGTCCTGAATATTCATTGGAAGGACTGATGCTGAAGCTGAAACTCCAATACTTTGGTTACCTGATGCAAAAAACTGACTCATTTGAAAAGACCCTGATGCTGGGAAAGATTGAAGGCAGGAGGAGAAGCGGATGACAGAGGATGAGATGGTTAAATGGCATCACAGACTTGATGGACATGAGTTTGAGCAAGCTCCATGTGTTGGTGATGGACAGGGAAGACTGGCATGCTGCAGTCCATGGGGTTGCAAAGAGTCAGACACGACTGAGTGACTGAACTGAACTAAACTGACTCACCAAAATATGTATGCTAGAATGTTCTTCGGAGAAGGCAATGGCACCCCACTCCAGTACTCTTGCCTGGAAAATCCCATGGATTGAGAAGCCTGGTGGGCTGCAGTCCATGGGGTCCCTGAGAGTTGGACAAGACTCAGTGACTTCACTTTCACTTTTCACTTTCATGCATTGGAGAAGGAAATGGCAGCCCACTCCAGTGTTCTTGCCTGGAGAATCCCAGGGATGGTGGAGCCTGGTGGGCTGTTGTCTATGGGGTCGCAGAGAGTCAGACATGACTGAAGCAACTTAGCAGCAGCAGAATGTTCTTATCAGCACTATTTCTAATAGGCCCAAACTGGAAACTACTGAGCTGTTCATCAACAGTTGTCTAAATGCATCATGGTATATTCACTGCTTGACTATAAGAAACCAAGAGACTCAATAATCTATAGCTACATGCAATAATATGGATGACTCTTGCAAAAATAATGTTGAGCAAAAGTAGCCATGCACAAGGATTGTACCCTATATGATTCCACTTAATGTGAAATATGAAACCAGGCAAAACCAATCTCTGCACCCATATGAGAAAAAGATATCTAAAAAGGAGTGGATATATGTCTAAGTGATATACTTTGCTTTATAGCAGAAAATAACATAGCATTGTAAGTGAAATATACTCCAATAATTTTTTTTTTGCCCTCTGCCTCCCTCCCCTCCAATAATAAAATTTTAAGGGTTAAACCATTTTGGAAATAGTAGAAGTGGCTGCATAACATTGTGAATGTAATTAGCACAATTAAAAATGGCTAAATACAAAAAAATCTCTTAGTTATAGAATATAAATATCACTTTTTTGTTCTAAAAAAACAATCTTTGATGTTAGAAATCAGGATAGTGATAGCTCTGGAGGTTGAAGGGAGAGTTAGGGGAGCATAGTCACAAAAGGGAGCAAGAGGACTTCTAGCACTCTAGTAATTCGTTTCTTGACTTGCATACTGTTCACACAAGTGTGTCAAGTTTCCAAAAATGCTCTGAATTGTATACTTATATGCACTTTTCTTTTATAATATTAGTTTCAGGTGTACAAAATAGTGATTCAAAATTTTTATGGATTTCACTACATTTAAAAGTATTATAAATCCCATTTGATCATGTATGTTCATTTTAATGTATTATTGAATTTGGTGCTAGTATTTTATTGGGGCTTCCCTGGTGGCACAGATGGTAAAGAATCCACCTGCAGTGCCAGAGACCTGGGTTCAATCCCTGGGTTTGGAAGATCCCCTGGAGGAGGGCATGGCAACCCACTCCAGTATTCTTGCCTGGAGAATCCCATGGACAGAGGAGCCTGGTGGGCTACAGTCCATGGGGTCACAAAGAGTCGGACACGACTGAACAATGAAGCGCAGTATTTTTTTGATAATTTTTATATCTATGTTCATCAGTAATATTGGCCTGTAATTTTCTTTTCTTGTGGTATCTGTCTGGTTTTTGGTATCAGACTGATGCTGGCCTTATAGGATGAATTCAGAAATGTTTCTTCCTCTGCAGTTTTGGGGAATAGTTTCAGAAGGATGGGTGTCAACTCTTCTCAAAATGCGAAGAATTCCCCTATGAGGCCATCTGGTCCTGGACTTTGCTTGTTTGGAGTTTTTAAATTACTGATTCAATTTTATTACTGGTAACTGGTAATTGTTCTGTTCCTATTTTCTATTCTCCTTTCAGTGTTGGGAGAGTATATGTTTCTAAGAATTTGTCTATTTCTTCTAGGTTGTCCATTTATTGGCATAAAAATAGTTTCCTATAATAGTCACTTATCCTTTGTATTTCTGTGGTGTCAGTTGTAATTTCTCATTTTTTATTTCTGATATTATTGATTTGGGCCCTCCTTTTTTCTTGATGTGTCTGGCTGAAGGTTTATCAATTTTGCTTATCTTTTCAAAGGACGAGGTGTTAGTTTCATTGACCTTTTGTATTGTTTTTCAGTCTGTATTCCATTTATTTCTTCTCTGATCTTTTATGATTTCTTTCCTTCTACTAACATGGATTTTATTTCTTCTTCTTTTTCTAGTTCTTTTAGGTATAATGTTACATTGTTTGTTGAGGATTTTTTTGTTTCCTAAAATAGCTTGCATTGCCATAAACTTCCCTCTTAGAAATGCTTTTTCTGAAACCCATAGTTTTTTTTTTATTGTTGTGTTTTCATTTTCTTTTGTTTTCAGGTTTTTAAAAATTTCTTCTTTGATTTCTTCAGTGATACATTGGTTGTTTAGCAGTATATTGTGTAGAGTCTACATGTTTATGTATTTTTCAGTTATTTTCTTATAATTGATTCCTATTCTCAAAGTATTATGGTCAGAAAAGATGCTTGATATGACTTCAGTTTTCTTATCAAGTAAATTTACTGAGACTTGTTTTGTGGCTTAGCAAGTGATCTATCCTGGAGATATTCCATGTGCACTTGAAAAGATTGTGTATTGTGCTGATTTGAAATGGAATGTCTTATTATATATATATATAAAATATGTCTTATAATGTCTTATTGTATATATATTATATATATATATAAAATCTTTTATATGTGTTCCTATGTTGGGCACATATGTATTTATAATTGCTATACTTTCTTCTTAGATAAATCCCTTGATTATATAATGACCTCCCTTGTCTCTTGCTACAGTTTTTGTTTTAAAAAGTCTATTTTTTTTTTGATATAAGTATTCCTGTCCCAGCTTTTGTTAGATTTATATTTGCATGGGATACCTTTTCTCCACCCCTATTTTCAGTCTTTATATCTAAAGCAAGTGTCTTATAGGCAGTATATATACAGGTGTTGTTTTTGTATCCATTCAGCCAGTCTGTCTTTTGATTGGATCATTTGTCCATTTTCATTTAAAGTAATTATTGATAGGTTTGCACTTATTGTCATTTTGTTAACTGTTTTGGGGGTTTTTAGTTCAATTTGTTCCTTTTTTCTTTTGTTCACTCCCCTTTTGATTTGAAGACTCTCTTTAATGTTATGCTTGGATTCTTTCTCTTCTTGAGAAAAGGAACATATATTTTATGATTCCATTATATAAAATATTTAGAACAGACAAATCTATAGAGACAGAAAGTATATTAGTGGTTGCCTGTGGCTGGAGAAAAGAAAATTAAAATTGAGATACACATCAAATGCCTTAAATTTTCAAAGATAATGTTAAGATAAAGATGTGAAGCTATGAAATTCTTATCTGATCATGATAAGAATGCAAACTAGTACAACCACTTTGGAAAGTAGTTTGGCATGTTTTTTTTTTTTTTTCTATGAAGTTTTTTTCTTCTAATTTTATTGAGATATATTTGACATACAGCACTATATAAGTTGTATAGCACTATGATTTGTGTTATGTACATCGTGAAATGATCATCACAATAAGTTTAGGTGATTTTCCATCATCTCATATAGATACAAAATTAAAGAAATAGAAAAAGACTTTTCCCTTGTGATGAGAACTCCTAGGAGTCACTCTGTTAACAACTTTCACATGTAACATAGCAGTGTTAATTATATTTATCATGTTGTACATTATATCTCCAGAACTTTTCTTACATGGCGTATCTTCTAAAATCAGCAATTCATATACCTTGTGACCCAGAAAATCCAGTCTAAAGTATTCCCATGAGAAATGTATGCACATTTATGCAAAATGTTGTATAAAGAAATTCACAGTAGCATTATTTATAGTCACCCTAACCGTCCTTTAGTATTAAAAGAAATAAATAAGTAATGGTATTTTCTTGCAATGAAATACTATTCAGCAATGAAAACGAATAACACCCAAAAACATAGCCAAATCTCACAAACAAAGCCAGCCACAAAAGAACATGTATTCCTTTATGATTCCCCTTAAATAAAGTTTAAAAGCAGGTAGAACTATAGTATTAAAAGTCAAGCTAGTGAAGAAAAAAGGCAGGATAGTGGTTTACTTTTAGGGAGGAACAAAAGAGTAATAATTATGAGTGAAGGTTTTGAGGTGTTAAAATGTTCTTCTTGACTTGGATGATAGTTACATAGATGTTGTCTTTTGTGATAATTCACTAAGCTAGACATTTATAACATGTGCACTTAAAAAAATACCTTTCCTAGCCCAAGATTATTTTTTTAAAAAGTCAACCTGTCAGGGATCTCCAGGTGTAGCAGTCATGAATAAGAAGTGGCAGTGTCTTCAGGGGAATGTTGAACATGAGGACAATGAATCAGCTTCCTTCCATAAGGCCAGATGTCTACATGTGTTCAACTGTTTTACCATAATAGCCTTTCTTACTTTGATCAAATTACTGCATCAGGATTTGTTCTTAAACTTCCTGTTCTCTTAGCTTTCATAAATATAGCTGAGCATCAGATTTTCACTTAATTGGGATGTTAATAAGATTAGACAGTAATCTGACATTAATCAGTTGCTGATCCTATTCTATTCCACTCTATCCTACTAAAGAGCTTGCTTTCTGAGGGGAGGGAGATTTTCAGATAGCAAGCATTTTTTAGGAATTTTGAATTTTGCCATGATCAATGAAAAAAGATGCCACTCTCCAGCACGCATGTGTGTATGCACGTGTTGGGAGGAGGTGGTGATCAGGATGCTAATCTATGCACAGTGACCTTTGCTTCTATCTGGCTGAGCAGATGTAGGAATTAATCATTGTCACTCCTGGATGCTGCAGCTGCAGCTGTCCCCCACTGCCTCTCTGCCCCTGATAGATTTATTAATGTATTTTGTTTGCTGGAAAACTTGCCTCAGCAGAGAAGAACTGGCAAATTTTAAAAGCTTATCTCTGAATATCATTTTATAGAAGCATGTATTTTTCGGCACATCTTACTTATATTCACTAAACTCTT
The DNA here is from genome assembly GCF_014754425.2 of Oryx dammah. Taxonomy (NCBI): domain Eukaryota; kingdom Metazoa; phylum Chordata; class Mammalia; order Artiodactyla; family Bovidae; genus Oryx; species Oryx dammah. Next base: position 91,645,026 of record NW_024070186.1, read on the forward strand.
TAAAAGAAGAAGACAGAGAGAAAAGAAAAACAAACTGGTAATATGGTTTATGTAACATCTGAACAATTATGTCTCATCCTGAGAAATTTCACAGTGGACCAGTAACGTGACCATAGGGCTTGTAGGATTGCAAAGAACTGATTGTCTTCTAACTTCTGTACCCTTCTTTTTGTAACTGTCCCCCCCACTGCCCGCCGCCTGTACTTTCAGTTTGTTCCTACCCGTGAAATCTAGGCAATCTTTGGGTCTAGGCACAAGAAAATAAGTGGTCTAGATTAATATCAAGTTTGTGTTATAGCAGCTTCCACTAACAGCTTTCAGATTATAACTAATAATATCTGAAGTCCAAGAAACCCCAGTGTGTAGATATCCCTAAAGCCTCACCAAATCCAGTTCAATATTTGCACCAGCCTGAATGGAAATCAGAGTAGCCACACCATTTTGGATGTTAGAAGTCAGTTCCAGAATTTCCTGGGTCTGGCTTATCTATTTTCATTTTCCCCATCTCTCTATCAAATCAGCATACCCTAGAGCAGAGACTAAGGGGGAGCAGCCTGTTCCTGGTCATAATCTGTTCATTCTTCTCTGGTGGTGCACTGCTAGCCAGAATCCTAGACCTCTCCCATAGATACCTGCACTAGCCTGCGGTATACCCTCCCTTTTTGGTACCACCCCTTACTCACTGGGTCCTCTCCTAATTTTCTGAACTTCCTACTTGGCTTGACTGACTTTGAGTCTCATGTACAGCTCACTATTTTGTTGACTTTTTCTGTATTTATCTTCCTCAAAATGTTCTTCTGATTTTAGACATTCTTACATGTTCAATCCCTAAGTTATCATTGCTTGTTCTTCCTTTCTTGTTCCCAGTATCTGGTTTATGTGTCTTAAGCTTACACGTCTGCCCAGATTCCTGAATTCAAATTCTTCTGGTCTTACTTTTGGCCACCATTTGAGCCCCAATTCTGACCATCTTTCTGTCTCTGATAGTGATACTAAGCACCTTACTAGAAGACAGGTTAATCCTCTGGATATCAACTTTACTGTTTGGCTCCATCTTCCACCCTGAACTCCTCACCTAAGAAAACAAGCCATTCAAGTGTCCATTGACAGATGAATTGATAAGCAAAACATGAGATATACATGCAATTGAGTATTAGTCAGCTTAAAAAGGAAGTAAATTGACCTGTGTTACAACACAGATGTATCTTGAGGACATTAAGTAAAGCAAGCCACTCAAAAAAGACAAATGCTATGTGCATCTACTCATAGAGATATTGAGGGTAGTCAAACTCATAGAAATAGAAAATAGAATGATTGTTGCTAGGGGCTGAGTGGAGGGAGGGAGAAATGGGAAATTGTTTGTTGGATATAGAGTTTCAGTTTTGCAAGATGAAAAAGTTCTGGAGATTTTTATACAACATCAATATAATTAATACTACTGAGCTGTACACTTTAAACATGGTTAAGATGGTAACTTTTATGTTGTTTTATTGTGTGTAATTTTATTTCCATTTTAACGTAATTAAAATCTTTCTAAATTTTAAGCCAAAAAGTTAAAGTTCCTATTATTAGTGACTTATTTTGATAAAATATGCTATTATGGGACCGTTTCTTTAAAACTATATTTTATTGCCTAGAATACATCTCAGGGGAATAGTGAGAAGTATCTTCCTTAGATCACTACCTGTTTTGTGAAGTTGTCACTTTATTTTCATGTCCTAATTTTGCACGTCTGAACCTTTAAATGGTACTCTCTTGCAAGTATTCCAGGATTTCCCTCCACTTTACACAAGATCTCTTTGTGATTAATAGGTTTCAGTCACATCCCCATTGGTCTTCCCCTCTGCAGACTGCAGAATGTCTGTCCTCATTCTGTAGAGACTCTGCCATTCAGCTTTCCTTCCCCAGATTTTATTTTTCTCATATCCTTCTTTAGTAATGGTGACCAATGCCAGATGTTTTGTTCTGGCAATCTGTGAGACTTTACCTTGGCTTTTGATTCTCACCAGAAAGGGAAGGAGGTGTGAGATATACAACAAGCAGTAGTAACATAGAAATGTTATTGGCAAGGAGAGGCTTCCTCAAATCTCTGTGGGTAAGAATTCCTCAAACACATAACAATAAGACTGTACTTATTCTCTTGAGATATAATTCACGTACCATGAAATTCATCTTTTTAAAGTGTACACAGTTCAGTAGTTTTTAGTTCATTCACAGGTTGAATAATCATCACTATCTAATTCCAGAATAATTTCATTACCCTGAGAAGAAGCTTCATGCCTGTTAGCAGTTCTTCCTTATTTCTTCCTTCCCCTAGCCTCTAGCAACTATTAGTCTACCTTCTATCTCTATGAATTTTGCCTGATCTGGACAATACATATACATGAAGTCATACAACATGTAGCTCTTTGTATCTGGCTTCTTTCACTTAGCATAATCTTCGCATAATGATTACAAGGTTCATCTGTATTGTAGTATGAAGCAGCACATCATTCCTTTCTATGGCTGAATAATGTTCTGTTATATGGCTATTCCACAGTTTGTTTATCCATTCATCAGTTGATAGATATTTGGTTATTTCCCTTTTTGGCTATTATGAATAGTATGCTGCTGTGAACATTCATGTATAAGTTTTTGTGTGGACATTATGTTTTCCTTTATCTTAGGTGTATATCTAAGAGTAGAATTTCTGGGCCATATGGTGGCTCTATGTTTACGTCAGTGCTAAGCTGTTTTCCAAAGTAGCTTATTACAATCTCACTAGCAGTTTTTGAGGGTTCCAGTTTCTTCCACATCATTGCTGACACTTGTTATTATCTGTCTTCTTTACCTCTAGCCATCCTAGTGTATAAAAAGTGGTTTTGATTTGCATTTCTCTGATGGCTAATAATGTTGAGCATCTTTTCATGTATTTATTGATCATTTGTGCATCTTGTTTGGGGAAATGTCTATTCAAATCCTTTCACTATTTTTAAAATTAGATTATTTGTCTTAGGAATGTACTTAAACCAGTGATATGTCAAACATGGATTATATTAGAATCTCCTAGGGAGCTTTTAAAAATCCTGATGCCCAGGCTTCACCCTAGACCAGTTAAATGAGAATGTCTAGGGGTGGGACAGTAGCAGCAGTTTTTTCCAACTTTCCAGATGATTTCAGTGTTTGAAAACCAGTGCCTAAAACTAGGTAACCAAGCCATTGATACCAATATAGAAATGGTAAAGATTTAGAAACTTAGAAATTATGCCAGGTATTAAAAACTGAACTAAATGTGAATTATAAAAGCTTAATCAGGTCAAGAGATAGAAGAGAGCTTTATAACAAAAGATTTTTGCTAGAATGAACTTTACTATAACAGAAGATTTCAAACCACCTACAGTTAGAAGAATGTCCTGGCTCTGGTTCTTGTCTTGTAACCAGGTGTTGGTTTTAGGAAGTAACCATGTGTGAGGCAATTATTATGAGTTATCATGACACATCCAATCCATAAGCCAAAAAAAGTGTCTCAATTATCCAGGGTTCAAAGGGAAACTGAAAAAATTGAGGTATTAGCTAGGAGAAAATTGAAAAGTAGGCTTTTGAAAAGTCATAAGAAGATTGGAGACTATTTTAAGAGATTTTATTAGAAGTGTAGGAAAACAGTAACTGAGAATTAAAAAAAGAAAAAATCTAAGCACTTAAAAAATGTGACAGTCATAGTGGCTATTGTGGAGGGAAAAAGACATCTCTCAAAGAATGTAAAAAGCTACCCAGAGGAGATCAGGGAGCCCGCAGAGTGTCTGGTTAGGTACAAAATAGGAAAAAAGACTTTGAGAAGCACCTTTGAAGGGAGTCCAAAACACATAAAGAGATTATTTAAATCTGTTAAAAGGAAAGAGCTTGAATAACAGTCAGATCTTTTGCTGCTAATAATGGGGCACAGAGAGTGCTCAGAGACCAAAAACAGTTAAGTCTAAACTAATTATGTGCCTCTGAATTTATTGAGAAAGATAACAGAGTGATTGCTACACTCAAACTGCCTCCTGAAAATGGACCAGTGATAGTTGATCAAATAGTTTTCTGTGTTTTGTGTATTTCAGGTCAGTTAGACAAATAAATATTGATTAGCCACAGGGAACTGTTGACATTCCTCTTGAGACTTTTAAAGGCCTCCAGAAGAAATTTTCCTCTTGGTCATGCCTTTCTCTGAAGCTATTGCCCCAGCCCTCTCCCTCCTATTTCCACCAAGCTTCTCAAAAGAATGGTCTTCACTAGGTGCCTCCAGTTCCTCATCTCCAGTTCTTTCTTCAACCCATGTCCTAATTCCACTGAAATGACCCTTGACAAGGTCGTTAGCAGTTCATGGGGTTGCAAAGAGTCAGACACGACTGAGCAACTGAACTGAACTGAACTGAAGGTCGTTATTATCAACTTATTTCTTTTTAGACATCATCCTGTTTAGCCTCAAGCCACATAACACTTAACTATCTCCTCTGTTCCTCTGAAACCTTCACTGTTCTTAACTTTACCATACCTAATTGTCCTGGTTTTACCTCTCTGCCTCTTACCAGGTGCTATCACTGGCTCTTGTATTCTACCTACCCATTCACGATTGATATCATCCTGGGTTGTGTGTGCACGTGCTCAGTCATGTCCAACTCTTTGCGATCCCATGGACTGTAGCCTGCCAGGCTCCTCTGTCCATGAAATTTTCCAGGCAAGAATCCTGGAGTAGGTTGCCAAGTCCTATTCCAGGGGATCTTCACAACCCAGGGATCAAACCCTCATCTCTTACATTGGCAGGCGGTTTCTTTACCACTGCGCCACCTGGGAAGCCTATCAGCCTGTGTGTCAGTCTTACTTCTTACACTCTACTCCTCACCTGGCCTTAATCCCTCTTATGACATATTCCTGCTGCTGCTGCTGCTAAGTCGCCTAAGTCGTGTCCGACTCCATGCAACCCCATAGATGGCAGCCCACCAGGCTCCCCCATCCCTGGGATTTTCCAGGCAAGAGTACTGGAGTGGAGTGCCATCGCCTTCTCCGATGACATATCCCTAGCCCCTGCCTTTTTCAAACCCCACATTCTAACTTCATAGTTGATATTGTCAGATGGATGTTCCTCAGTCAATTCAGATTCGGTGACCAAAAACAAGAATCACACCTTACCACTAATCTTTTTCTACCTCCATGTCTTTCTTATCTCAATTAATCACACTACTATCCATCCATTCCTCATTCTGGATTTCCTTGTCTCCCTACACATCCAGTTAGTCTCCAGGTCTTAGACATTTAATCTCTGAAATGTCTCTCAAATTGGCCTCCTATTATCCATCTCCATTGCTCACATGTAGTCCTGATCTACTTTTTATCTAAATTCCTGCAGTAGCCCTCTAACTGGTCTTGTCCGTTTCCAATGCCCTCTTGTCAGCATTTTTTTCAAACATAAACTCTATTGCCTACTTAACTCCTAAGGTAAGCAATTTTTTCTGTAATCCAGCTTTAATCTACAATTTCTGTTTATTCCTTTTAAATAAGGTTGCATTTTTATCACCTGGCCTTTGCTCATGCTCTTCCTTATTTCACGACTCTTCTCATTTTTCACCTGCTAAACTCCTTTTCATTCTTTAAGACAAACTCTAGTCCAACAAAATGTGGGCCTGAACCAGCATTATCGGTAGCATCTGGGAACTTGTTAGAAATATAAATTCTTGGGGCCCTACCATAGACCCTACTAAATCTGACACTCAGGAGGATGATGACCAGTACTGTACTTTAAACAAAGTCTTTTAAGTGATTCTTATCAATTCTAAAATTTCTAGAACCACTGTTCTAAGGCACAATTCCTTTATCAATCCCTGCAGCACTTTGCCTATACTCTTAGTACTTAACTACATTGTTTTATGATCTTATTTACTTATTCACTTATCTATATCCTCTGCTTCATACTGAGCTCTCAAATTCAAATACAAAATTTTTGTTTACTTCCTAGCACCTGCCACAGTGTCTGGCATACAGAAGATGCTTGATAAGAATTCAGAACCTAAAATATATTCTATTCCCCTCCAGAATTCAGTCCAGTTAAGAGTGCCTACAAACACACAGCACTGATATTCAGAAGGTGTCCAGAGTTTCCACTCTAAAGACTGACATGTGCCACACTACCCCAAAGCACACATACTGACAAGACCGAGAGTCAGCAAGGATGCAAAGAAACTGGCTGTCTCATACATTGCTAGTGGGTAAAATGGCACTACTACTTAATCAAACACACAACAACTATGTAATTCAGCAATCATACTTCTGGGTATTTACTAGAGAAATCAAAACTTATCTTCACACAAAAACCTGTACACAGATGTTTATAGCACCTTTATTTGTAATAATCAAAACCTAGAAACAACCCAGACATCCTTCAACAGGTGAATGGATAAACAAATTGTGGTACACCCGTATACTAGATCACTACCCAACAATAAAGGGGAACAAGCTGTTAACACATGCAACAACTGTGTTGATGGACCCCAAGGGCATTATGCCAAGAGAAAAAAAGCCAATCTCAAGATGTTACATACTGTAAGAATCTATTTATATTGTATTCTCAAGAGATGAATTTATAGTAGTGAAGAACAGATTAGAAGTTGCATGAGTTCTGGTTGGAGGAAGGGTGTGACTCTAAACAGGGTAGTTGAAAGGAGGTTTGGTTTTGTTTGCATATTGGAACAATTTAGTATCCTAATTATGGTGGTAAATACATTAATCTATACATGTAATCAATTTCATAGATTTCACATACACACATACAGAGAGTACATGTAAACACTAGTGAAGTTCAAATAAGGTCTATAGTTTAGTTGATAGTATTGCACCAGTGTCACTTTCCTGATTTTGATAATATACTCTAGTAATATAATATGTTATCTTTGGAGAAGGCTAGGTGAAGGGTACACAGAAATTTTGTTCTGTTTTGCAATTCCCTGTGAGTCAAATAATTTCGAAAGAAAAAGTCTTTTGAGAAAAATTCAGGGATTTCTGGTGAAAGCTAAATTAGAAAGTACTGCTTGACACAACACTAAAGTAGGACCCAGGGAGGGAGGAGAGTTCACTGCCCAGTAGAGATGGGAAAGGAGGGATGTGGAGTGGAAACTGCCTTCGAGACCATTTAATAGAACATGGCCTGGGCCTGTTCGCTTCTCCCTAGCCTGACTATGGACTCCTGCTTGCTCGGGGAAGAGTCAGTACTCTTGGAGAGGGAAGTGAAAGCTTATTCCTCAGCAGTTTCCGACCCAAGGAGGGTGGGAGGAAGATCTTTCCTCAGTAGGCCTAGGTAAGGAAATGGAGAGTGGGGTTAAGAAATGTTGACCTCTAGAGCTTCCCTGGTGGTCCAGTGGTTAAGATTATGCACTTCCACTGCAGGGGGGTGCAGGTTTGATCCCTGGTCAGGGAACTAAGATCCTTTATGTTGGGTGACATGGACAAAAAATGAAAATAAGTTTTTAAAAATATTTCAAATAGGGTAATGATACTATGTATCTCAGAATGCTGTGAAGATTGCATTAGGTAGTATAGAGAGAGCACAGCCTAGCACATATTAAATATATAATTCATATTGCCTACTCTTTTTAATTGAGTCTTCCCTGGTGGCTCAGATGGTAAAGCGTCTGCCTGTGATGCAGGAGACCTGGGTTCGATCCCTGGGTTGGGAAGATCTCCTGGAGAAGGAAACGGCAACCCACTCCAGTACTCTTGCCTGGAAAATCCCATGGACGGAGGAGCCTGGTAAGCTACAGTCCATGGGGTCGCAAAGAGCTGGACACGACTGAGTGACTTCACTTTCACTTTCACTCTTTCTAATATTATTCTGTATGATTATCAATGTTCTAAGAAGTAGAGAAAATATGTATTCAGATGATTCTGACCATAATGTAATTTTTGATGATTCAGAGATGCTTCATGACTCTTCAGTACTTCAAACATCATGAAATCAGCATTTAGTCAGAAAATTTAACACAAAAATAATAGTTTTTACTTTCTATCACTTGTTTCTTATCTGCTTTTTACTTTACATACATTATCTCTAACCCTTATAGCACTCAGAGGATAAACATTATTTTCGCCAGATGACATGAAGAAGCCACCCCACCTTGGTTAACAGCTCACCCGTCACACATAACTAGTCCATCTAGTCAGTCTAATTTCCAAGCCTTTTCCACAACATTATGTTACCTTGGTATTAACCTTAGTGTTAATCCATGAAAGCTGCTTAAACACACACACAGCCTACCTAACAGTTGTTCCTTTCACATCAGATTACAGGACAGAAAATGCAACTCCTGTCACAGCCTAGGGCAAACACTTCCAGGCCATTGCTGGGGCCAAGACTTGGAGACATTAGACAATGATGGAAACCAAGAGCCCAAAGCCAGCTGTCACAAGAATTTAGTCTGGGGTTCCAGCCAGTAGGTCGAGCCAGGAGTCTTAAGGGAACCCTGCCAAGGTTCAAGGTCCAGGCCAGCAATCAGAATTGGAAGACACAGGCAGTGCCCCAGCAGGAGGCACTCCAAGGGGCTCAGACTTCCGCTCTGTCTTCTCTGTGTGGTACATTCCAGCTGAAGGTGAGAAGACAGGTGAAAACCCTGGGCCAGCCAGAGCTCCTGCAGGACCTTTGAAATCAGGGTCAAGAAGGCCCTAGGAGAAGTTTGTTGATCAGTAGGAGGGACTCAGGGCCCAGGTGGCTGGGGTAGACTGAGGGTAAGTGAAAGATCACTGGAAGGAGCCAAGAATCAGGACTTCTGGATTAGCCATTCCTGTGTGGTCCCTATCTGGCTGTAAAATTGCATAGAGATCCCTTCATCTTAAAATGAAGGAATTGGGTTCACTCACTAATTTAAGCCATGTTCCTTAGAACCCTAAGACTCAAAACCTGTCCTAGGCAATTGGGGGTGGGGGTGGGGCTGGGGAGCAGCAAGTCTTGCTTCTAGAAATCTCCTTTTTTTTCTTTTTGGAGTACCCTTACAAGACTCATGATTTATCCAGGATAACAGACATTTAGTAGGGTTCTACTAGGTTCAGAGCTCTATAAACAGTGCTAGAGGCAAAGCTGAGTAAAACCCCAGCCCAGCATCATGAATTCCCAGATCTTGGCCCAGCAGGGTTGATTCTAGCAGTTGTAGTGGGGATTTTGCTCAGATTCACTAAGGCCCAAAGTTCTCATACCACAAACCTGAGGATTAGAAAGAAGGGGAGGAGGGAAGAGAAACCTCCCGTGCAGTACAGGCGAGTCTGCCTCAGAGAGATCAATTTACATGTCACCTGGTAAATGATAATACTCTGGTTCACAGCAGACGCCCTGTGATTGGTGTTTCATGTGGCCAACTGTGCTTGTGCTTTTTGCTCTACTTAAAATCAGGGCATCTGCTCTGTCCTTTGGGAAGTAATATAAGTCTTCTGCTAGGAATTGCTCAAGGCCTTTCCCACAGCTAAGGGGAGATAGGAAGCTGAAATCCCTGCTTCATAAATTATAACACATGCCTACCCTTTCAGGTCTGAGGTATTTGACAGAAGAGAATTTTTTGTGTTTCTAGTGTTCCCTGCCTCCGTGGCATTTAAAAATACCTTTAAAATATAACTACATGAGATGTGGAAACTAATTTTTTTAAAACCTACGTGGATGTGGCCATAATACTCCTAATTAAAGCCACTCAAGCTCCCTTCTAGTAAGAATACTTTTTGGTACCCTTTTTCCCTCTCATCACCAACTTATCTTGAATTTATCAGTATGCATTTTCATCACTGTCCTAAACCTGAGCTGTTATGTATAATGAAGTACTTAACAGACATTGAGTCTTATATCTAAAATCCACATTTCAGCTTTTAAAATGTTTGTAAGGTTGCATTTTAAAATTAATCTTTAGGCCTGTTTATAGTCCTGGAGAGCTATGCATTATGAAATTTGTATTCTAGAAATTTATATTCATAGTACATAAAAATAGCCATAACAAACATGTGTTCATATAAATAGGTTTTGTAAATGTCCCAATCTATACTGAGAAAATAACTGGTACTATTAAATTCTTAGACAGAATATGAAAATTGTCTTTGCAGTGAAAGCATTAGAAACCAGGGAGGTGGAGTCCTAATGAGCTGAGGACAGAAATTACCTCTCATTTGCTTTCTTGTCTCCAGTTCTTCTTCATACTTTGACAAGTAGATATTTAAGAATTGTTGAATTAGTGTCTGATGCAGAAAGTTCATTAAGAACATAATAATGAATAAAACATGGAGATGCTAAGGTCATCTGGTAAAGGGAAATTTGGGGGCAGGATATTTACCAAGTTTTCTTTTGCACTTAATAGCTAAATATTTTGATTGGTTGATTGAGACATAAATTCTAATGCATCTTTGGTAACCAGGTCAGCCTATTGTTCCTACTTAAGGTAGAGAAGCAGAAATGCAAAGTATGACTGGATATATTAATAAGCCAGAAGCAGGGAAAATAAGTTTGCTTCTGGAATAAGTTGAGAAGGAAGAGCTGGAAAGGGCCTTAGATTTCATCAGGTCGAAGCACTGCTAATCATTTAGCTCTTCTGCAGGCAGGATGTCCTTATTTATCCAGGTCCTCTCTAGCCTCAGTGCTGAATACAGGCCTGAATTGACAGAATCGTCGGTAGGGAGTTTGCTCTCTCTGTGTGAAACAAGGCTTAGAAGCACTTATGACTACAGGAAAGCAGGCAGATTTAGGGAGGCCAGGCTTACTCAGGACAAGCAGCAGGGCTGAGTATTTCAGTTCATGACAAAATACCCTTGACTGCCTGCAAAGGATGTAAAGAGAAGGCATGCATTGCAGCCTAGCTAGAAGCAGCAGCAAATCAAGATCAGCAGATTTTCTGAAGTCAGAATGGGATGCATGTTGTTAACCTCTGAGCAGATGTCAGCTGAGATCCTGTAGTCTGTGTGGTCATGAAGATGAGGTCTTATCCATCAATTGCTCGACAAGGGCTGTCATCATATCACTGGGCCTACATGGCTCTCGACACACGATGTAAGAGATATATCGGACAAAAGCATTTCCTGGGGGAATTCAGCCAATGGAAATGAATCTTTCAGGTGGCCTGATTTCATTGGAGACAAGTGAACACACATGTGTGTGCCTGTGTGAGCATACACACCTCCAAGATGCTGCACTTTCCTAGAAACAAAGAATGGGAGAGCAAAAAGCTTTATAAGCACCCCATTAGGATCCTTTCTCTCATTTATTTTTAGACTCCCTCAGCATCATACTGAGAGGGAAAGCTGAGAAGGGGCTCACCCAGATGACAAGGCTTTTCCATGGTATGGTATCTGGGATTTGCCAAGCGGTTAAAACCCTGTATCTGTGGAAGTCCATAGTACCTAACATATCTTGTCCCTTTTGTGTTCAGTAATGCAGAGAGTTTTCAGCCATTCTAGGAGAGACTAAGGGGATCCTCCTAAAACTCCTACCTTTACCCAGAATGTACTCCTCTTATCTTAGCATTACAAACATTGAACCAGCTCTAGACTCTCCCTCTGACTATCAGGGATCTCTGCTGCTTTATAGCCATTTGACTCACTTTCAGACAGATGAGAGCCTCATCCATCCACCTAACAGAGGAGAGAAATACCAGGGAAAAATGAGATGAAGGAAGAGGACAATGGACTTTCCATGTCCATCAGTGAATTCATTTATTTGTCTAACAAATGGTTATGGAATACTTGCCGTTTTTCCAAAGCCTGTCCTAGGAACTGAGATACAGACAAATAAACAGCCTGGCTTCTGAGGAGTAGAAATTGTCTAGTGGAACAAACGAAAAGGTTGTAATATAACATGACAATTGTGTTGGTGTACATATATCCTGGGGTAGTATAAGGACAAAGAGGAGAGGACCAAGTCTAGACTGAGGGCATCATCCAGACAGGCACGTGCTCTTATTTCTTTGAGTTCAGTGAAATGAGTCACTCACAAAGGAAATATGAAGAAATACCTCATAGAACAAATAAAAGGGTTGACTGGTAGTACAGTAAGCTTGGCTGATTGATTTTGGTGCCAACAGTCTACAAGGTTATACAATATTCTCCCCCAGCAGTCAGCTGCCTAGATATAAAACAGTGGATAGTAATTTTTTAATTTAACTATAGTTGATTTACAATTTGTGTTAGTTTCCAGTGTACAGCTTCAGTTTCTTCTGCATTATAAGTCGTTACAAGACATTGAGTACATTTCCTTATGCTATACAGTAAATCCTTGTTGTTTATCTGTTTTGTATATAGTGGTGTGTATCTGTTAGTCCCACACTCCTAATTTATCCCTCCCCCACTTTCCCCTTTAGTAACCATATATTTGTTCTCTATGTCTGTGAGTCTGTTTCATTGATAGGTTCGTGTCATATTTTAGATTCCACATATACATGATGTATGGTATTTGTCTTTCTCTGTCTGACTTACTTCACTTAGTATGATAATCTCTAGGTCCATCCATGTTGCTGCAAATGGCAGTATTTCATTCTTTTTATGGCAGAGTAACATCAGTGGATTGTACTCTTGATGCGAGTTTTATTGAGCAGGTTGCACCAAAAGGTCCTATTTGGAAAGGGAATTGAGTGTTGTTGAGAGTCAGTTCAGATAATTAATCAGAGGTTTGAAATTGAGTAGAGAAAGGAAGAGAGACTGTGAGGAAGCTAAGGAACCAAGGAACTGGCTGCCCAGAGCCTTCAGTGGGCAAACGTATTAGATGTAAGCTTATGAGAGCAGAAGGCTGAGGACAAGAGACCCACTTGTTCATTCATCAAGTATTTATTGAGTAATTTCAAGATATGAGGTAGTGTTACAGTGCTAAGAGTACATCACGAGCTGTTCTAATTGGCAAGTGGTAGTGTTAGTCTCTCAATCGTGTCTCTTTATGACCCCATGGACTGTAGCCTGCCAGACTTCTCTGTCCATAGGATTCTCCAGTCAAGAATACTAGAGTGGATTGCCTGCCATTCCCTTCTCCAGAGGATCTTCCCAATCCAGGGATCGAACCCTGGTCTCCTGCATTGCAGGCAGATTCTTTACCGTTTGAGCTACAGGGAAGACCTAATTGGCAAGAGAAGACATTAAATAAGAAGAGTTATAATATGTGAATTATGTAACATGTTAGAAGGTGAAAAAGACTATGGTGGGATGGGGTTGGAGAGAATGGAGTGGGACAAGAAGGATTTGGAGTCTGGTGTAAGAGTGATTTTAAGTGGGATTATCATCATAACCCAGGTTGAGAGGGTGACATTTAAACAAAGACATGAAAGGAGAATGGGAATGAACCACACACATATGTGAATTAAAATATTCCAGGCAGGGAGAACAATCACCTTGAAGCCTTAAAGTGTGAGAATCCCTTGTGTTTTCATGGAATAGCAAGGAGGTATGTGGCATTGGATGGGCACGGGGAAGAAGTAGGAAATGAGGTAGAGAGAGAGCAGGGACCAAATGTGAAGGCATTGTAGACACTGGTAAAGACTTTAGCTTTTCCTCTGAGTGAGACAGAAAGCCATTGCAGGGTTTTGAGCAGAGAAGTGACATGATCGGTATGGCTGCTGTGTTGAAAATAGACTTTGGGAGGATCCAGAGTAGAATCAGTGGGAGTCCAGTTAGGAGGTTGGTGCAGTAATCCAAATTGTAAAATCAGAGTTTGATAAGGGTGATGGCAACAGAGGTGGTGAGAAGTAGTTGGATTCTGGATATGTTTTAGGGATATAGCTAATAGGATTTCATGACAGATTGGATGTGGGAGGTGAGCTAGAGTTAAGTATGACTCCAGAATTTTTAGTCCAAGCAGATATAAAGATGAAGTTTCCATTATCTGAGCAGGATGGGGAAGAATGTAAGAACAGGTTGAGAGGAAAGCTAGAAGTTAAATTTTGAACTCATTGAGATCAGAGAGTGGAGTATTGGTGTTTAAATTTTCTGAAGAGGAACCATTTTGAATGATCATAAGACCCAGGATGTGACCCTTGGAGATGTGTATCTGAAAGTGGAATAAAGTGCAGTTGTTATAATTAAAGAATTTAAATTCTTAAAATTGAAAGGTTAATTAAATCTCTTCAGGTGGTCTCCTAGGATGGTGGCCCAGGCCCGAGAAAAAGAATAAGGGCCAGGCTGCTTTCACCCTTACGATACAAAGTTTGACTATAAATAGCTACAAGTCACACAAATATTAGTTTGACATGTCCAGAACTGGGTTCAGATTTTAAGCTTAATACATTAGAGATAAACGATTACATTTGCTGAAACACAACAGATAAAATTATGATAAAGTCACTTGGAACATACCCAGATGAGTCAGATTTATAATCTCATTGTAGCATGGATCAAAAACAGTGGATTAAAAAAACATTCAATAACTTTCACAATTTAATCTTAATTGTTTTGTTAAACAGCTTTTTGGAAAGATACTCATATTTGGTTTTAGATATATTTAAAGCTCAATACCATGTAAATTCATGTAGCATTTTAGAAAGCATGGCCCTGTGACATTATAGGAATGTTTTCTGATTGTCACAGCAAGCTCAGAAGTAATGTTAGCTCCTTTCACAGGCCAGGTTTCCAAACTCTGTCCTTAGCATCAGTAAGAAGAAACCTCAGGATGATCAGTCAGTCTCCATAATGCCAAGTATAATGAAACTCCAAGGTCAGACACTGATATTTGATTAAGATTTTTAAAAACATCATACTCTGAGCTGGTGGATGCTATTTATACATGTAAATTCATTAAAGATTATTGAAATGGTAATCCAGGTTTACACAGGTTCTACAGATATGGCTGGATATTTACCTCTATGTACTGAGACCTTACTTGAGAACCGGGAAAACTCTTGCCTTGTACTTCTAAGTAATAAATGAAAAATAATAATAATAATGAGATAGTTATAAAATCCTTTAAAAAAATTCGCACATTGTTTCTGTCAGGAACCCCATCTGGGCTTTTTATCTCTTTATAAACACAGGTAATCTAGATACTGGCTATTTATAAGTAGATAATATTTAAATCTTCTTGCCATGCAGAAATTAATGTTTGTGGTTGATTAAAATATTCAGCATATGCAGGCTTCATCTTTTAGTTCAATAGAAAAATATAAATGACATTAGTGGTTGAATTCCTAATAAAGTATCAAAGACAGTCTCCAGACTTAACGTAATTCACCTGCTGAATTGGAGATGATTCACCTTTCAGTGACTTCACAGGTGTTAACTTGGCCAAATGAAACATAAATTGTCTTCCATTCATTTTTTTTTCTTGAGGTAAGTTTTCAGTAAAACTATTTAGGAAAATTATCAAAACATACATATATAAGTTCATAACATGTCCATTTGAAAATCAATTTGCATCAACTTTTGAGATGTGAAGACTATGTAATGTATATTTTGTTTTTTTAAAAAAACAAAACACTAAAATGAGTTCTTCCTAACTAAATCAAGAGGGGGAGGAATTCTAAATCAGGATTCATACAGTACTGAACTACACAAAAGAGACCTGATTGTACAGTGGTGTTCACGTAAAATGGTCCAGAGACGAGTTAAGAAAGAAACCTACCAGTCAGTGATCTAGACAATACAGACATGTGGCTGTGAAAGCTGGACATTTGCTTGGTGAAAATCTCCTCATCAGATATTCGTGGCTGATGCCTAGGAGATCTCGTAAGAGGCTATGGGGAAGAACAGCTTCGTTTCTTGGTCTTGCAGGAGACCACCCAGTGGTCATACCACTGCCCAAGCTACTGGCTGCGCTGAGTGGCCAGTCCTGGCCAACAGTGCCCTGTTTTCTAAGTCAGTGTCAGAACTGGTCTCTCTGATGTATTACTTTTCTTAACAAATGCTTTGTGAAGCTGCTGATAATCACTGTTACTTTGGTAGTCAGTATTCATCACATGGGCATCCTGGGTGGCACTGGTGGTAAAGAACCCAGCTGCCAATGCAGGAAAGAGACATGGGTTCAGTCCCTGGGTGGAGAAGGTCTGCTGGAGGAGGGCATGGCAACCCACTCCAGTATTCTTGCCTGGAGAATCCCATGGCCAGAGGAGCCTGGAGGGCTACAGTCCATTGGGTCGCAAAGAGTAGGACACAACTAAAGCAACTTCAGCATACACGCACATTCACTACATATTCCCCCTTATGGGAAAAGACAAAGAAACTAGGGACGATTACTCTCTTTCAGCCCACAGTTTAAAGACATGATGACTGAGGATGTAGACCTATTAGTAAGTGGATAGGTAGGATAAGGCTAAATCTTAAATGGGGATACAGGAGACTTAAGGTGAACAATAGAAAATTTTCTTTATACATGTAGATTTCTTGCTAAGTGATGAAGGTGATATTTTAAGAAGATAAATGTGAAAATAATGTACAAGATACATTAGGACAGGGAAAAACTGGTATTACAGAGAGCTGAAGCTTATACCAAAAAACCTAACAATTAATGTTTTTGCATTGCCTTAGAGTATTCAAGGAGTTTTAGCACAAGCCTCATTTGATCCTCACAATACCCTGTAGGTACATAAGAAAGAAGATATTATCTTTATTTCACAAATGAGGAAACAGGAACCTAGACTAGTTAAATGACTCAATGAAAGTCACATAGCTGTGATTGGCTGAGCCAGGATTCCCATCTCACACCTGACTCAAGTTCCATTTCTCCTAACATGACTGTAATCTGGATAAATGTGACAGCAGTAGGAATAGAACGTGAGATTTTGAAATAACAACTGAAAGAGATGCAACGATTGAGTAGAGGTGATAAAGAAAGAAGTGGAGAAGGAAAAGGAAGAAGCAAAAGGTGATTCCCAGGTTTCTAAAGTCTGGAAGATGATGAGATTAATAACATCATCAGCTGTATTTGTAACATGCTTCCTACATGCTGGGGCCTCTCCATGCTACCACACACTTGGCTGTATTGCCTCATTGAATCCTCAGCCCTCACAACTCTGGTTTGGGAGGAGGAGAGTGTGTATTATTATTATCCCCTGTTTACAAAGGGAATACATGAAGGTTGTTTTCATGTTTGGAAGAAGAAAAAAAAAATCAAGGTTTTTACTCCAAAACTAGGTAAAGCTCAACTAGAGTCATTGGCCTATGGTGACTATACCTGGGGCTTGAGTCACAGGCAGAGTTTTGGTATTCTTGTGTGTGTGTGCGTAATTATGTTGCTGACTATGAAATAATCAAGCTGGGCTGGTGGTAGTTGTAATGGTTGTAAGTCCTGCACTGCCAAACTGTTTGTTTAATGCCTCCCAGATAAATACTTTTCCTGTCTTTAAAATAGACTCTAGTGTGTAGCTGGTTTTGCCTTGACTCTGGTCTTCAAGGTGGTCAGTCAGGGAATCCAGGTACATAGATAAGAATGCTTTCCCCCTCAGTAATTATTTTAAAATAAAGGTATAAGTACTCAGTAAAGAATCTGCCTGCAATGAAGGAGACTCAGGTTCAATCCCTGGGTTAGGAAGATCCCCTGAAGAAGGGAATGACTACCCCCTACACTATTCTTGCCTGGAGAATTCTATGGATAGAAGAGCCTGGCAGGCTAAAGTCCATGGGGTCTCAAAGAATTGGGCACAACTGAGCAACTGAGTGTAATAAGTATAATTACCAAAGGACTAGTAGTAAAATACTGTGTTTATGCAGAGTATACTATGAAAAGCTGTGACAAACATAGACACCGTTTTTAAAAAACAGAGACATTACTTTGCCAACAAAAGTCCATATAGTCAAAGCTATGGTTTTCCAAGTAGTCATGTATGGATGTGAGAGTTGGGCCATAAAGAAGGCTCAGTACTGAAGCACTGATGCTTTCAGACTGTAATGTTGGAGAAGACTCTTGAGAGTCCCTTGGATTCCAAGGAGATTCAACCAGTCAGTCCTAAAGGAAATCAACACTGAATATTCACTGGAAGGATTGGTGCTGAAGCTGAAGCTCCAGCACTTTGGCCACTTGATGTGAAGAGCTAACTCATTGGAAAAGACCTTGATGCTGGAAAAGATTGAAGGCACAAGTAGAAGGGGTCAGCAGAGGATGAGATGGTTGATGGCATCACTGACTCAATGGACATGAGTTTGAGCAAACTCTGGAAGATGGTGAGGGACAGGAAGCCTGGTGTGCTGCAGTCCATGGAGTCACAAAAAGTCGGACACAACTGAACGACTGAACAACAGAATACGTTATTTAGATTAAAACCCTTAAGTATTACATTACTTCTTAATTGTTACTAGTTATATTTATTTCTTAATTTTTATCAATCACAGTCCAGTTTAAGTCTGGTTTTCCCCTTAGGTTAACCAGTTCACTCATTTGTACCTTGTCTACAACCTCTATTGGTGCTGAGAGCATGTCTCAGACTCTGTCTGCCTTTCCCTATAATCTTCAGAATGCTCTGAAACCTCAAAAATCACTAAAGGGTCTTCCCTAGTGGCTCAGTGGTAAAGAATTCACCTGCCAATACAGGAGACAAGGGTTCAATGCCTGATCTGGGAAGATCCCACGTACCATGGGGCAACTAAGCCCACGTGCCACTACTTTTGAGCCTGTGCTCTAGAGCCTGGGAGCCCTAACTGCTGAGCCCACATGCTTCAACTCCTGAAGCCTGAGCAGCCTAGCACCACTATACCATGATAAGAGAAGTCACCACAGTGAGAAGCCTGCATACTGCAATGAAGAGGAACCCCCACTCCACAACTAGAGAAAGCCCGTGCAGTAACTAAGACCCAACACAGCCAAAAATAAATAAATAAATGATTGTTTTTTAAAAAATCACTCGAGAAGTAGTCCTTCCCAAATTTCCTGCTTTCAGTCCCTGCTTTCTTTCTCTTTCTTTCTCTTTTCTTTCTCTTCTTGGTCAGACAGAGAGAGGAAAACAGTTTACATGTCAAATAAAGTAAATAGTGCATGAACAACTCTCCAGACTTTTTTCAAATAGTATTTTACTGTAAAGCTCATTTTATTTTTAATTTAATTTTTTATTGAAGTTTAGTTGATTGGGGCTTCTTGGTGGCTCAGACGGTAAAGAATCCACCTGCAAGGCGGGAGACCTGGGGTTCGATATCTGGGTCAGAAAGATGCCCTGGAGAAGGGAACAGCTACCCACTTCGGTATTCTGGCCTGGAGAATTCCATGGAGAGAGGAGCCTGGCAGACAACAGTCAGTCCATGGGCTTGCAAAGAGTCAGACACGACTGAGCAGCTTTCACTTTCACTTTACTTTCATAGTTGATTTACAGTGTTGTGTTTCAGATATACAGTAAAGTGATTCAGTTATACATACATGTAAATATATATATGGAACAACAGACTGGCTCCAAATAGGAAAAGGAGTACGTCAAGGATGTATATTGTCACCCTGCTTATTTAACTTCTATGCAGAGTACATCATGAGAAACGCTGGGCTGGAGAAAGCACAAGCTGGACTCAAGATTTCCGGGAGAAATATCAATAACCTCAGATATGCAGATGACACAACCCTTATGGCAGAAAGTGAAGAAGAACTAAAGAGCCTCTTGATGAGAGTGAAAGAGGAGAGTGAAAAAGTTGGCTTAAAGCTCAACATTCAGAAAACGAAGATCATGGCATCCGGTCCCATCACTTCATGGGAAATAGATGGGGAAACAGTGGAAACAGTGTCAGACTTTATTTTTTGGGCTCCAAAATAACTGCAGATGGTGACTGCAGCCATGAAATTAAAGGACAGTTACTCCTTGGAAGAAAAGTTATGACCAACCTAGATAGTATATTCAAAAGCAGAGACATTACTTTGCCAACTAAGGTCCGTCTAGTCAAGGCTATGGTTTTTCCTGTGGTCATGTATGGATGTGAGAGTTGGACTGTGAAGAAGGCTGAGTGCCGAAGAATTAATGCTTTTGAACTGTAGTGTTGGAGAAGACTCTTGAGAGTCCCTTAGACTGCAAGAAGATCCAACCAGTCCATTCTGAAGGAGATCAACCCTGGGATTTCTTTGGAAGGAATGATGCTAAAGCTGAAAGTCCAGTACTTTGGCCACCTCATGCAAAGAGTTGACTCATTGGAAAAGTCTCTGAAGCTGGGAGGGATTGGGGGCAGGAGGAGAAGGGGACGACCGAGGATGAGATGGCTGGATGGCATCACGGACTCGATGGACGTGAGTCTGAGTGAAATCCGGGAGATGGTGATGGACAGGGAGGCCTGGTGTGCTGCAATTCATGGGGTCACAAAGAATCAGACACGATTGAGCGACTGAACTGAACTGAACTGAACTCCTTGGAAGGAGAGTTATGACCAACCTAGATAGCATATTAAAAAGCAGAGACATTACTTTGTCCATGAAGGTCTGTCTAGTCAAGGCTATGGTTTTTCTAGTAGTCATGTATGTTTGTGAGAGTCAGACTATAAAGAAAGCTGAGGGCCAAAGAATTGATGCTTTTGAACTGTGGTATTGGAGAAGACTCTTGAGAGTTTCTTGGACTCCAAGGAGATCCAACCAGTCCATTCTAAAGGAGATCAGTCCTGGATGTTCATTGAAAGGACTGATGTTGAAGCTGAAACTCCAATACTTTGGCCACCTGATGCAAAGAGCTGACTCATTTGAAAAGACCCTGATGCTGGGAAAGATTGAGGGCAGGAGGAGAAGGGGACAACAGAGGATGAGATGGTTGGATGGCATCACCGACTCAATGGACATGGGTTTGGGTAGACTCCAGCAGTTGGTGATGGACAGGGAGGCCTAGCGTGCTGTGATTCATGGGGTTGCAAAGAGTCGGACACGACTGAGCGACTGAACTGAACTGAACTGAAATACACACACACACACACACACACACATACACACACATATATGTATTACACATATTTGTTCTCAGATTCTTTTCCCTGATAGGTTATTGTAAAATACTGAATGTAGTTCTCTATGCTATACAATAGGTCATTGTTGGTTATTTATTTTATATATGCATGTGTGTGTGTGCTCAAATCACTTCAGTCCTGTCCAGCTCTTTGCGATCCTATGGACTGTAGCCTGCTAAGCTCCTCTGTCTATGGGATTCTCCAGACAAAAATGCTGGAGTGGGTTTCCATTCCCTCCTCCAGGGGATCGTCCTGATCCAGGGATCAATCCCGTGTCTCCTGCGTCTCCTTCACTGCAGGCAGATTCTTTACTGCTGAGCCACCTGGGAAGCCCATTTTATATATAATGGCAACCCACTCCCCTGTTCTTGCCCGGAGAATCCCAGGGATGACGGAGCCTGGTAGGCTGCCGTCTATGGTCTATGGGGTCACACAGAGTCGGACACGACTGAAGTGACTTAGCAGTAGCAGCAGGTGTATCTATATTAATCTTAAACTCCTAATTTATCCCTCCCTCCCTTCCCTTTTGGTAACCATAAGATTGTTTTATACGTCTATGGGTCTATTTCTGTTTTATATCTAAGTGAATTTGCATCATTTTTAATTAGATTCCACATATAAGTGATATCTTCTGATATTTGTCTTTCTCTGTCTGGTTTATTTGACTTAGATAATTTAGGTCCAGCCATGTTGCTGCAAATGGCATTATTTCATTTTTTTTATGACTGATTAATATTCCATTGTATATACATACCACATCTTCTTTATAGATTCAGCTATCAGTGGACATTTAGGTTGTTTCCATGTCTTGGCTATTATAAATAGTGCTGCAGTGAGCATTAGGATGCATATATGTTTTCAAATTATGGTTTTCGTCAGGTATATGCCCAGGAGTTGGATTGCTGGCTCATATGGCAATTCTATTTTTCTATTCTTTAAGGAACTTCCACACTATTCTTTCTCCATATTTCTGCACTAGTTTACATTCCCATCAATGGTGTAGGAGGGTTCCTTTTTCTCCATTTCCTGTCCAGAATTTATTATTTGTAGACTTTTTGATGATGGCGACTCTGACTAGTGTCAGGTGATAATTCATTGTAGTTTTGATTTGCATCACTCTAATAATTAGCAGTGTTGAGCATCTTTTCATGTGCCTTTTGATCATCCCTCTGTCTTCTCTGGAAAAAATGTCTATTTAGGTCTTCTGCCCATTTTCTGAGTGGGTGTTTTTTTGTTATTGAGCTTTGTAAACTGTTGTATATTTTGGAGACTAATCTCTTGTCAGTTATACCATTTGCAAATATTTTCTCCCATTCTGTATTGTCTTTTTTGTTTTGTTTATGGTTTCCTTTGTTGTGAAAAACCTTTTTAGTTTAATTAGATCCAGTTTGTTTATTTTTCTTTTTCTTTTCATCACTGTAAAAGATGAATCCCAAAAGATATTGCTACAGTTTATATCAGAGTATTCTGACTGTTTTCCTCTAGGAGTTTTATGGTATCTGGTTTTACATTTAGGTCTTTAATCCATTTTGAGTTTAATATTGTGTATGGTGTTATAGAATGTTCTAATTTCATCCTTTTACATGTAGCTGTCCAATTTTCCCAGTACCACACTTTGAAGAGACTGTGTTTTTTCTGTTGTATATTCTTGCTTCCTTTGAGCCTGTGCTCTGCAACAAGAGAAGCCACCATAAGGAGAAGCCTAAGCATGGCAACTAAGAGTAACCCCTACTCACTGCAACTAGAGAAAATCCATGCAAAGCAACAAAAAACCAGCACAGACAAAAATAAATAAATACAAATTTTTAAAAAAGAAATGTATTAATTACTTTTGTATCCTGTAACTTTACCAAATTCATTGATGAGCTCTAGTAGTTTGCTGGTAGCATCTTTAGGATTTTCTGTGTGGAGTATAATGTTATGTACAAATAGTGACAGTTTTACTTCTTTTCCAGCTTGGATTCATTTTATTTCTTTTTCTTCTCTGATTGCTGTGGCTAGGACTGCCAAAGCATTGTTGAATAAAAGGAGTAAGAGTGACCATCCTTGTCTGATTTTAGAGAAAATGCTTTCAGCTTTTCACCACTGAGTATAATGTTAGCTGTGGGTTTGTCATATATGACCTTTATTTTGTTGAGGTAGGTTCCCTCAATGCCCACTTTTTGGAGCGTTTTATCATAAATGGATGATGAGTTTTGTCAAAAGCTTTTTCTGCAGCTATTAAGATGATCATATGGTTTTTATTCTTCAGTTTGTTAATGTGTATGGATTTGCAGATATTGAAAAATCTTCACACTCCTTGGATAAGTTCCACTTGATCATGGTGTATGATCCTTTTAATGTGTTGTTGGATTTGATTTGCTAGTATTTTATTAAGGATTTTTGTACCTATGTTTATCAGTGATATTGGCCTGTAGTTTTCTATTTTTTATGGTATCTTTGTCCGTTTTTTTCTAATAGTTTACCTTACAGCTCACTTTTAAAGGTTCCAAACTGTATCTCCTTAGATATCTACCTGCTGGTTATTTATTCACTAGGCTGCATAGAGCAGTCTCTTAGCAACCATAAACTTTAGGGAAAAATTCTAACTCTTCTGTGATACCACCTGTTTGGGGGAAGTTGGCCTTCTTTTAAGACTTGGAGTTATATAAGCAAGAAATGCCAGAATGTAGTTCTTTCTGAAAATAAATTTAAATATATCATAACAATTTTTCACAGGGTTGTAAAGTAGTCTTCTCTATGACCTTTTACTCTGAGATTGGAGATTTTGCTGGCAGGGAAACTTTGTACACTCCCAGGACAAATGTCATGACTGTAGGTGTCTTTTTTCGTGGTTTCCCATAGGATTGTGAAGATGTCCAGTCCCAATCTGAACATTGTGACCTTATTGGGCAGTTGTCTGACTTATAGTAGTGCTTACCTCTTTGGGATTCACAATCAAGGTGCTTTAGTGGGAAGTTCAATGGAAACTCTCATTCAGGTAGGTGAATCTTCAATTTTATTTTGAATATCATGCAAGTTTTGATAATTTTTAAAATCATCTGCTCCTGTGGGTGCTGGTTACCTTTATCCTTGGTGTGGGCTCTTTAGGCGAACCCTGGAACCCTGAGTCAGTGAGGTCCACTTTCTGCACCAGGTCCTCTGTGGACTGAAGCTTTGCAGATCAGAATGTATGGAGAACCACAAAGCTTTCTCTCATGCCTCTTTCTTCTGTCCCTTTCCATGTATAGATAAGACTCTCCATGTTGTGCATTGGAACCTCCTTGGTGTTTGGCCCCATTCTTGGGAAGAGCTGGCGACTCTACAAGGTGTTTACCCAGAGGGTTCCGGACAAGAGAGTGGTAAGTAGGTAGCAAGTACACATTGCTTGATCACAGACAGTAGCTCCATTATTGATTAAAAGCTAGAGAAACTTGTACCAAATTACTGAGTCTGGCTCTTTTATGATGATCTGAAGTTCCTGCCCCTTACTTCAAACCTTGGAGTCATGTGGCCTCATAAATTCCAAAGCTGGAAAGCTGTTTGTCAGTGCTATTGGGAGACAGGTCTTTTAAACAAAAGTTCTGCTTCATATGCATCCCAGGCCCGGGTACTACTCTGGGGGATGTGTGAACTGGCCCTTATCTGGCACCAGCCTGAAGGAGAGCAAAATGCCCAGAAGGGCTATTGCTTGGCACAGGTGTTAGCTGAAAAGTGGGCAGAGGCATAGCGATTACAGAGAAGCTATAGCAAGTAAGCAATTATTCCCGTCTTTGGCGCTCAGTTCTTTTCCATACAAGAAGGCCATGCTCTGTACTAAGAAGGATGGGCCCGAAACAACGAGCAAGGAAGAACATATCAACCCTAGCAGCTATGCCGCAGACAGATTACCTATGTGTCCCTGAAATCAGGTGTCATCCTAACCACGTTCCCTCAGTGTATCATGTTTCCTGATGGAGCTGCCCAAACCTCAAAGGCTGATCATCAAACTCTTAGTCTATATCGATCCTGTCCAGATCCAACATATTACTCAGCTGGAGTTTACTTCTCTGGCCTGACAAGATTTTCTTTTAGCAAATCTTTTGTGGTGAATATTTATCAAAAACTCTGCTGTGAATAACCATACCTATGAGAAACATTGCCTAAAGAACAGTAAGCTCATCCATGCCTCTAGAACACTAATTCCTTTTTTAAAAAATAGCTTTGTTGTTGTTATTCAGTTGCTAAGTCGTATCCGACACTTTCAACACCATGGACTGTAGCTTCCAGGCTTCCGGGTCCTTCACTGTCTCCTGGAGTTTGCTTAAACTCATGTCCATTGGATGGTGATACCATCCAACCATCTCATCCCCTATCACCACTTTCTCCTCCTGCCTTCAATCTTTCCCAGCATCAAGGTCTTTTACAGTGAGTCAGGTCTTCACATCTGGTGATAAATAACTTTATTTATGCAATGAACCGCATATGTTTAAAGTATATGATTTGATATATTTTGACGTGTATACACTATGAAACGTGACTTATAATCTGCAAGTCTCCTCATACACCCTTGTCATCTTCCTCTCTTGTCGAATTCTTATATCCCCTATTCCTGTACCCAGGGATTCCTGTACCCAACCATTGACCTGCTTTCTGTCACTGTAGATTAGTTTGAATTTTCCAGAATTTTTATTTAAGTGGAATTATACAGTGTATAGTTTTATCTTTCTTCTACTTGACCTAATTATTTTGAGATTCATTTATGTTGTTACTTGCAACAGTGGTTCTTTCCTTATTATTGCTGAGTAATTTTTCAGTGTGTAGATATAACTGCAGTTGGTTTATCCATTTACCTATTGGTAGGTGTTTGGATTTATTTCCAGTTTGGGGCTATTAAAAATAAAACTTCTATGAACATTTGTATATGAATCTTTGTGCAGATATATCTTAATTTCATTTCTGTTGGTTAAAAACCTAAGCACAATTGGCAGCCTGGACGGGAGGGAAGTTTGGTGGAGAACAGATACACGAACACGTATGACTGAGTCCCTTTGATGTCCACTTGAAACTATCAAACTATTTATATCAAATCTTGAGTCAGGGAGTATTAGTTCTCCCTCTGTTGTTTTGGCTAATCTGGGTTCTTTGAATTTCCATATAATTTTTTTTTTAATTTTATTTTTACTTTATTTTACTTTACAATACTGTATTGGTTTTGCCATACATTGACATGAATCCACCACAGGGGTATACAAGCTCCCAATCCTGAATCCCCCTCCAACCTCACACCCCATATCATTGAATTTCCATATCAATTTTTGAATCACTTTGCCAATTTTTGCAGATTTCAGCAGAGATTTTGATTGAGATTGTATTGAATTTATAGATAAAATTTTGGAGAACTGACTTCTTAACAATGTTGTATCTTTTAACCCACAAACACAATATATTTCTTCCTTTATTTAGGTCTTTTCTAATTTCTCTCAGCAATTTTTTTGCAGCTTTCAGGGAAGGTCTTTCATATCTTTTGTCAAATTTATTTCTAAGTATTTTATATTTTTGTGATATTATACATGTTACTATTTTTCATTTCACTTTTGCTAATATAGATACTATTAATACAATTGATTTTTTAAGCTGATCTTACCCGCTGCAGTCTTGCTAAATTACTTATTAGTTCTAGTAGCTTTTGTGTCGATTCTATCATATTTTCTGCATAGATGACCATATCTTATATTAAAGACGTTTACTTTCCAATCTCTATGATGGCACTGATTAGAAACACTAGTACAGTGTTTAATAAAAGTCCCTTGAGTTGTTCTTGATCATATTGGGGAAACATTCATCTTAGTCAAAACAAATGTTAATTTTGTTTTATCATAATGTTAGCTTTATGTTAGATGTTAGCTGTAGTTTTGTTATAATGCCCTTTATCTAATGGGGAAGTTCTCCTCAATTCCTATTTTATTGAGTTTCTATAAAGAATTAATGTTGGATTTTGTCAAATGTGTTTTTTGTATCTATTAACCATATGGTTTTTTCTTTGCTCAAATGGTGAATTATATTAAATAATTTTAGGATCTCAAACCAATCTTGCATCCCTGAAACAAGCTCCACTTGGTCATTATGTATTATCCTTTTACATTGTTAGATTCAGTTTCATAAAATTCTATTTATAATATTTATATTCATTTGTAAAGATATGTTGCTCTGTAGCTTTCTTTTCTTATAAAATCTTCACCTGATTTTGGTAAGAGTATTTGTAGAATAAATTGGAGAGTATTCCCTCCAATTCAATTTCTGGAAGAGTTTGTGTATATTATATAATTGGCATTTACTTATAGCATAAGTATTTTACAGTGGTATGCTTCCATTTCCCCATCTTCCAATCTTTGTGTTGTTTTTACTTTCACATATGTTACAAGCCCCACACAATTGTTATTAATTTTTGTTTAAACAATCCATTACATTTTAAGGATATTTAAATAATAAATATCAGTCATATATTTTTCTATGAAGTTAACATTTCCAGAGCTCTTGATTCCCTTGTATAGATACCTATACTCATCTGATATTTTTTCCTTTTGCTTCAAAGTTATCTCACATTCTCATTCAGGTGTGCTAATGCTGAATTCTTTCAGCTTTTATCTGAAAAAGTCTTTATTTCACCTTTGTTTTTGAAAGATACTTTTTCTGAGTATAAGATTCTGGGTTGAATTTTTTTTTTCTTGAGTACTTTTGAAGATTTCCACTGTTTTCTCACTTGACCTTGTGTCTGATGAGAAATCTGATGTCTTCCTTATTTTTTTCTTCTAAACATGCTGTGTCATTTTTTACTGGTTGATTTGAAATTTTTCTCCTTATCACTAGTTTGGAGCATTTTAATTCAGCAACTGATTCAATTTTTTTATAAACACCATGAATCATGTAACTAGTTGTGCTTCCTTCTTTTCATTGGTTGTCAAAAATGCAGAATTGCGTTTCTGCCCCAGTTCTTGAATGCTATGTGCTCTCCTCACCAGAGCATTTGTTATAATTCTCCTTATTATCTATTTTCCCTAATATTTTTCATCCTATTGCTATATACATTTTAAAATTTTTATTTTTCTAACAACAAAAATAACACAGTCTCTTTGTATTAAATCAAATGATTCACATATGTTTGAGGGAAATGCTAGTAGTCTCTCCTCCACCACCATCATCTCTCAATCTGACCCTCCATGTTAATGGTTGTTCATAGTTTTATATGAAAGTTTCCACATCTCTCTATGTGCTTGTATAAACATATTTAGAAATAATACTGTATTTATTTTATAATATCCCTTGAATCTTTTGTAGGAAAGTCAGGATATGGAAAGGGCAAAGAAATGAAAACGATGATATGAACATAGAATCACTGAGTACGTTTCACGTCTGTATCATCTTTGATGGCTGGCTTTGAAGTCCATTTGGAAGATTAACCCAGGAGCCTTTAGCTCAGAGCACATAGAACACTCTAGACTCCATGTTGTGTAGCCAGTGAGCAAAGGAAAGTTATGACCTTAACTCTTTTGCAGATAATCAAAGACCTGCAGCTTCTGGGGTTGGTGGCAGCCCTGGTGATAGCTGATGTGTTCCTGCTCATGACTTGGGTGCTGACTGATCCCATCCAGTGTCTCCAGATTCTCAGTGTCAGTATGACGGTGAGAGACCCAACCCCTGGAGAATCTAGTTCCCGAACTGGAGGGACTGGCTTCTGTGAGTACACAGAGGTCATTCTCCCAGGATCATTCACTGTGTGGACATCCTCCCAACAAGAAGATAAATGACCCCAAGAGGATGGCAAGTCGGGAGCTGTGGCTGCCCTGAGCACCTGCCCCTTGTCTGCAGGGCCTGCTGCTACTCCCGCTACTCCTCCCACCCCAAGTGTTCTGTGGCATCTGCTGAGATGCCAGCACACAGGAATCTGCCTGGCAGTTAACTCCACTTCCACATTATCAATAAGGAGAACTTACAGAGTTGCCTTACCCAATTGTTGAAAGGTAAAGGATTCTGAAGTGTTCTTTGGAGTCAGTCAACCCTGGTTCAAATCCCAGCTCTCACCACTTACCAGCCATGTGACCTTGGGAAAGTTATTTAACCTCTCTAAGTCTCTATTTCCTCATAAGTAAAATGGAGATAATAATACTAATACTACCTATTTCATAGGGCTGTGATGAAGATTAAGTGAAACAGTACAGGTAAAGAATTCAGCTGTGCTCAGAACATAGGGTTAAATTAATAGGAAGCATTATGTCTCCAGCCTCACAAAGGGGCTGAGGAATACAGTGGGATCTTGATGTGCAGATTCAATATTGAAGTTTCAACTATTAACAAATAGCAGGAGTAGGACATGAAATATTTGTAATTTTTCTGCACTGATTTGAATCACTGTGGTAGTAAAGCACGTAAGAGGAGTGAGCCCTCCTGGCCCCAAGCATCCACATGTCAGTCCAACTTGGTTGTCTTTTCCTCTAATTCATAGTTACTCATTTAGATTCTAATGGAGTCACCTAAGTTAGTTTTGCAATGGCACCCCACTCCAGTACTCTCGCCTGGAGAATCCCATGGATGGAGGAGCCTGGTAGGCTACAGTCCATGGGATCGCTAAGAGTCGGACACGACTGAGCGACTTCACTTTCACTTTTCACTTTCATGCATTGAAGAAGGAAATGGCAACCCACTCCAGTGTTCTTGCCTGGAGAATCCCAGGGACAGAGGAGCCTGTTGGGCTGCCGTCTATGGGGTCGCACAGAGTCGGACACGACTGACGCGACTTAGCAGCAGCAGCAAGTTCGTTTTTACATATTAAAAGAGCTGTAGAGGAGTTCACAATCTAGAATGTGTACAAAGATCGGCTGTGTATGTGTGTTCCAGAATGTGTACAAAGATCGGCTATATAATTGTGGGTGCACTCAGTCTTGACCCTATGTCCTTCCTAGGTGACAGGGAGAGATGTGTCCTGCTCTCTGACCAGCACACACTTCTGTGCTTCCCGGTACTCTGACGTCTGGATTGCTCTCATTTTGGGATGCAAGGTTGGTAACCTTATCTCCTTAGGATGCTATCTCTGTGTTACCATAAGTGGATATAAAGAGGAATTACAGGAGTTAATGAGGGGATTCCTGCAAAGTCTGACTCAGTCCCTTCCTCGCTGACCCTGAACCTCATTTAACCTCTTTGAGCCTTGGTTCTCTCATATGTAAAACGAGGATGATGTACCATCATCTCAGAATGGTTGAGTTTTGAAAGGGTTGATGCATGTTGAGTTTTCAACCACTCCTGGCCCATAGTAAGAGCTTAATAAATGAGTAGATGTTTTATTATTATTCTTCCACTGCCCCCGCCAACCCCCAACGGTTCTGAAAGCACAGTGCCTCTCTCGTTCTTCAAGACCCTGTGCAAGAGCACATCCTCCCTGGCACAGAAACTCAGTGCTTCCCCCATAGCAACTCCCTCTGTGACTCAACTTGATTTATTTCTCCAATGTCTTTTATGTAATCCCATTTCCATTTTATTTTACTGCAATATATTTCTATAGGACAAAGAAAGAAAGGAGAAAGAGGAAGCTGACTAAGCCAGGACCCCATGGGCTCCCTGGTCGACAAGCAGTTTTGGTGGAGGACCACAAATCTGCACATTAAATCCCCCAACCCCCAACCTGAGCCTGCCAACTGCCCCCTACCCCACACTCCTCAGCAGTGAGAGCGAATGACACAATTATTGGATGTGAGTCACTCAAACACGAGTCCTGCACATATAGATGCTTTATTCATATCTCAGTATTTTTTTGTCAAGAATTTTAATAGAGTTAAAACATTTTAATAAAATCAGATTGAACATTTCAAAACCATGGAGTTAATTTTACTCATCTTTGATTAAATTGCTAATGCTATAACTCTGCCAAATGCCACCTGATAGTGTCAGTTATCCAGAAGTCAGGCCTTACTGGCCTGCTGACTGGTGTGTCCTCTAGTCATTGAAGATCTCAGGGTGGCCACGACTGGGCTTCCGGCCCCCTTTGGACACTGAGCATTTTGGGCAACCAGATGACATCTCTACTGAGCTGACTCATTCACAGCAGGCACAGCCAGTCCTCCAAGCAGTTGTCTTAGGGCCATCCCTACAGATGGAGGTGGTCAGATTGTGTGATTTCAGGGTCGCTGGCAGGTAGCCTGCTGATACCTGACCTTACTTTGATTATTAATTCTCCCTCTAAATCCCCATCATCCCCACCCACTTCCTCCCTCATGGCATCTTCACATTCTATATCATAAAACATGGATATTTGGGAACTTCCCTGGCAGTCTGGTGGTTAAGACTCTGAGCTCCCAATGTAGGGGGCATGAATTCAATCCGTGGTCAGGGAAGTAAGATTCTGCATGCCTCATGGCATGGCCAAAAAACAAAAATAATATAACAACAAGAAAAACATGGGTATTTGTGTGCTTGCCTTGAATCTCCCAACCACACTGAACTTCTCAAAAGCTAGAACCATGACTTCCACTTGGCAACACCATTTCCCTCCCTACAGCTACCCCTAGCATGGGGCTTTGCCCCTAATCAAACAAATCTATATGTTGACTCTATATTACATATTATTGAATCTTTATGTCATATATTATTGATTAAAGCTTTGATTTCTATTTAAATGTAGCTCCTTCTAGGAGGAGCAGCACTTTAAGAAGCTGTGAACCATTTTCTGTGTAGTACAAATGAGAAATCTGAGAGCAGGTTTACATTCATGACAAAGAAGAAAGAGTAGGGCCCTGGGCTCCTGGGGGCGGGGCAGGGAATGTCACAAAGAGGGTGAAGGGTATAGATGAGGCTGTTGCTGCCTGTGCCTGTCTCCCGGTCCTGTCCAGGTCCCAGCCAGCCTTTGTTCTCTTCTTTTTTTCACTCTCCATCTCCCATAAACACCCACTGGCACAGAGCTGCTAGTAGCCTATAGAGATCCTTTGTGTAAATCAGAAAAAGGCATCCCTCTGGGCAGATGCAGTCTTGCAGGTGCAGGGCTTGGCAAGCAGATGGTGCCTTTGGGAAAATTAGAAAAAAGAGCCCCTTCCTTTGGTGCTGCCTCTGCCATGGCACATGCTTGACAAGTGGACCTGGAGGCTAGTTCAGCCTCTGCACGCCTCTCAGCTCCATGCAGTGCAAAACCACACAGTGGATGCAGCATGGTGCACCCACTGCCCTCCCAGTGCCTGGCAGCTGGTTCTGTGGGGCTCCTACCCACCTGTACCACCCTGTCTTATACCTCATCCTGGAAGAGTCCTGTCTGATAGTTGACTTGCTGACCTCCAATAAACTAATTCTTAGAGAAGGAGAGGAAAATGAAATTTATTAAGCACCAAGAGGTAGTGGTGGCGCTATTAAGCACTCTAAGAATAGTCCCTCGTGTTATCTTAGTCAGTTCTCCTCATAGCAATGCTTTAAGGTAGTTATTATTATTCCTTTTTTACAGGTGAGGAAATCGGTCCCAATCCTATAGCTGTTTGGCCCCAAGCCTGGTATTTCACGTCTCTGAACCTCTGAACTTCTGTCTATCTCCAGGGTCTGCTGCTGCTATATGGGGCCTACCTGGCTGGCCTGACTGACCACGTCAGCTCTCCTCCTGTAAATCAGTCTTTAACCATCATGGTTGGGGTCAACCTCGTGGTATTGGCTGCTGGGCTGCTTTTTGTGGTCACCAGATACTTGTACTCCTGGCCCAACCTGGTCTTCGGACTCACGTCTGGAGGTATCTTTGTTTGCACAACCACAATCAACTGCTTCATCTTCATTCCCCAGGTATGCTTTAGGGAGAATTTGGAGGACCAGTTCACCCCATCATTCCAGAGACTTCACTGGGCTTGATGGATTGTTTACTTTGTTTCCTAGTGAGAGTTTTTAGATGCTTTTGATTAGAGAGTCAGACGGAAAGTGGGATCCTAGTGAGCTGGCTCCCTTTGTTCTTCCCTCCCCAGTGGGCAAGAAGGGCGAACCAAGGTAGCCAAGCAGTGGCACCATTTCCATGTGAGGGGCTGCCTCGCTGACTTGCTTTTCTACCCACCCTCCAGGCCACTTCATGCAGCCCCAGTGCTCCCTTCATCTTTACCACTGAGCCAAGCTAATGCCACCCTCCCTTCATCTTGATGATGTCATTTCTTATACTAGCTTGGAAATGAGGAACCTTTCCTTCTTTCCTGTTTGCAATTGCACATTCACAAAGAAAAGCACATTTGGATCTTTATGCAATTTAAAATGCTTTTTCTTTCATTTTATTAGAGGAAAATACAGAACATTCCTTTTCTTTTTACAGTAAGGAAAAATAAAAACTAAATTAAAAATGTGTTTCTTATTATGAGGATTAAGAAAAAAATCAAACAAGGGAGGAAGATAGAAGGAGAAATATCCAGAGGGCAAAGAGAAAGAAAAGGAGGCAGAGAGAGAAAGATGAAGGAATCCATAGGCTGTGAAAGGAAAGTGATGTTAAATTACTCACATTATGCCCCAGGGTACCACTGAGCCATGTTCATCCACGTCAGTGAACTTGGCATTAGGTACTTTTCCTGTGTCCCTTCTGGTTCTCTTTATCTTCCTCCTGAGGCCTCCTTCATCCCACAACTCCTTCAGGATCCCATCCTGATGCCCTTTGCAGCTTCCAGTTGTCCATGAATGACTTCTCCATGAGGGAGCTAACCGTTAATGAAAGTGTTGGCTGATGCAGGGTTACAATGTATTTATAAAAGAGAAGCATGCACTTTGAGACATGATAATGTGAAACAGGCAGAGGCCCTTTGCTCTTCTTCCCTTTCATAAATTCTCATTAAA
This sequence comes from Oryx dammah, assembly GCF_014754425.2. Classification (NCBI taxonomy): domain Eukaryota; kingdom Metazoa; phylum Chordata; class Mammalia; order Artiodactyla; family Bovidae; genus Oryx; species Oryx dammah. The sequence continues at coordinate 91,678,647 of NW_024070186.1, forward strand.
ATACTCTAGAGAATAAACAAATACAGAAAAATCTGTAGCAGTAGCACTAAAAATCAAGGATGGGCATTGCTTTCAAGCAAGAAACTGGACGAACTTTTGCTGAATCTTAATGTTATCAGAACTAGACTGAAGGAACCTATTGAGACCTGGGTCTTATTTGTCTGGGATGTAGCAGAAAAGGGCTATGAAAAGCCAGGGCTGTTCCTCCTTGTGACATGGGTAAAAGAGTGGGGAGACTTTTAGAAAGCCTATCCCTTAGGCCCTCAGGTCAACATTGTTGATCGGTAAGCCATCCATCCATCGCCAAACCCTTTCTTCCTTGATCACCTCTACTCAATAGGCTGAAAGAGCTAAACAATTACTTTGCCAGCCTCCCTTATAGCTAGGTGTGCCCATGCAACACAGTTTTGAACACTAAAGATTTTCTGGGAGGTTTCTGAGAAAGCTTTTGCTTTCCTAAAAAAGCTATGGGTGTTGAGGCATTACCTCTCTTGTGCCTTCTTCCTACCTTGAATGTTTGTGATGCTTGGTGCTATGGCAGCCATCTGGTGATAATGAGGGAAAAGCCAAGAGAATGTATTAGTATACCAGAAAACTATAGCTCTCCCCGTGTAAGACTGTAAGGGAGAAAGAATCTATGAAGAGATTCTGCAGTTCACAAAAAGAGGACCACAAATTTCTGAAGATTTAGAGAAGCTGCCTTCCTCTGAAGTAAAATAGAAAGCTTTTAGAGGGTATCTGATTAGTCTTGTCAGTAAGATTCAAAGAATATTGTCTATCTTTGACAAAGCAAACCATCATGAAAAGGACATAATCTTAGATCATGAAATAGTAAATAAGAATGAAAAGGATTGTGTTAAAAGCCCCACTAGAAGCACTGAATAGGCAATAGGGCATGGCAAAATAATGAATTAGTGGCTTAACTTAAGGAAACAAAAAACAAGGGCACAGGAGAAAAATGAGAGACTAGATAAGAAAATATGGAGAGCAGATCTAGAAATATGATTTAGAGCTAATAGGAGTCTCTGAAAGAGAACAAGATAATTTAGAGCAGAAGTAATCACCAGGGAACTATTAGAGAAAAGCCTTCCTGTTCTAAAACAAAACCTCTATCTGAAAACTGAGTGAATCAGTAACCTCCCTAATGAGGCCCTACTTAGGTTTCTCTCTTCACACTCGCCTCTGCTCCTCTTGCATCCTAAGCCTCAGACACAGATTTCCACCTTCCTTGGTGTTTAAATCTTCAACCTGTAGGAACACAGTGGTATGGAGGTGCACTTCAATCTCATACACAGACATAAAAATGTAGGATGAAGTTCAGCTTGGAATCGGACTTCCAGGTTTAAACTAAGAACAAGCGCTTGATTTGTTGAAGTGGGAGTGGAAATGGATTTATTGGGGCAGGTGAACCAGAGCCGGGCAGATGGACCGTGTTGGCCTTTCTCTTTCCTTCTCTATCTCAGTCCTTCTCACTGTCTTGAGCTTCCTTTCTCATACTCTATCTTTTCTACTTTCTCTCTCATGCTTTTTCCTCCTCTTGAACTGAGCATGATCTGAAACTAGAAAATACATTTTATAGTCTATTGTATTTTAGGTTTAGGACGTAAATTGTTTCTCAGAATACAAAAGTAATGAGGTTTTTCGGGATTTTTCTGTGCCCTGAATTGATCTTCCCCTCTGACTTGGTGGGGGCTTCCCTGATAGCTCAGTTGGTAAGGAATCTGCTTGCAATGCAGGAGACCCCGGTTTGATTCCTGGGTTGGGAAGATCCACTGGAGAAGGGATAGGCTACCCACTCCAGTATTCTTGGGCTTCCCTTGTGGCTCAGCTGCTAAAGAATCCGCCTGCAATGAGGGAGACCTGGGTTCGATCCCTGGGTTGGGAAGATCCCCTGGAGAAGGGAAAGGCTACCCACTCCAGTATTCTGGTCTAGAGAATTCCATGAACTGTATAGTCCATGGGGTCACAAAGAGTCGGACACGACTGAGTGACTTTCACTTCACTTCACTTCACTTCTGACTTGGTGGCCTTTGCTTGAAGATTCTACCTGTGAGACCTGAGACTGGATACTCCCAGGACCGTAGGATGGCTGAGCAAATTTGAAATGTTCAAGGAGAGCCATGTGGGAGGCGGAGGGAGGGAGTAGGAAAGCTTCCTCCTTGCTCCTGAGTCTTGAGCCTGGACTGTGGTGGGATATATACCAGATGCAGACTGTGAACCAGGCAAATCAAAATGATTGGCCTGGAAGAAATACCCCATAAAAGTAACTCAAAGTGCCATGAGGGTGCAACTCAGGGACTCTCCCTCTGAGTCTGCCTGTGTCTCTATCCACATGTACTGTACTCTTTTTCCCTTAATAAATACTTCACTACTTTCTGTCTTTGTGGAAGTTCTTTTCTGCAAAGCTGAAGGGCCAGGGCCCTTGTCACTGACCGCTGATCTAGTGGCTAGGATCTGGTGCTTCACCACTGCAGTCCAGCCTCAGTCTCTGGCTGGGAGCCCAAGCTCTGCTCCAAGCCGTTGCAGGCCGAGGCCACCTGAGATCAGAATTTATGAGGGCAGAGGCACAGGCTCCTCAAGGGCAGATAGGTGGTGCTAGAAAGCTGAATGACGTGACTGAAGAGGCAAGTGGACCAAGTAGCATTCTCCACAGGCCCTCAGGAAATGCCTGAGTGTTTATGCCAAACGCTGAGGTCATCACCAGCGGTAAGCCAGTCTCTGCTTTTGTGACTTAAACGTGACCCATCCTTCCAACCACCCCTGTCCCCTCCCTCCATCTTTTGAGAGGCAGGCGGGTCCTGAGATAGGACATTATTTTATTTTCTAGACCCACGGAGTGTTTCATCTGCTCCTCCAGGAAGTTACTCACAACTTTCTACTCTGCCTTACAGTCTTCTGTAAATGTCTCAGCACCCTTAGCAGACAGATGAGCTTTTTAAAGGAGAGCTGCCTTCGTTTGTTCACATATCTGTCCATCCATGTATTAACTGTTGGGAACATGCAATTAAACATGGCCTCAGTCTAGGTCTAGTTGGGAGCAGATGTGAAATGATTAATAACACCTGAGTTAAGTGTTTAAGGATGTTACTTGATGCCAAGGAAGGGGTGCCCCAGCCTGTCTTGAGAACTCAGTGACACTACCTCAAAAAATGCTGTGCTTGGGCCTCTTGAAGGAGGAGTCAGAGTTCACAGAGCAGACTGGGGAAGGGCAGTGGGTGGCACTTCCAAGGAGGAAACCCTGTGACAGAGGCAGCAAGGTGTAAGAGAGAAGAGGTGTTTGGAATACCACGAGTCTTTGCTCTTTTCAAAGCACAAATTCAAACAAGGGTAAAGTGGCAGGAAGTGAGAGAGGCACATGGGGTGAATGTCCAAAGGCCTGGGTGCACCCAGTTAAAGACCTGAGGCTTAATCCCACTATTTTGGTTTCCTATTGCTGTTATAACAAACTCCTACAAACTGAGGGCCTTAAGCAATACATATTTAATATCTGATAGTTTTGGTGGTCAGAGATCTGACATGCGTCTTATTTGGCTGAAATCAAAGTGCTACTGGGTCTGCACGGCTTCTAGAGGCTTTGGGGGAGAATCTGTTTCCAGGCCTTTTCCTGCGTTCTTCAACTCGCAGCTCTTCCCTCCATCTTCAGAGCCACAGCACAGCAAATTTAGGTCTCTCTTTCTGTTGTCACATCTCCCTTTCTGCCTCCCTCTTGTAAGGACTTTTGTGATTACATTGGGCCCACCTGGATAATCCGGAATCTCATCTCACAATTTTAAACTCAATAACACTTGCAAAATTCCTTTTTCCATGTAACATAACATATTCACAAGTGCCTGGGATTAGAAGGGAAACATCTTTGAGGAGCCATTTTCTTCCTACCACACCCACAGAGCCCTGATGCTGAGAAAACAAGACTGCCTGTCTTGAAGGAAGGGCCATGGAGAGGTCCTGAAATTGTGACCTAAGGGTCATTTATAGCCATAATTCAGAAATCCTCAGGTCTTAAGGACTAGGACCTTCACAAATGGGGAATTAAGGGGGATGAGATTGGAGGGGCAGGGGCCTTTAGTCAGGGGCACCCTGACTTTACCCAGCCAGCTTATGGTGTTCAGTTCAGTCGCTCAGTCGTGTCTAACTCTTTGCGACCCCATGAACTGCAGCACACCAGGCCTCCCTGTCCATCACCAACTCCTGGAGTTCACCCAAACCCATGTCCATCGAATTGGTGATGCCATCCAACCATCTCATCCTCTATCGTCCCCTTCTCCTCCTGCCCTCAATCTTTCCCAACATCAGGGTCTTTTCAAATGAGTCAGCTCTTCACATCAGGTGGCCAAAGTATTGGGAGTTTCAGCTTCAACATCAGTCCTTCCAATGAACACCCAGGACTGATCTCCTTTAGGATAGACATATCAAAAGTCTTGGAAGCATCCTTACACAAATGTTGAGCAGCTCCTCCAGCAGCTCTGCAGGGAAGGCTTGGGCTGGAGGTGCTGGGGGGAGAGAAAGGAAAAGCTAGGGAGATGAGGGGCCCTGAGGGACCACAGAGATACTGTGACACTGCCAGGGCCAGTGCTAGGAGAGCAGTGCTGGAGGTCAATGCCACTCACCCACAGCCATAGCGTGACCCTGCAGTGCTGGGCTCCAGTAACTCCTGAGCTCAGTGGTGAGATGACAGTGCCCTAGGAAGGGGGCCTTCAAGAAGGGCATCTGACAGGGCAGGTTCCTGGCCTGACCCAGCACAGGTCACATAGACTCCTGATACCATGAAGGACTCGTGCTGAGTTAACAGGGGACCCAAGAGGACTTATGGAGAACATGGTATTGAAATTGATGGTGAGATTTAGAATCTGAGACATGAAACTTACCTACCTTCCAAAGCCAGAGCTCAGCAAATGTCTGATGAGCGAGCAAAGACATCCCAGGATCCCTGGGAGGCACCCTGCAGACCTCTCAGCATCATTTCTAGAGCTAACGTGCCAAAATGTCCAGAGCCCATCACTGGGGCTCTTCATTATGAGAATTCCTAGGGGAAAAGGAGATGCCTCCAGCCCTGTGGCCTCCCCTGGCATCATGTCACTGGCGTTCACCAGGAGTGTCTCAGAGGCTCAGAAGCATAGCCCTCTTAGCAAATGTCCTCTGTTCAGCCCCATCCCTGTTAAACTAAACCAACCTGTGCATCCATAGACCAGTTCTGAAAACGAGTATCTTCTGAAAAACATTCCCCAGAACCCTCACAGTTGATTATCTGTCTTCATCAGCTGCATTGAGAATGTGCAGAGTGGCACAGCAACCTGGTTACAGCCATGACTCTGCTACTAAGTGTTGCCACGTGGACCTAAACAAGTCAAACTCCTTCTGAGTCTTTCTTGATTTGTCAAGGAAAAAAGATGGTCAGATCACAGACCTAATGTTCTGTCGTTTTTATTGATTTTTACTGACATTTGTGGTTTTCTCTTTGTATGAGCTTTGATTACTGATTTGGGTTAGAAGTCCTCTAGAGGAAACTAGTGGAGAAGGAAATGGCAACCCACTCCAGTGTTCTTGCCTGGAGAATCCCAGGGACAGAGGAGCCTGGTGGGCTGCCATCTGTGGGGTCGCACAGAGTCGGACACGACTGAAGCGACTTAGCAGCTGCAGCAGCAGAGGGAACTGGGCTTTCAGGGGCAGTAAGCACAGTCACTCAACAAGTAAGAATAATGAAGAACAGTTACATGCAGCTAAGACCAGCTTCATTTGAAACCTATGGTGTTTAGCTTGCTTAATCCTGTTATAGCTCCTGAACTTTGGCTTAAGAATGTGACCCCAGGAGTATGTCTCAGCCCTGGTTTTCTCTGACAGTCCAGCAGTGGGTTCAGTTGATGGGTCCAGCAGAGATTGTTCTGTTTCATCAACCTGTCATCATCTTCCTTTGGCGTTTTTTAAACACTATAACCTTAACTTTCTCTAAATCTTCTGTTATTGCTGTTTGTGAACTTTCCAAGGTACGCTCTGAGGAGAGGATAATTTGTCCATTTGTGTATCTGTGATGCTGTCATTCCTTGGTGTTTTTGAGAAAGAGTAAGAGAATGTTTCTGGGTGTGTAATTAAATAAATAACATGTGTTCTTTTCTCTAACAGCTGAAGCAATGGAAGGCATTTGAAGACGAAAACCAAACAATCAGACGCATGGCCAAATATTTCAGCACTCCCAGCAAAAGCTTGCACACCCAGTATGGTGAGGAGCAGAATTGCCACATTAGAGGAGAGAAAAACTCCATGGAGAGACTCCTCACAGAAGTAAGCCAGACCCCTGCCTGCTGGCTTCTCTAGAAAGAACTCCAGTCATGCATTGGTGGGCCCCCGTTGCCTCATTGCTAACATTCCTTCTCTTTCCATTTCTCCACTTCCTGGCCATCCTGGTCTCCCTTCAGGTCAATTCAGTTGTTCAGTCGTGTCTTACTGTTTGCGACCCCATGGACTGCAGGATGCCAGGCCTCCCTGTCCGTCACCAAGTCCCGGAGCTTATTCAAACTCATGTCCGTCGAGTTGGTGATGCCATCCAACCATCTCATCCTCTGTTGTCCCCTTCTCCTCCCTCCTTCAATCTTTCCCAGAATCAGGGTCTTTTCACATGAGTCAGTTCTTTGCATCAGGTGGCCAAAGTATTGGAGTTTCAGCTTCAGCATCAGTCCTTCCAATGAATATTCAGGACTGATTTCCTTTAGGTTGGACTGATTGGATCTCCTTGCAGTCCAAGGGACTCTCAAGAATCTTCTCCAACACCACAGTTCCAAAGCAGCAATTTTTTGTCGCTCAGCTTTCTTTATAGTCCAACTCTCACATCCATACATGACCACTGGAAAACCATAGCTTTGACTAGACAGACCTTTGTTGGCAAAGTAATGTCTTGCTTTTTAATATGCTGTCTAGGTTGGTCATAGCTTTCCTTCCAAGGAGCAAGTGTCTTTTAATTTCATGGCTGCAATCACCATCTGCAGTGATTTTGGAGCCCCCCAAAATAAAGTCTCTCACTGTTTCCATTGTTTCCCCATCTATTTCCCATGAAGTGATGGCACCAGATGCCATGATCTTCGTTTTCTGAATGTTGACTTTTCAGCCAACTTTTTCACTCTTTTCTTTCATTTTCATCAAGAGACTCTTTAGTTCTTCACTTTCTGCATAAGGGTGGTGTAATCTGCATATCTGGGGTTATTGATATTTCTCCCAGCAATCTTGATTCCAGCTTGTGCTTCATCCAGCCCGGCATTTCTCATGATGTACTCTGCATATAAGTTAAATAAGCAGGGTGACAATGTACAGCCTTGATGTATTCCTTTCCCGATTTGGAACCAGTCTGAAGTTCCATGTCCAGTTCTAACTGTTGCTTCTTGACCAGCATACAGATTTCTCAGGAGGCACGTCAGGTGGTCTGGTATTCCCATCGTTGAAAAATTTTCCACAGTTTGTTATGATCTACACTGTCAAAGGCTTTGACATAATCAATAAAGCAGAAGTAGATGTTTTTCTGGAATTCTCTTCCTTTTTGTATGATCCAACGGATGTTGGCAATTTGATCTCTGGTTCCTCTGCCTTTTCTAAATCCAGCTTGAACTTTCTGGAAGTTCACAGTTCACATTCTGTTGAAGCCTGGCTTGGAGAATTTTCAGCATTAATTTGCTAGTGTGTGAGATGAGTGCAATTGTATGGTAGTTTAAACATTCTTTGGCATTGCCTTTCTTAGGGATTGGAATGAAAACTGACCTTTTCCAGTCCTGTAGCCACTGCTGAGTCTTCCAAATTTGCTGGCACATTGAGTGCAACACTTTAACAGCATCATCTTTTAGGATTTGAAATAGCTCAACTGGAATTCCATCACCTCCACTAGCTTTGGTCATAGTGATGCTTCCTAAGTCCCACTTGACATCACATTCCAGGATATCTGGCTCAAGGTGAGTGATCACACCATTATGGTTATCTGGCTCATGAAGATCTTTTGTGTATTCTTGCCACCTCTTCTTAAACTCCTCTGCTTTTGTTAGGTCCATACCATTTCTGTCCTTTATTGTGCCCATCTTTGCATGAAATATTCCCTTGGTATCTCTCATTTTCTTGAAGAGATCTTTAGTTTTTCCCATTCTATTGGTCTCTATTTCTTTGCACTGATCACTGAGGAAGGCTTTCTTATCTCTCCTTGCTATCCTTTGAAACTCTGTATTCAAATGGGTATATCTTTCCTTTTCTCCTTTGCCTTTCGCTTCTCTTCTTTTCTCAGCTTTAAAAGGCCTCGTCAGACAACCATTTTGCCTTTTTGCATTTCTTTTTCTTGGGATTGGTCTTGATCCCTGCCTCCTGTACAATGTCACAAGCCTCTGTCCATAGTTCTTCAGGCACTCTATAAGATCTAATCCCTTGAATCTATTTGTCACTTTCACTGTATAATCATAAGAGATTTGATTTAGATCATACCTGAATGGTCTATGGTTTTCCCTACTTTCTTCAATTTAAGTATGAATTTGGCAGTAAGGAGTTCATGATCTGAGCCACAGTCAGCTCCTGGTCTTGTTTTTGCTGACTGTATAGAGCTTCTCCATCTTTGGCTGCAAAGAATATAATCAATCTGATTTCGATATTGACCATCTGGTGATGTCCATGTGTAGAGTCTTCTCTTGTGTTGTTGGAAGAGGGTGTTTGCTATGGCCAGTGCGTTCTCTCGGCAAAACTCTGTTAGCCTTTGACCTACTCCGTTTTGTACTCAGCTTCTTCTGCATTACTGGTTGGGGTATAGACTTGGATTACTGTGATATTGAATGGTTTGCCTTGGAAACAGAGATCATTCTGTTATTTTTGAGATTGCATCCAAGTACTGTAGTTCAGACTCTTTTGTTGACTATGAAGGCTACTCCATTTCTTCTAAGGGATTCCTGCCCACAGTAGTAGATATAATGGTCATCTGAGTTAAATTCACCCATTCCAGTCCATCTTAGTTCGCTGATTCCTAAAATGTCAGTGTTCACTCTTGCCATCTCTTGTTTGACCACTTCCAATTTACCTTGAACTATGGACAGAGGCTTGTGACATTGTACAGGAGGCAGGGATCAAGACCGTTCCCAAGAAAAAGAAAGGCAAAAAGGCAAAATGGTTGTCTGACGAGGCTTTTTAAATAGCTGAGAAAAGAAGAGAAGCAAAAGGCAAAGGAGAAAAGGAAAGATATACCCATGTGAATACAGAGTTTCAATATTCAATATTGTTCTTTACAGCATTGGATTTTACTTCTATCACCAGTCACATCCACAACTGGGTATTGTTTTTGCTTTGGCTCCATCTCTTCATTCTTTCTGGAGTTATTTCTCCACTGTTCTCCAGTAGCATATTGGGCACCTACCGACGTGGGGAGTTTATCTTTCAGTGTCCTATCTTTTTGCCTTTTCATACCGTTCATAGGGTTCTCAAGGCAAGAATACTGAAGTGGTTTGCCATTCCCTTTTCCTGTGGACCACGTTTTATCAGAACTCTCCTCCATGACCTGTCCATCTTGGGTGGCCCTACAAGGCATGGCTCATAGTTTCATTGAGTTAGACAAGGCTGTGGTCCATGTGGTCAGTTTGATTAGTTTCCTGTGATCGTGGTTTTCATTCTGTCTGCCCTCTGATGGATTAGGATAAGAGGCTTATGGAAGCTTCCTGATGGGAGAAACTAACTGAGGGGGAAGCTGGGTCTTGTTCTGATGGGCAGGTAATGAAAATAATGGCGACTTCCTTCAAAAGGCCCCACTGCACTCAGTGCTCCCGACCCTGCAGCAGGCCACCACCAACCCATGCCTCTGCTGGAGACTCCTGGACACTCATGGGCAAGTCTGATTAGTCTCTTATGGGGTCACTGCTCCTTTCTCCTGGGTCCTGGTGCACACAAGGTTTCCCTTCAGTTCAGTCACTCAGTCATGTCTGACTCTTTGCGACCCCATGGACTGCAGCACACCAGGCCTCCCTATCCATCACCAATCCCTGGAATTTACTGAAACTCATGTCCATAGAATCGGTGATACCATCCAACCATCTTATCTTTGGTCGTCCCCTTCTCCTCCTGCCCTCACCCTTTCCCAGCATCAGGGTCTTTTCAAATGAGTCAGCTCTTTGCATCAGATGGCCAAAGTATTGGAGTTTCAGCTTCAAAGTCAGTCTTTCCAATGAACATTCAGGACTGATTTCCTTTAGGATGGACTGGTTGGATCTCTTTGCAGTCCAAGGGACTCTCAAGAGTCTTCTCCAACACCACAGTTCAAAAGCATCAATTCTTCGGCACTCAGCTTTCTTCACAGTCCAACTCTCACATCCATACATGACCACTGGAAAAACCATAGCCTTGAATAGATGGACCTTTGTTGGCAAAGTAATGTCTCTGCTTTTCAATATGCTATCTAGGTTGGTCATAACTTTTCTTCCAAGGAGTAAGCGTCTTTTAATTTCATGGCTGCAGTGATTTTGGAGCCCAAGAAAATAAAGTCTGACACTGTTTCCACTGTTTCCCCATCTATTTGCCATGAAGTGATGGGACCAGATGCCATGATCTTCGTTTTCTGAATGTTGAGCTTTAAGCCAGCTTTTTCACTCTCCTCTTTCACTTTCATCAAGAGGCTCTTTAGTTCTTCTTCACTTTCTCCATAAGGGTAGTATCATCTGCATATCTGAGAATATTGATATTTCTCCCAGCAATCTTGATTCCAGCTTGTGTTTCTTCCAGTCCAGTGTTTCTCATGATGTACTCTGCATATAAGTTAAATAAGCAGGGTGACAATATACAGCCTTGACGCACTCCTTTTCCTATTTGGAACCAGTCTGTTGTTCCATGTCCATTTCTAACTGTTGCTTCCTGACCTCCATATAGGTTTCTCAAGAGGCAGTCAGGTGGTCTGGTATTCTCATCTCTTTCAGAATTTTCCGCAGTTTCTTGTGATCCACACAGTCAAAGGCTTTGGCATAGTCAATAAAGCAGAAATAGATGTTTTTCTGGAACTGTCTTGCTTTTTTAGCAAGCAAAACCTCAGCGTTTCCCCAGCCACTGCTCCTGTTGCTGACCCTCACCCACTTCATTCATTCATTGGACAGATGTGTGCCAGGCATTGTGCTAAGTGCTGAGGAACAAAACAGTCTCTACCTTCATGAAGCTCATGGTGTAGTGGAGGAAATAGAGACTGATCAAGTAGCCATACAGTTATAAATGGTGATAAGAATTATGAAGGCAAGAAACAGAGTGGGAAGAAAGAGTAGTGAGTGGTGAGGACAGGAGAATCTAATTTAGAGTGGTCAGAAAAGACTCACTAAGCTGAGAGCTGAAGTTAACTATAGATTGACCAGGCAAAGAGTGGCAGGGAAAAGCATTCCAAGTGTGGGGAACAGCATTGTAAAGTCCCTGAGTAGTAGTAGTTCGTGCTGGCATCTTCTATAGGATACATTCTTTCTTTACATAGCATGGTGCCCTGGTTTCCAAGATCCTCTAGGGTCCTTCACTATCTTTTCGAGGTGCCAACTAGAAATCTTTGTCATCCCACCAACCCAGAAAATTAAAAAGTATCTAAATATGGAGAAGAGAATGAATAGAGCCTTTGACTATCATAGTAGCACTAAGCAGGGTACAGGGCAGCCCCTAGTCCTTCTTTTTTCTGATCTTGAGCCAAAGTTGGCACCTCTCCCAGAACCGGGCAGAGTGGTGTGGGCTTGAAGAAAGCACATGGGAAAACTTGGGGAGGCATGGGGCCCAGAGGAATTAGTAGTTTTCTTCACAGTAATTAAATTATATTCCATATAATTTTTTTAGTACAGAACATACCTGGGTAATGCTATTTGGGAAACTACACTTTTTTGTATTAGACTAACACTTGGGTATCAGTAGTCCCTGTGCAAAAGGATGGTGTGTTGGAGACCTATGAAATGCAACCTGTGAAAGAATTCAGCTCCCCAGGTCCCCTCAGTCTTTCACATCATTCCTTCTGTTCTGGACCATTTTTATCCATCAGAGTATACTTCATGTCTTTACTATTTATGAAGCAGTCAGGACCTTTTTTCAAAGCCAGATTTCTTCCCACCTGGCAAGGCAGTAGCATTGCCATTGATACTCTGAAATCTTCAAAGAAGCTTTTTTTTCCCCCAGCTAAACAGAAGGCCAGAAACTTGGCGAGAACACCCAGCATGGTTTTCATTCACAATCAGCTCATGTTAGAACAGCCAAGTGGCCTGACTCTTTAGCCTTATGGTAATTTGTGACGTGCTTTTTGTACTCCTGCCATGCTACCCTGTTTCCCACGCAGTGACTGAATCTGCTGTATCCAGAAAGATGCCTCTAGTCTACAGAGGAAGAGCCATAATCGGGAGCAGATGCTTAGGCAGTAAAATGCTGGCCTCCTGCCCCCGACTCCCAACACCTGGAACGTATTTCCAGAACAGGCCTGAGAACCAGCAGCCCATCCCAGGGCCCTGTGGCAGGCCAGGAGAGGCTCCAGCATCTGCATCCCCACCTCCAGCCCTGTCCAGGACATAAACACAGGAGTCTCTCTTGCCTCCCTGAGTCCAGCTTCTTGGCTGCACTTCCCTCCTCTGCAGCCCCTCTGCCACCCTGGTGTCCTCCTACTTTCCCATGGTCTGGGTGGTTCATTTTCTCATTCTTCCCCGCCTTCCCTGTGGCTGGGGTCCCCAGAGGCTGTTTGGGGCAGCATCCACCCTCAGTTCCCAGGCTGTGTGGAAGCCAGCAGGTATAACCCTTCCGGAGCTGGAGGGACTTCCCTGTACATTCTGCAGCAGAGGAAATTCACCTATTACTTCTCTTCCTTGGAGCACAGAAACAAGATATTCCATTTCTCCCTGTGGCCTGCAGCCTATGAAACATCCCCACAGATGTTTTGCTTCACTGGGTGTGCCAAAAGTAATTGTTAATAAGCTCATTTCAATGCATGGTCTGTCAGATTTTAGTCTAACAATGGCAAACCACGCCTCTGATTAGTATGCAGCCACGGTGAAAACAAAGTTCCACTTCCTTTTCTGTAAGAAGGGAGATTTACTGATTAGGCTGACTGTTTCTAAATCTGTCACCAGCCAGCTTCAGATGTTTGGTTTGCTGGAGAAGAGTATTCCTCCCGATCAAATGTTTATACTGTTTTCTTATACTGTAATAGGCTTCCCAGGTGGCACAAGTGGTAAGAATCTACCTGTCAGTGCAGGAGATACAACAGACATGGGCTCAATCCCTGAGGCGGGAACGTCTCCTGGAGAAGGAAATGACAACCCACTCCAGTATTTCTTGCCTGGAAAATCCCATGGACAGAGGAGCCTGGGGGGCTATAGTCCATGGGGTCACAAAGAGTCGGACACAACTGAGCGTGCACATGCCACACCATACAAGGAGGAATTTGTAAATAAGACACAAGAAGGCAGCATAGTTTGCTTGCTGGGGCAGTTGTCATCAGCTGATGGCTTCCTCCCAACTCTGTGAGACGGCAGAGGCCTCCTTAAGCCAGCCTGAGAATGTGGAAGGTGGGCTTCACAAGTAAGGGCTGGTGAAAAGAAAGAGAGTTGGGGTACCTCCAGTGCAGCCAGCACAGCCACCCCCTCAGGGAGATACCTGGCACCACCCAGTTATCGAAGAGCCTGAGTGAATATCTTCCTGTGACTCACCCACTCTGCTCCTGGCAAGTCCTTGAATCACCTATGTTTCCCCGACAACACCCAGCCCTCACTGCTCTGCGCCTGAGAAGGGTGAACAGGCAGGCAGGCGCTCTGCTGCAAGTCCTTCCGCTTATTCACCAGTTGCTCACTGGTCCGGGACTCTCTCCCGAGGATAAGAGAAGCAGACTAAAATAAATCAGGATGAAACTGGGAGTACCATAGTCAGAAAAATCACCTCCTGCTTATAAGGCACCTCCAGGCTTATAAGTCCAAGCAATCTTGGAGTTGCTGCCAGAAGACTACTGTCAGACTAGTTTACTTAATTTACTGTTCCCTCAAAGAGTCACTTCTGGGCAACTCTTCCATATCTTTCTTAATTAATTTTTATTGGAGTACAGTTGCTATATAATGTTGTGTTAGTTTCTTCCATACAGCAAAGTGAATCTGCTATACGTATACATATATCCCTGCTTTTTTAGATTTCCTTCCCATTTAGGTCACTACAGAGCACTGAGTAGCATTCCCTGTGCTATACAGTAGTTAACTCTTCCATATCTACTCGAGAAGAAACCACAGGTTTGTCCATAGGTGACTTGTGTCAGGAATCCTAAAGAAGGGAAACACTCTTTTCTTTCTAGGGCATAATAAATGAGTAGGCTTCTCAGGTGGCTCAGTGGGTAAAGAATCTGCTTGCAATGCAGGAGTCACAGGAATCGCAGGTTTGATCCCTGGGTTGGGAAGATCCCCTGGAGAAGGGCATGGCAACCCATTCCACTATTCTTGCATTGAGAATCCCATGGACAGAGGAGCCTGGTGGGCTACAATCCATGGGGTTGCAAAGAGTCAGACTTGACTGAGCAACTAAGCATGCTTCCAGTAGAGTGAAAGTCACTCAGTTGTGTCCAACTCTTTGCAACCCCACAGACTATATAGTCCATGGAATTCTCCAGGCCAGAATACTGGAGTGGGTAGCCATTCCCTTCTCCAGAGGATCTTCCCAACCCAGGGACTGTACCCAGGTTTCCCGCATTACAGGCAGATTCTTTACCAGCTGAGCCACCAGGGAAACCCATGCTTGCAATAAATGGACATCTAAATACTCATCCTGAACTTCTAAAGGGGATGGCAACAGTTCAGTCAGTTCAGTTGCTCAGTCATGTCCGACTCTTTGTGACCCCATGAACCACAGCACATCAGGCCTCCCTGTCCATCACCAGCTCCCAGAGTCCACCCAAACCCATGTCCATTTAGTCGGTGATACCATCCAACCATCTCATCCTCTGTCTTCCCCTTCTCCTCCTGCCCTCAATCTTTCCCAGCATCAGTGTCTTTTCAAATGAGTCAGCTCTTCGCATCAGATAGCCAAAGTATTGGAGTTTCAGCTTCAACATCAGTTCTTCCAATGAACACCTAGGACTGATCTCCTTTAGGATGGACTGGTTGGATCTCCTTGCAGTCCATGGGACTCTCAAGAGTCTTCTCCAACACCACAGTCCAAATGCATCATTTCTTCGACGCTCAGCTTTCTTTATAGTCCAACTCTCACATCCATACGTGACCACTGGAAAAACCATAGCCTTGACTAGACAGACCTTTGTTGGCAAAGTAATGTCTCTGCTTTTTAATATGCTGTCTAGGTTGGTCATAACTTTCCTTCCAAGGAGTTCAGTTCAGTTCAATTCAGTCGCTCCTTCGTGTCTGACTCTGCGACCCCATGAATTGCAGCATGCCAGGCCTCCCTGTCCATCACCAAGTCCCGGAGTCCACCCAAACCCATGTCCATTGAGTCAGTGATGCCGTCCAACCATCTCATCCTCTGTCGTCCCCTTCTCCTCTTGCCCTCAATCTTTCCCAGCATCAGGGTCTTTTCAAATGAGTCAGCTCTTCACATCAGATAGCCAAAGTATTGGAGTTTCAGCTTCAACATCAGTTCTTCCAATGAACACCTAGGACTGATCTCCTTTAGGATGGATTGGTTGGATCTCCTTGCAGTCCATGGGACTCTCAAGAGTCTTTTCCAACACCACAGTCCAAATGCATCATTTCTTCGACGCTCAGCTTTCTTTATAGTCCAACTCTCACATCCATACATGACCACTGGAAAAACCATAGCCTTGACTAGACAGACCTTTGTTGACAAAGTAATGCCTCTGCTTTTTAACATGCTATCCAGGTTGGTCATAATTTTTCTTCCAAGGAATAAGCGTCTTTTAATCTCATAGCTGCAATCACCATCTGTGATGATTTTGGGGCCCCCCAAAATAAAGTCAGCCACTGTTTCCACTGTTCCACATCTATTTGCCACGAAGTGATGGGACCAGATGCCATGATCTTAGTTTTCTCAATGTTGAGCTGTAAGCCAACTTTTTCACTCTGCTCTTTCACTTTCATCAAGAGGCTCTTTAGTTCTTCTTCACTTTCTCCATAAGGGTAGTGTCATCTGCATATCTGAGGTTATTGATATTTCTCCCAGCAGTCTTGATTCCATCTTGTGCTTCCTCCAGCCCAGCGTTTCTCATGATGTACTCTGCATATAAGTTAAATAAGCAGGGTGACAATATACAGCCTTGACGCACTCCTTTTCCTATTTGGAACCAGTCTGTTGTTCCATGTCCAGTTCTAACTGTTGCTTCCTGACCTGCATACAGGTTTCTCAAAGGCAGGTCGAGTGGTCTGGTATTCCCGTCTCTTGAAGAATTTTCCACAAACCCTTCCCCAAACCCTCAACCATGTCATCTGCCCCAAGACCATCAGTTCCCTATGATGATCTCTTTCCTGCTCCACTGCCTTCAAACAGAAATTTCAGAAGGTGGACATCAGGCAAACAGCTGCTGTAGCACCAGAGGGTTCTCAGGGCACACACTGCGTTAGTCCTCCTACTTCGTGCCCCATGGTCCTGCAGTTGGAATGGCATATCTCTGTAGCTGTCACCTGCCATCATCCTAGGCACAGCCTGTTTATCAACTAACAACCAAGCAGCAGGTCGGCAGCTCAGCTTCTCCAGTAATTCTGATGCCTGCATTTCTTTGGGAGATACCAACAGCTGATAGTGTCACATGATAGTGTTGGCCTCCCACCCCCATGTGTCAGCCGAGGGAGGTGATAACACCAACCTGATATTCTCACTCCACCCTAAACCCCATCTCCACCCTTGGCTCCAGTCTTGTCGTACTGGCCCAGGAATCTATCATTTCCATGTTCTCCCCAGTTTCTAGGCTATTTAGCAAGAGGTAGGATGCTTGTTTCCCCAGTCCTTCATCTTCTTCACAGGTGCCTCAAAGTCATCTGTATTTTGCAAAAGTGTGATTGATATACCCAGAGATGGCCATCCAAAACACTGTTTAGACTGTGGTTCTGCAGAGCGACCTGACCCCCTCCTCAGTTCTGAGAGGGTCTGCAGCAGCCAGCATGCAGCCTGACTGTGCACCACCCCCCACTCCCCGCAACCTCTCTTATTGCAGACAGTGCTACAGTTTGGGGACATATGGGGGGATTAAGATCATACAACAATAAATGATAGTTAATCTTCACTGAGCACATGTCAGTTTATTGTGCTAAACCCTTTATATGC
Source organism: Oryx dammah (assembly GCF_014754425.2). Lineage (NCBI taxonomy): Eukaryota > Metazoa > Chordata > Mammalia > Artiodactyla > Bovidae > Oryx > Oryx dammah. The sequence continues at coordinate 91,695,849 of NW_024070186.1, forward strand.
ATCATCTCATTTCACTTCAAGAAGGTGCCTCCTCAGGGCCTAAGATCACCAGCTAGTATGTGGAGAAATGGATTTAAACTGAGATCTCTCCACCATGGGAGACACTGTGAAAACCCTCAGCAGCATCTTTTGTTGATAGTTTTGCTTTTGTTTTATAGAAAAATGCTGTGATTGAAAGCCTGCAAGAACAAGTAAACAATGCCAGAGAGAAGCTGGTGAGACTGATGTCAGCAGGGTGCTCCTCTGACCTCCCAGAGGAGGCTGTGCCACCTGCCTCTTCCCACCACAAGGACATCCTGGCCACAGCCTCTGCCCATAGCCTGGCACCTCAAGGGCCTTCAGAATGTCTCTCTGACTCTCAGAATGATACCAGTGCGGCCACCCAGGACTCCCAGAGCACCTCAGTGCTGGCCTCAAGTGTAGAAGGCCTCAAGGGGCCTGTGAAGGACACCAGCCCCTCCACAGGGCAGAAGCAGAAAATTTCTGACTTGAAAGACCTTTCTAATCCTTTACATTTGGGCTGCAGCCAGAAGCCATGGGCTGAGCAAAGCCAGACTGCAGAAAGAAGAGACCAGGTACCCATGGCTCTCCACCAGTGTCTCACGCAAAGTGAAGAAGGCTCTGTTCCCCAGAAACATGGGCAGGTAGAGAACTCAGAGGGGCCCCCAGAGCAACTGTCAAGAGTCAATTCAGTGATCAGGGAGAAACTTCAGGAAGTCCTCCAAGATCTGGGCCTGGGCCCTGGGGCTCCCCTCCCCTCTTCCTTGTCTTGTCCCCAGCAGCCCTGGAAAAGCAATGCTGCCCACAGGCCCCAGAAGGTGCCCCTCTCCAAGGAGCCAGGCTTCAGCCCCTCCATGGTGAGGAGAAGGCGGGCGGCACAACGGGCTCGGTCACACTTTCTAGGCGCTGTACCCTCCTATGTGGGGCATCGGGTAAACAGGGCCATTTCTGGGCAAAATGTACAGGACAGGGACAGCCCCTGCCTGGACCCCCAAACTGCTGATCCGAGGGTAGCAAGACCCTCTTCTGGGAATCCTTTAGTACTCCCTGCTCCTCGAGGCAAGCCAGGCGCCCTAGAGGGCCGCACACAGCGCCAGGCAGAGCCCCGGGGAGCCGAAGGGAGGCTCACATCCTTTCCCCAAAAGTCTTCCGGTTCTGGCCGGAAGCTGTGTCCCGCTACCCCACGCCCATCCAAGGCCTCCCCCGACCTGCCTGGGCTGCGGCAGCCCCCAGGGTCCCCAGGCTGCCCCTCCTTGTCTTCTCCGAGTAGCTACCTTGACACTGAATCCAGCAGCTCAGACGAGCTCTTCTGCCGCTGCCACCGGCCCTACTGCGAGATTTGCTTCCAGAGCTCCTCTGACTCCAGTGACAGTGGCTCGTCAGATACTGACCCTGAGCCTGCGGGGGCGCTGGCTTCCTGGGAAAAGCTGTGGGCCCGCTCGAAGCCTATCGTGAACTTCAAAGATGATTTGAAACCCACACTGGTGTGACCAGCAGAGCAAGTCTGGACCTAGGGCTCTGTCGGGATAAGCCATAGCGTCACCCGCTGTGGCATTCAGGGAACAGACCGGTGCCCTTTCCGCGTTCGTGTGCTCATTTGAGCACCATGGTACCTTGAGCACTTCCTGATACACACAGAGGGATATTGCCTGTTTTGTTACTACCTCACAGCATTCCTGTAAGAGACTCCAGCTGAGTGCCCATAAAAGATACCCTTTAGATAAAAAGGTGCTAAATGAGCACAAAGGGTCTTCTGTTCTGGTCAGCCTGTAATGTACAAAACTCTATATATACCAGATGGATGGCTGGGTGGACAGACAGATGCAGAAGTGGAAAGAAATTTTCTACAGAACCAGAGTTGTGGACTGTAATTCATCAAATTGGCTTTTTGGTGGCCAACCTCCTAAAAAAATATCTCCTATGGACTTGGATGGTCCACTCTCGGCAGGGGGTGGTTTGTGTCTGCTCAAGATTGAGAACAGTACCACCTCTCAGTCCCAGCTTCCGGTCAGACTTATCTCAGGGCCACCTGTACATCTCTATTTTGTGTTCATCTCTTCACACCATTGTGGCACCTCACCATCATTGATGAGACAGTCAGGCAGCCCAGATCTCTCTCCTGGGCTCGGATGGCACCTGAGTCACCCCTCTTCTTTGACCCTGCCAGTGGTGCAGTTCTGCGGTAGTGAGAAGTATGTATTGGCAATCCCTGTTGAGGTTGGAGAGGCCCTATTGGTCAAGAGGGTGCCAGCTGGGCCAACATGACCACTGATGGCTACACTGACCTGGAAATAGAAAATAGGAAAATAGAAAGGAAGAAATGGGGGAGAAGATAAGAAAAAAAAAAACAGATTTTGCACATTTACCTTGAGTCTAGCATGGTACTTGGAAATATAAAGTATCAGTAATTGCTTATGATAATCCTGTGAAGTAGGTACTCTCATCCCCATTATACAGGTGGGGATTATGAGGCTTAAGAGGAGGGAGGTGGCTTCCACAGCATCATACTGCTGGAGAGGTGCCCATGTGGAAGTTGTCCACAGCTCACAGGATTCCAAGTGCATATACTTCCCTGGGGCACATCTCTTCACTTGTTCCTCTGGGAGTGGCAGGCAGAGTGTGGCAGGCTGGACAGCGAAAGTAGCATGGGAAGCTGCAGCGTGCTCAACCTGCAGTCCAGGATGCCAAAACTGGGCTCCTTGCCTCAGTAAGCAGGCCGCCACTGCCTTGGGAGCCCACCCACACCTCCCACAGCAGCTGGGGAGCTGGTGAGAGAGAAGTACCAGGGTCTTGTCGGCTGCCAGAGCCGACAGAAAACACAGCTGGGTCCACTTCACTTGTTGCTGAGCTAGTTGTTTACAGGCTATTCCCTGCCCCTCACCTGTGTGTATATCCGCATGTGTACACATGCTTGTATGCAGGAGCATGGGCCTCATTAGATACGTCCAGAGGGGAGCATTTGCTTCTAAATGTCTTGCAGAAGATGTTATCATGGACTCTCGTTGGCTGCTGACACCTTGTGAGTCTCCAGACACTGGACCAGGAGGCCCTCTGGGCAACACAGCTTCTTCTGTTGTCCACTTTTAAATACAAATATCATAATTTATTCTGCGTGTGGGCTTGAAGTTTCTGCTTGTGCTGTTTGTATGCTGTCCAAGTGATGCCTTAATAAAAGAAATGGTTCTCAAGGCAAGTCTCTTCAGAAATTGTAGTTTGGAAAAAAAAAATGTAGTTTGGGGCTGGGGAGGAGGGGTACAGACAAGACTGAAGCACTCAAAGTAGTGGAAACAGCAGCATTTAGAGTTGCTGTTGGCTTACCATGGGATCCAAGTGCATTTCCCACCACACTTCAACTGGTAAGATTCCTCTGACATCTGCATGTGCAGCTTCCTATCCGAGGATCACCTGTGAGTAGAGACTTGAGACCCTTGACTCTTCCCACCCGCTGGGGGTCCTGTGCTTGGGCTTCACCTCCTTCAGCTCATTTCCCCCCAGCATGTCACTGCTAGCAGCCTACTATTCAATAGTGTGCGATATGGCAGTCCTCTCACTGTCCACTCCTACACCCTCAGTTCCCCCATCCCAGCCCATCTATATCTCCATGCCTCTTCTATCTAGAATTCCTCTCATTTTTGTGCACCTTGTGAATTACTCATCCCTCAAGGCTCAGGTAGAGCATTCACTCTCTCCTCAGCCTTTCCTGAGCATCCTCAGGTAAAAACAACATCCCTCAGTTAAATGAAGAAAGGTGTTTTGGGGCCCGTGTTTCAAACTTAGTTGTAAAGAAGCTTCTATCATACATTTTACCTAGACTGACTTTGTAACGCTTGCTAGACTTTGTTGAAAAGATGGAGAATCTATCCTAATTTCCTTATTTATCATTTGGCTGGAAAACTGTGTGCCAAGCACCACAACTATCTGCCCCAAATACTCTCTCCAGATCTATTGTTTCCTCTGTGTGCCATCCTTGCCCCCACTCCTCACCAGCTCCTTCCCTGGACCTTTTACTCAAGGCCAGCTAACCCAGTGAAGGTCTTAAAGGGATGTATGTGCCATGACTTTGGGCCAACTCTTGATTGTTACAGTCCTGAAAAAAGAGCAGAAACTTGGTGCAGAGAAATCCTGGGGAAGGAGACATTGCCTCTGCTGCTGTCTTTGGGACCATGCCTGTCTCCATTGGTCTCCACAGTGGCATCAGATATCAGAGGCATGTTTTTACCAAACTATATCACTGGTAATGCTATCTAGGTTGGTCATAACTTTTCTTCCAAGGAGTAAGCGTTTTTTAATTTCATGGCTGCAATCACCACCTGCAGTGATTTTGGAGCCCCCAAAAATAAAGTCTGACACTGTTTCCACTGTTTCCCCATCTATTTGCCATGAAGTGATGGGACCAGATGCCATGATCTTCGTTTTCTGAATGTTGAGCTTTAAGCTAAGTTTTTCACTCTGCTGTTTCACTTTCATCAAGAGGCTTTTTAGTTCCTCTTCACTTTCTGCCATAAGGGTGGTGTCATCTGCATATCTGAGGTTATTGATATTTCTGCCAGCAATCTTGATTCCAGCTTGTGCTTCTTCTTAGCCCAGCATTTCTCATGATGTACTCTGCATATGAGTTAAATAAGCAGGGTGACAATATACATCCTTGACATACTCCTTTTCCTACTTGGAACCAGTCTGTTGTTTCATGTCCAGTTCTAACTGTTGCTTCCTGACCTGCATATAGGTTTCTCAAGAGGCAGTCAGTGGTCTGGTATTCCCATCTCTTCCAGAATTTTCCACAGTTTATTGTGATCCACACAGTCAAAGGCTTTGGCATAGTCAATAAAGCAGAAATAGATGTTTTTCTGGAACTCTCTTGCTTTTTTGATGATCCAGCAGATGTTGGCAATTTGATCTCTGGTTCCTCTGCCTTTTCTAAAACCAGCTGTTTCTCCAGTGGTCATGTATGGATGTGAGAGTTGGACTGTGAAGAAAGCTGAGCACTGAAGAATTGATGCTTTTGAACTGTGGTGTTGGAGAAGACTCTTGAGAGTCCCTTGGACTGCAAGGAGATCCAACCAGTCCATTCTACAGGAGATCAGCCCTGGGTGTTCTTTGGAAGGAATGATGCTAAAGCTGAAACTCGAGTACTTTGGCCATCTCATGCGAAGAGTTGACTCATTGGAAAGACTGTGATGCTGGGAGGTACTGGGGGCAGGAGGAGAAGGGGATGACAGAGGATGAGATGGCTGGATGGCATCACCGACTTGATGGACGTGAGTTTGAGCAAACCCCGGGAGATGGTGATGGACAGGGAGGCCTGGCATGCTGCCATTCATGGGGTCACAAAGAGTCAGACACGACTGAGCGACTGAACTGAACTGAACTGAACTGATCATTTGTAAAGTGGTAAAGAGAAAAGTCAACGCAGGTTGCACAAAAATCTCTTCTATGTCTGTATTTATTATATTTAGATATGTCTCCTTCACAGACTGCAATTTCCTAAAAGCTCTAAGTGTGTCTTTTGCATCTTCGTATCCTCTAGAGTAGCCCTCAGAGAGCTTTGCACAAATTATGAACCCAATAAATGTTTGATGGATGGATTTCTGGGCAGATAAATGGATGAAACCAAGGAAAGCAAGGAAACAAAGGAAGGCAAAAAACCTGTAATGGATCTTGTGATGCAGAAGAAAGGGAGGCAGGGCCATCTGGCTTCACTGCTTTTCAATGAGGTAAGAGCAAGAAACATCACTGAAAGACACAGAGGTGACTGAATTCTGAAAATGACAGTACTTTAAATCTCTTAGGGGTAGGGGAGGTATAGTGACAAGAGTTAATGGAAGAGAAGCAAGGTTGTTGTAATAAAGGTGTTCTCTTGAAGATATTTTGCTCCCATGCTTGTAACTAAGTTACATGCAGTATTAGCAGGAGGAGAGTCTGCTCATCTTTCTCAGCATCATCTCCCCCTTTCTCAGAGCCCTAAACAAAACAGTGTCTCTGTTCTCTCTGGCTGCTGCACTCTTGCCAAGAACACTATCTGGGCTTTGTTAAGGGAAGTCTAATGGAGAGGTGGCAACTTGGGGACTGAAAGCAGGAGAGAGGTTACTCATTGCCCTCAAACTTTGCTCTTCTTCACCTCCAGTACACACTTTTCTCTCTTTCTCCCTGAATTATTTCTGATGTTAGCATCCCCCTGCCAAACTGCATTTGATTAAGGGAACATCTTGGGATGTTCAGTTCACCATGGAGGTCATAAAGAGATAAGAAATGCCAGTGTCATAACGCGGAATAATCTGTTATGCGCTTGACAAGATCTGGGTCAAAACTTTCCAACCCTTTTCATTCTTTGACTTATCTTTGGATGTGTAAATATACTAGCAAGACATGTAAGCTCAGAGAATAAGTACTTGGGAAAGGCCCTGAAAAGGTCTGCAGGTGACTAAGAGAAGAGAAGGAGGGCAGGAGGTCAGGAAGTCCAGAAAACAGAGAGATGAGGGAGATACAGCAAAGAAGCGTGTGTGCTGAGTCACTTCAGTCAAGTCCAACTCTTTGTGACTGACCCCTGGCAGCCTGTGACTGCCAGGCTCTTCTATCCATGGGATTCTCCAGGCAAGAATACTGGAGTGGGTGAAGGAGGGAAGAAAGTAAAGAACAAAATGTACCTGCTTAGCTTGGTCCATAAAGATTGCCTCTCTTGTAAATGAACAAGCTGCTCTGGTCTGAACTGAGAAAAAGTGGGGCCCACTTCTATGAAGAAGGCCAGGAAATCCTTGCAGAGCCCTTTCTTCAGTGGATACATAACCATGGATTCATTTCTGTACTAGATTGTGAGCTACCTGCCTGCCACTTGTTATAATTACCTTGGTGTCCCCAGCACCCAGTACTGTGGTGCATGCGTTGATGCTCAGCAGACATTTGTCAAAATTAAGACAAGAGTGGCCTCACCAGAACTGTCTCAAGGGGGACCCCAGGGAGGCCATGCATAAGATCTGAGGTCACCTGGGAAGCAGGGCTTAGATATCTCACCTGAAGTAAACAAAAGTGCTGTTGATTCACTGAAGTTTAAATGCTTTGTGATGATGCCTGGACACTTTCTCAAAAGAAGTCCTTTAAATGGGCTCTCCACTAATTTTTGTGCAGTAAATTTCCCCATGATCTACCAGGGCATAGAGTCATCCATGGGACTGTGTGACTTTCAGCAAGTTGGTTAACTTTTTTGTAGCTCAGTTCCCCCAACTGTAAACTGGGATAATAACACCTACCTCACATAAATATGAGGCTTAAATAAATTAATTATTGATTTGAACTATGCCTGGCACCTAGTAAACATTATATAAATGTTTGTCTTAGAATGTTGTTTGGGAAATACAGCTTTATACTTTAAAAGCCTCTATATGTTTTCTTGCTTTATACCAAAATCCCCACTCCTGTGTTCAATTTTTTCCTCATGGAAGGGTCTTCTAAAAAGATCTGGTAACATCAGGATGGCCCTTTGGTTCAGCCCACTTCTAGGACAACAGAAAGTTCTCCCTGAAACCCTTCCAGGTCAGACTCATTGTGTGTGGGGAACATATACACCTGCAGGACTCAAATATTAGAGCAGGCCTAGGGAGAGTTTCCGGAGAAGGCAATGGCACCCCACTCCAGTACTCTTGCCTGGAAAATCCATGGACAGAGGAGCCTGGTAGGCTGCAGTCTGTGGGGTCGCTAAGAGTCGGGCACGACTGAGCGACTTCACTTTCACTTTTCACTTTCATGCATTGGAGAAGGAAATGGCAACCCACTCCAGTGTTCTTGCCTGGAGAATCCCAGGGATGGGGGAGCCTGGTGGGCTGCTGTCTATGGGGTCGACAGAGTCGGACACAACTGAAGTAACTTAGCAGCAGCAGCAGCAGCAGCAGCAGCAGCAGGTAAAGGTTCAGCTGAAAGTCAGGAAGTCTGATTTTTTTAGGGTGGAGCCAAAAGACAGCTACTTTCGTTTACAGAATATTATGCCCTTTATAATAGAAAATAATACATAGGGAGCCTAGTATGTGTCAAGGAACCTACTATGTGACAGGGAAACCTGGTGTGTTGCAGTCCATGGGGTCACAAAGAGTCACACACGACTTGGTGACTGAACAACAACAGCAAAACTCTGTGTAACTAATACTTCTCTCATTAAGACTTAAAACAGCTCTACAGAGTAGTTAGTGATTTCTGTTTTACAGATGAGAAAACTGTAACTGGGAGAGGTTGGGTAACGTACCCAAAGTAATTTAGCTGGTTAGACATGGAGCCAAAGTTAAACTGAAATCTGACTTGATTCCAGAGCCCTTTTTGGATGCCCCAGAGCATGTGCTCCATGCATGCTACCAGAAGACAGAAGGAATTTCAACCCAGCAGGGCAGGGACCTAGGCTGAGGTTTTCTTAGGACACCAAGGTTTCCTTAGGGAAAGCAAGCTTGTCTGGTTCTGTAAACCTATTGCAAAATCCTCCATTGCTGAGTCATTGAACAGGATCTTGAAGGCTGGAAGGGAACTTTCTAAAGCTACCCGGTCACTTTTGCCTGCTTCAGGAAGTTCAATGCCAAACACACATGATACTGAAAATAAGCAAGTCCCTTGTTTAGAAAGACCAAACCCAGTCCTCCAGAGTGAAAGTTTTTTCTTAAGAGTTGTGCACTCTAAGTGACACAAAAAGATGATGCTGGACAAGGATTGCAGAAAGCCCCACGATGACTAGAAGGCATGCAGACCACAGGGCTTCTGGGGAGACCGGGAATGGGCCATGGAATCTCTTCAACCCAGGCCTCCACTCTGCTGAAAAACTTTCATTGCTCCCGCTTCCTGCAAGATAAGCTCTCACCTTGGTGTGGGATTCAAGGCCCTCCCTTATGGAGCTCTACCTTCCCCCATTCTCAACTTCTAGATCTCTCCTCCTCTCTTCCACCAAATGGGTTTACTATATGGTAAGCAGAGCTTGCCAGCACCCTCCTCAACACTCACTTTTGTTCATACCAGCCCTTCTCTCCCTCCTTCTACACACCCCAGCCTGAAGTGACCTCTTGTTCCCCTGACCAGTTCCAAATGGTCTCAGAATTTATTATCTTGGGCAGTTCAATAAGTCCTTCATTGTTAACTTTCCACACGTTCATTTATTGCCTCTCCAACTAGATTATCAGACATCAAAGCCATGTCTGATAGATCATCGCATGCCCACAACATCTTGCATAGTGCCCAATGCCTCAGAGATCTCAATCAGCATTTCTAGGTTTATTTTGAAGACCGATCAACTCACTCTTTGTTCTCACCTTTCTGTTTGTATCAAGTGGATCTTAAGCAAACAAAAAGAAATTTGGCAGCTTTTTTTTCTCAGACTGTATTTGAAGTTTAGCATTTCAGAAGATCTCTGCTGTATCATTAGTTGAGAGTCCAGCAAGAGAGTTCCAGAAAAACATCTATTTCTGCTTTATTGACTATGCCAAAGCCTTTGACTGTGTGGATCACAATAAACTGTGGAAAATTCTGAACGAGATGGGAATACCAGACCACCTAACCTGCCTCTTGAGAAATCTGTATGCAGGTCAGGAAGCAACAATTAGAACTGGACATGGAACAACAGACTGGTTCCAAATAGGAAAAGGAGTACGTCAAGGCTGTATATTGTCACCCTGCTTATTTAACTTCTATGCAGAGTACATCATGAGAAATGCTGGACTGGAAGAAACAAGCTGGAATCAAGATTGCTGGCAGAAATATCAATAACCTCAGATATGCAGATGACACCACCCTTATGGCAGAAAGTGAAGAAGAGCTAAAAAGCCTCTTGATGAGAGTGAAAGAGGAGAGCGAAAAAGTTGGCCTAAAGCTCAACATTCAGAAAATGAAGATCATGGCATCTGGTCCCATCACTTGATGGGAAATAGATGGGGAAACAGTGGAAACAGTGTCAGACTTTATTTTTGGGGGCTCCAGAATCATTGCAGATGGTGACTGCAGCCATGAAATTAAAAGACGCTTATTCCTTGGAAGAAAAGTTATGACCAACCTAGATAGCATATTCAAAAACAGAGACATTACTTTGCTGACTAAGGTCCGTCTAGTCAAGGGTATGGTTTTTCCTGTGGTCATGTATGGATGTGAGAGTTGGACTGTGAAGAAGGCTGAGCGCTGAAGAATTGATGCTTTTGAACTCTAGTGTTGGAGAAGACTCTTGAAAGTCCCTTGGACTGCAAGGAGATCCAACCAGTCCACTCTGAAGGAGATCAGCCCTGGTATTTCTTTGGAAGGAATGATGCTAAAGCTGAAACTCCAGTACTTTGGCCACCTCATGAGAAGAGTTGACTCACTGGAAAAAACTCTGATGCTGGGAGGGATTGGGGGCAGGAGGAGAAGGGGACGACCGAGGATGAGATGGCTGGATGGCATCACTGATTCGATGGACGTGAGTCTGAGTGAACTCTGGGAGATGGTGATGAACAGGGAGGCCTGGCGTGCTGCAATTCATGGGGTCGCAAAGAGTCGGACATGACTGAGTGACTGAACTGAACTGAACTGATGATAGAAACTTGCAGATAATGCTGGAAGAAATTAAGCTAACAGGACCCAAGTAGTAAGATCCCTGAAAACTCTGGATGCAATTTCCCCAGCATCCTCAAAACAAACAAACAAAAATCAGCAACAGCAAAAAAAATCGGCAACAGCAAAAACCTCTCCACTGGATGGTTCCCATCTATGAACACCTACAGAAAGCTGGATGGTCCTAAAAAAGAGGGAAGCCAGATTGTTTCTACTGTTGTTGCTACTGTTCCCACCATAAAATATAGTGGAGAACTGGAAACAGAATGCAGGTCTATCAACAGAGTCTTCTGATGTCACAAGCAGGTACTTTTACACTTAGGAAAAGAGGCCCTACCAGAGAATGCAGCCAGCTGTTGTATTTCCAGCAGCTATCCCTGTCACTCTGGGAATACGGGAGTATCATGACTGGGTCTAGTGACCTGGATCTTGCATGCAGAAGCCACTGCTGTCAATCCACATTCTAAGGATATCCCGGAGCAAGGGAGGGTCTGACGTTAGTATTTAAGTTCCCAAAGTGATTTTCTTGTGCAGCCAGAGTTGAGAGCACCAGGATTTTGACTCTGATCTCCATACCAGAAAGAAGCTTCTAGGTCCTGCCACCATCTCTATCCTTGAAAGAAAGTGAAAGTCTCTCAGTCGTGTCTGACTCTGTGTGGCCCCATGGACTGTATAGTCCATGGAATTCTCCAGGCCAAAATATAGGAGTGAGTAGCCTTTCCCTTCTCCAGGGGATCTTCTCAACCCAGGGATTGAACCCAGGTCTCCCGCATTGCAGGTGGATTCTTTACCAGCTGAGCATCCTTATGATCTGCCCAACTCCTGTCCTGGAGTAATCCGACACCTTCCTAAGTATACAGGTTAGGAAGATAGATGGATTATAGATATTCTCTTTTTCCCTACTCTCTCCTTTTCTATCCCTTCATCTCCTGTGGGTGGGTCCCTCCTCCTCTGGGAGGCTTTCCCGTACATCTCACCCCATGGCACCTGCTCTCTGCTCCAGCAGTGATCCCACAGTCGCCCAGCTTACACTCACCCACGTGAGGAGTGCAGCCCCTCATGTGGATATTCCTCATCTCTGAAGAATCTGAAATCACAACTCCTCAAAGACAAGAGCCATTCTCTGAACGTCTTTATGTTTTGACAGGGATGAGCATGGAATGCTGTGTACACAGTAGATGTAAGAGATGCTTTAGTATTAATGGAAAGAAAAAGGAAAGGGAACAAGAGAGGGCATGTTCTTATTCAACAAATATCGATTGCACCTTGATCATGAAGCAGAGGGAGAAACGGTAGGCAAGTCAACAAAAGGTAAAATTTCTCAGATAATGGTAAGTGTAATAAAAAATAAACAAACTTGGGGGTAAAGAGATAGGAAATGGATGAATAAATAAATGAATGAATGAATTTATCAAATGTCTGTTAAATGCAATCTCTATAAACATTTAATTCACATCCATCCAGGGTTTTCCTTACCAGCTTGTACAAAAGCAGAAGGAGGCCACTGAGTATCTATATTATTGCTAGGGCTGTGATAACAAAATATCACAGATTGGGTGGCTTAAAAAACAGAAATTTATTGTCTCAGTTCTGGAGACTAGAAGTCTAAAATCAAGAGGTCAGCAAGATTGATTCCTTCTGAGAGTTGTGACAGATCTATTCCAGGCCTCTCTCCCTAGTGTGTACCCTAATGACCTCCCTGTAACTTAATTCGCTTTGTAAAGATTCTGTCTCCAGATGAGGTCACATATGAGGTACCGAGGTTAGGACTTCAAGATACAGATTTTGGAGTAACACAGTTCAACATATGCCTGTGTGATGCTGAGTCACTTGAGTCATGTCTGACTTTTTGTGACCCTTGAACTGTAGCCGACCAGGCTACTCTGTCCATGGAATTCTCCAGCAAGAATACTGGAGTGGGTTGCCATGCCCTCCTCCAGGGGATCTCCCCTACCCAGGGATCAAATTCATGTCTCTTATGTCTCAGAACATAAAGACATTCAGAGAATGGCTCCTGCATTGGCAGGAGGGTTCTTTACCACCCGTGCCTCCTAAGAATCCCAATTCAACCCATAAAAGTATCCAAAGTTTTCAGCTTTCTACCAGAATCCACAGAGCATCCAGGGTTTACCACTTAAAGATTAATTTGTTCCATTGTAAATTTCTTGAGAGTAGGAACTCTGTTGTTCATACCTATTTCTAAAGTCACCAGGACCACTCCTGGCACATATGAGGTATTTCACAAATGTCAGATTGAATTCACTTTTGTTCAAGAAAACTCAAAGTGAAGATAAGGACATTTACCCCCCAAAATTATGAAAGGTTGATAGCCTGCAGCAATTCCTGGAACTCCCTGAGTCAAAGGAAATTATGTTTCCATGACACAGAATCTGTCTGGCTTTCTTAATTAGGGGTATTTGCATGATGAGAGGAGACTTGTTTCTGAATAGTCTTTGCTTTCCTCCTCTCAAATCAATGGCCTCTGCTTCTGACATCAGAATTATCTCTGCAGCAACTTCATGAGTCACAGAAAGAAGGTCTGACTCTCAGTAGGGGATTGAGCAGCAGGAAAGAGGGAAGGCATCTTCAGATAGAGACCCCTTACCGAGACATACAGGAGAAAGGGAGGGCCCACAGCTAAGCCTCCCAGGTACCAAATGCAATAGAAACAGCAAATTAGTTTTGACCAAGTGTCTCCCCAGGCTTCCCAGGTGGCACTAGTGTTAAAGAACACACCTGCCAATGAAGGAGACCTAAGAGATCCAAGTTTGATCTCTGGGTCAGAAAGATCTCCTGGAGGAGGACGTGGCAACCCACTCTAGTATTCTTGCTGGAGAATCCCATGGTCAGAGGAGCCTGGTGGGCTGTGGTCCATAGGGTCACAAAGAGTTGAACCCAACTGAAGTTGACTTAGCAGCAGCAGCAAATATCTCACCTTCAGGATATGCTGCTACTTCCCTTCCAGCTGCTTGGTAAAGGTCTCCAAAGCCCCACACCAACTGGGCCTCTCTTCCTCAGTCCCTGGACCATCTGTGAAAAGCTCAACATCCAACAACCCAGAATGAAGATACACGGAGAGGTATGAGCTGTGACCGCCATCTTGCCTGATGCTCACTGAGGTCTATTATGGACTTCAGATGGCATCTCGGTCCAATCACCTCAGGTTCCCTGAATGGGGATTTTTCAGACCTGAAGACATGCTTCCCATGTCTTCTTCCACCACTGAAATTGTTGAATGAAGATCTCAGCAAGGCTTTGTCAGAATGGGCAGTGTTATTAAGATCTGTTTATTCAGATCATCAAGAAAGAGAAGTCAGATGGTTAAACAGGAAAGAGTTCCCACGCTTTCTCTTCCACCTGCAGCAGGTGTCTACTCCTCCAGGTTGGACACCAAGCAAACCTGAAGAAAGACTTCTGGAAGATGATCCAGAAAGCTGAGGCATAACTATCCAGATTCCAACTGATATTAAAGGAGAGAACCTTTTCCCCATGCTGCTGTGAAGAGGCTGCTGAAATGCCACAGTGCTAGTGAAAATGGTTAAAAACAATGAGGGGCTTGTTAGCAGTGTCTCTGAGGGAACAACACCAAATCCTTGGACTGCAGCCTCCCTCGGGATTTCTGGGGAGAGGACTTTTGCAGCAAATGCACATAGCTTATGATTACAGGACTTTCGACCTTCATTCTGGGAAGTTGGACTGGATCCTGTAAAGGCTGGGAGGAATTTGTTTTCCCCTGTGGCCCAAGTCTTGGATTAGTGTTTCTCAAATGGAGAAGATATTCTAAGAGAACCGCAAGATCTCTTTGAGATTTTTTTTTTTAATTTGGCTCTTTATTTTAGTGATAATATAAATTTTAGCTTGTTCTGAATCATCTGGATGACTTTTAGAATGCTCCATGAAATTTCAGTACCAGAGGTTGTGCTAGTGAATGTTTTCATAACAGATAAAGCCCAAATGACATCAGGATTTATTGTATAAGTGAGGATTTTGAAATGGTTTTAATGTAATTAAAAAAAAAAAAACAACTAGAAAACTAGTGGGAGAATTGAATCATCACATGGCAGATGGTCCTGATTTCACATGGTCTTTCAGAACCTTGTCTCTATCCCCTTTAGAGGTGGAGTCTATATTTCCTCCCCTTTAACCTCAGTGGGCCTTTGTGACTGCTTCAACAAATAGAATGTGGTCAAAGTGATGCTGCATGGCTTCCTGGGCTAGGTCATAAAAAAGATAGAGCTTCTTCCTGGCTCTTGCTCTCTGAACACTTTCCTTTGGAACACAGTTCAGACCCCATGGAGAGGTCACATGTCAGCATTCTGGCTGAAAGACTCAGATAAGAGTCAGAAGCCAGCATCAAGTTCCAGGCATGTGAGTGAACAAATTTCCAGATCAAGGACTGGCAGATTTTTTACCTCTAGGCCAAATATGATTTATTGACTTTTTATGTTTTATTAGAACAAAACCATGCTCACTTATTTGTCAATGGTTTCTTTCTATGTCTTATTTCTTTGTCTGTGACAGACTTTAGTAGTTATAACAGAAATTCTATGGTCTGCAAAGGTAAAAATAATTAACTATCTGATCTTTTACAGAAAAGGTTTACCATTCTCATTAGATGATTCCAGCACCTGGTCTTCAAGCCAATCCAGGTAAGTCATAGGGTGCAGACACAAGCTCTCCCCAAGCCTCAACCCAAATCAAAGATTTCTACACAAAATAAATGCTGCTGTCTTAAGCCACTAATTTAAGGATGACTTACATACGTGCCCAGTCACGTCCAACTCTTTGCAACCCCATGGACTGTAGCCTGCCAGGCTCCTCTGTCCATGGAATTTTCCAAGCAAGAATACTAGAGTGGGTTACCACTCCCTTCTGCAGGGGATCTTTCCAACCCAGGGACTAAACCTGTGTCCTACATTTGCAGTCAGATTCTTTACCACTGAGCCACCAGAAAAGCAGCTTATTTAATGAGTAGGAAATTTCAGTTTGAGGTGATGAGAAAGTTCTGGAGAGGAATGTGGTGATGGTTGCACAAAAATATGAATGCATTTACTGCTACTGAATTTAACACTTAAAATGTTTAAAATGGTAGATTTTATGTTATTGCTATTTTACCAAATTAAAGACAGTAAGAGAGTAAGGGAACATTTCATGCAAAGATGGGCACAATAAGGACAGAAACAGCGAGGACCTAACAGAGATAGAGATTAAGAAGACCTGGTAAGAATACACAGAAGAACTATACAAAAAAGGTCTTAATGACCCAGATAACCATGATGGTGTGGTCACTCACTTAGAGCCAGACATGATAGAGAATGAGGTCAAATGGGCCTTGGGGAGCATTCTTACAAACAAAGCTGGTAGATGTGATGGAATTCCATCACCTGAGCTATTTAAAATCCTAGAAAATAATGCTGTTAAAGTGCTACACTCAATATGCCTGCAAATTTGGAAAAGTTAACAGTGGCCACAGGACTGGAAAAGGTCACGTTTCGTTCTAATCCCAAAGAAGGGCAATGCCAAAGAATGTTCAAACTATCATACAGTTGCACTCATTTCACATGCTAGCAAGGTAATGCTCAAAATCCTTCAAGCTAGGCTTCAATAGTATGTGAACCAAGGACTTCCAGATGTATAAGTTGGATTTAGAAAAGGCAGAGGGACCAGAGATCAAATTGTCAACATCCATTGGATTACGGAAAAAGCAAAGGAATTCCAAACACATCTGCTTCATTGACTACACTAAAGCCTTTGACTGTGTGGATCACAAGAAACTGGAAAATTCTGAAAGAGATAGGAATACCAGATCCCCTTACCTGTCTCCTGAGAAATCTGTATGCAGGTCAAGAAGCAACAGTTAGAATGGGACATGGAACAACAGACTGGTTCAAAATTGGGAAAGAAGTACGTCAAAGCTGTATATTGTCACCCTGCTTATTTAACTTATATGCAGAGTACATCATGAGAAATGCCAGGCTGGATGAATCACAAGCTGGAATCAAAATTTCAGGGAGAAATATCAATAACCTAGGATATACAGATGATACCATTCTAATGGCAGAAAGTGAAGAGGAATAAAGAATCTCTTAATGAAGGTGAAAGAGGAGAGTGAAAAAGCTGACTTAAAACTCAACATTCAGAAAGGTAAGATCATGGCATCTGGTCCCATCACTTCATGAAGAAGTGATGGCAAATGGAGAAAAAGTGAAAACAGTGACAGATTTTATTTTGGGGGGCTCCAAAATCACTGCAAATGGTGACTGCAGATATGATTAAAAGATGCTTGTTCCTTGGAAGGAAAGCTACGGCAAACCTAGATAGCATTTTAAAAAGCAGAGACATCACTTTGGCAACATAGATCAACATAGTCAAATCTGTGCTTTTCCTAGCAATCATGTACGGATGTGAGAGTTAGATCATAAAGCTGAGCAGCAAAGAATTGATGCTTTCAATCTGTGGTGCTAGAGAAGACTCTTGAGAATCTCTTGGACTGCAAGGAGATAAAACCAGTCAATCCTAAAGGAAATCAGTCTTGAATATTCATTGGAAAGGATGATGCTGAAGCTGAAGCTCCAACACTTTGACCACCTGATGCAAAGAGCCAACTCACTGGAAAAGACCCTGATGCTGGGAAAGATTAAGGGCAGGGTGAGAAGAGGGTGACAGAGAATGAGATGGTTGGATGGTGTCACTGACTCAATGGACATGAGTTTGAGCAAAGTCTGGGAGATACTGAAGGACAGGGAAGACTGGCATGCTGTAGTCCACGAAGTCACAAAGAGTCAGAAACTACTTAGCAACTGAACAAGAAAGGGCAGGGGAGCACCCTTTCTTTGGGTGCTATACCTTATTTAAATATGAGAAATCTCAGCTCAAACTAAAAGTAGCTGAGGATGTCTCTGGGACCTTTCCCTCAAGTCAAGATGTTTAACCTAGACTTTCGAGGTTTGAACACTCAGAAGGTGAAAAGAGGTCCTTTGGAAATGGCACCAAAGAATCAGGGCCCTGAGAAAGAGCATCTGTTTCTCAGCCTAAGCCACCCACCCTTCTTGGTGAGGGGCCCCTGAAAGCCCCAGAGCCTGGGAGGGAGGAAGTGATTTCGGAGAGGAGCTGAGCATTCTAAAAGGAGAAGGCCTCCACCTGGAGGCACTCAGAAGTTTCAGCTGTAACGTATCTTTTTGTTTCATACCAAATGAAAACTCCTAGAAGACAGGGATCTTGATGCAATGCTGGAGACTGAGGAACCCTTCCAACAAGAAGTGGAAACAAATAGTGAAGGAAATGGGGCCATGAGAAGGGAGATTTGAAGGTAGGCATTGAAAGGAAATGATGTCGTACACTCTAGGTGCTAGATTCTAGACTTTACATTCTTCTCTTTTAAATCTTCACAATAATACTCACTGTTTTTAATCTCCGGTTTGTAGAAGAGGAAACTAAGGTCAGAGAGATGAGCTAATTTGCCCAAGTGGTCACACAGGTCACAAGAAGCCAGGAAGAGAATGGGGTCTGCCTGGCTGTCAAATCCCCGGTCCCTGCCCCTTCTGCTTCCTTGTTGCAGCCTCCCTGGCCTTGCTCTCACCTGCTCTGTAACGGCTCTGCCTTGCTATAGCCTCCTTATCTGAAATTACCCTTTTCCCAGGCTAAAAGGAGCCCTTGGGCTCTCTCTGAGTAATGTAAGAATTTGGAAAATAGTAAGGGACCCTGGAGAAGTGGAGTCTGGGGGAAACAGCAAGTCAGACCGCCCCTAGCTGGCACCAGAATCAGATCATGGCAGGGCCCCTCATGGTGCTAGAGGAGTCACCAATCATTTGGGAGCACTAACATAGGATTCTTTCTTCAGGATGTTTAATTTAACATGCTGGTGCACCTGGGAACAAAGCCCTTCTGTAAGAAGATTAGGCATGCTAAACATTCTTTATAGCCAAACAGCAGCACAACCCTTTCTAGCCACACTGTTTGAAAATAGCTCTAAAAATAATATCATGAGCAGCTCTTGTTTGCCCCATCCCAGGAAAAGGTAAACAAGTAAAATCAAAGGCAGCTGCTGCTCCAGCAGCCTCTTCCTGTATTTGTTTCTTCTCTCAGGGACAACCCACTCCCCGCCCCCCCCCCCGCCCCAACCCCTGCTTTTCCTACCCTCCACGGGTCGGCCATCAGTTCCTTTCCTCCGTCAAATTAGACACAGGTGCAGCATCCATCACCAACATTTTTTCAGTGATTCTTTACACTTTATCATGAATTAATTTTTTGTGTATATGGCCCATTTGACATTTTCAGAGTTGGATCAATATTCTCCAGTAACCAAACTAAGGTTCAGGCCCTGAGAGTGGATAGAGGAGGTTAGGCTAAGTGACTTGTAGAGGACATGATTCCACACCTGAAGCAACTCCAGATACCTCAATGAAGCTCACACTTGTGGGTTTGGGCCACTAGGTGACAATTCCACCACCACCCCTTTCAGTGTTGCAGCTGGCCCTGGACAACAGACCTGTCCCTGGGACACCGAGGTCTGACTTGTGTATCTTTCTGGGGCAAAGATCTCTGAGAAGCTCATAAATACCCTTTCATTACAGCAACCGACTCTTTCTTATCTACTTTTAACTTCACTGGAAATACTTCTAAAATCACTCAGAGAAACCTTTAAATGAAAAGAGAAAACCCTCATACCTCAGTAGGAATTCTATCTGACCAAATATTTTTCTGATATTAAGGAAAAGCCTTCATTACGTTGTGTGCTTTGGAAAACCTGGGTCCTGGGGATTCCTCTTTGGAGATGCCCTCTCATGCTAACCTTCCTTTCAAGGTGGGCTGTCAGGATAGTCTGGTTAGTCTACCCTCCCATGCTTCCTTCTGCACCTGGAAAACTCCTAGCTCCCCAGCCACTCTTCTGTGAAGCCTTTTTTGAATCCTTTCCCAGACCTTAGCTCCACCTTCTTACCAAATATGATCAAACAGATATTTGTCATGAGACTTCTCAAGCATTAACACATCATTCCACTGTTATTTGTCCAAATGTGTCTTCCTCACTCGATGGCAAGTGTCTAGAGAGCAAGGGATAGTCTTAATTTATTTCTGATCCTCATAGCCCCCAGCCCAGCAAGCTGCCATCCACCACCTGGAGAGCAGGTGGAGATCAAATAGAAGCCTGTTACCTCTCTGAAAATGCCAGCTGTCAGAACTAACCATTATCCAGTCACTGAGCAATTTCACATCATCTCTTCTGCCCTGTCCTAGGGCCTAAAGAGCTGAATCACTAGGTGGGTAGGTGAGGAATGGGGTGTGTTTAGGTTGGATATGAGGAGGTATATGTGTGGTGGTGTGGAAGTGCCTGACATGGTTGGATTCCTTTTGGACACTAATCTGCTCCCTTATCTCTTCTTGCTCACAAAGAACTATCATCTGTCTGGGAAAAGTGGCCAACTAGACAAAGGCCATTTCCGTCTGTCTCAAAGTTGACTTCCTTTCCAGCTGCAGGAAAATTGTCCATAGAAGGACACAATTCAGAATTATGTCCTGGAATATTTTCCACCTGCTCTGCTTCCTTCAGAGTCTTGCTACTCCAAGTATGGTCCTCAGAACAACAGTATTAAAATCACTTGGGAACTTGCTAGAAATGCAGAATCTCAGGCCCCATCCAGATATGCTGGATCAGAATCTACATTTCTACAAAAATCCCCAGGTGATTCATATATTCATATGCACAATAAATTGTAAGAGAACTGATCTACCGTGCACCTTGAGGCCACAGTATTTCATAGTGGGTGGTATCTCTGTAAACTCTGGGGTGCTCTATCTCATTGCAAAAAGTCAGGGTCACAGTGGGATAAGTCAAATTGTGCACACTTTAGGTGTTTAAGAGGGCCTATTATTTGGCAATGTTTAGGCGTTAAACAGCCCTGGCACATCTTTAGTTTATTGGGAGTTAACCATAAAGTCCCAACTGGTGGCAACCTATACCCCAGACCATAGTCTCTCGCCAGACTCTCAAAATATTATTCAGCATTAACCAGGCCATAATCCCTGTGGTCACCGAGGGGAAGTGTATAGACAAGGTAAGGACAAAATGAAGGTTTTCTGACAAGCATTGGAGAACCATTGCAGTCCAATGAAGTTTTCTTAGTAACTGCATCAGACAAATCCAAGAATTAGCAAGCCACTTGGGGTGGGAGTGAGGGAGTCACATGACCTGTGGAGCATTACAGCCTGGACTTACTTCAGTGATACTCACAAAATCTGAAGAAGCCCATGAGCTAAACTGTGGTCAACCCCAGGAATCCTCTGCAGGGCAGTAGGCCCAGCAAGGATGGCCTGGGACTGACCTCAGCCACACTCTGGTTTCTGTAATGCAGGACACTGTTCCCAGGACTTCTTGAGGTCAGATGAGTTACGGATCAGAGCTGAGCATGTTCTCAGGGATAATAGGAATTGAATCCACCTGGGAAAGGAGGGTGTGCCACTCACATAAGTGTGCAGATTGCCCAGGGTGCATCCCTGGTGGAGGAACATCCACAGGGCAGACAGCAGGTGGCAGCCTGTGGGTGAGGCAGCCAGTGTGCATGGCTCGGTTAATGTGAGGAATCGCTTGAGGATCTGAAAGGCATTGTGCAGACTTGACAATAAAGCCAGAGCTGGTGCTCAGGAGACAGGCAGAGACTGAGCTGTTGTACTAAGACAGTTCCAAGAAACAGAACAAAGTGAGGCAAAGAAAGGAAGCATACTTTCAAAGATTTTAATAAAGATTCAAAGTAGAAATGGAAAAAAATGAGGTCCGAGGAGATAAAAACTAAGATGGAATTGAAACTTAAGACCTGTTCTGTTACAACCCAAATTTTACCCTGAGTTGACCTTGAGTGTAGAAAGCTTGTGTCATTTAGTTTCTTCTTTTTGCCTTTCTCTTGGTGTGCAGGAAGAGGCTCCTTGCCCCTTTTCTCCCACTCAGGTCCTAATAGAGCCCTTTGTTCCTCTATTTCCAACCACAATGGCTTTCCTAACAATTTGCCAACAGCCCCTGGTATGGAAGCTGTCAATGACCCATGAAGTATCTGGTCAGAAACTGTTCCCAGACAAATATGAACAATGTGTGTCTTTAACTATACATTTCATATATATGTATGTGTGTGCTGTGTACATGCTAAGTCACTCCAGTGGTGTCCGGCTCTGTGCAACCCTATGGACTGTAGTCCACCAAGCTCCTCTGTCCATGGGATTCTCCAGGCAAGAATACTGGAGTGGGTTGCCATGCCCTCCCCCAGGGGATCTTCCCAACCCAGGGATTGAACCTGTGGCTCTTATGTCTTCTGCATTGGCAGGTGGGTTCTTTACCACTAGCATCAAGCCTCATATATATAATATATATATTTTACATATAAAATTTTATGGTAACTTTAATAATATTTTCATTTAAAAATATTTCTTAATTTTATGGTAACAACTTAATAATAACTATATATAGTTGTTATTAAATTTTTTATACTTTATTTAAACTTTGTTATAAAACCACAAAAATTACCCATAACCCCTTCACCTAAATAAAACCATTTTCTCAGTCATTCCTGTGTGCCTTAGAATGACAAATAAACACAGCTGAATAGAACCCATGTTGTCCGAGGCCACACCTGTCTGAAATAAAATAGAGTCACAGTAATGGTGAAACAGGCATTTCTCTGGCTCTGCTGTCATCTTCAATTCTGGGAAATCTGACCATTCTCAAATTCCACCCACCTATTTCTGGGAGTCCCTAACCAAGGGTGGGGTGGGGGAGGTCTCTTGTGTTTTCCCAAAGAAGGTTTTTTCAGTTACAAAGTGATCTTTACTATCATCCATCTCTCCCTTCCTGTTCTGAACAAGTTTTGGTGTTACCTCCTGCACACCTCTCAAACTGTAACTTCTTCCCTAATATCTGCACCCGGAAGATAGCTGTGCCCCCCAGCCTTTATCTTTGTACAAGGCTCTCAATGTCTTAAAAGACTTGGGGTCTCCACCGTGATCCCTGAGAACTGGATGAAAAGGCACACTGAGTGAATGATGGGATGCTGCACTTGGAATCACACAGTGAGATATACTCCTGGGCAGACCCATGACCATGCATGTGTGTGTTAAATTGCTTTAGTCGTGTCTGATTCTTTGTGGCTCTAGGGACTGTAGCCCGCCAGGCTCCTCTGTTCATGGGATTTTCCAGGCAAGAATACTGGACTGGGTTGCCATGCCCTTCTCCATTGCCTGGGTAGACCCATTTTTTAGTTTTAGTTCAGTCGCTCAGTCGTGTCTGACTCTTTGCAAGCCCATGAACCGCAGCACACCCGGCCTCCTTGTCCATCAACAACTGCCAGAGTCTACCCAAACCCATGACCACTGATTCGGTGATGCCATCCAACCACCTCATCCTCTGTCATTCCCTTCTCCTCCTGCCTTCAATCTTTCCCATCATCAGGGTCTTTTCCAATGAGTCAGCTCTTCGCATCAGGTGGCCAAAGTATTGGCGTTTCAGCTTCAACATCAGTCCTTCTAATGAACACCCTGGACTGATCTGCTTTAGGAAGAACTGGTTGTATCTCTTGCAGTCCAAGGGACTCTCAAGAGTCTTCTCCAACACCACAGTTCAAAAGCATCAATTCTTCGGCCCTCAGCTTTCTTTATAGTCCAACTCTCACATCCATACCTGACCACTGGAAAAACCATAGCCTTGACTATATGGACCTTTGTGGACAAAGTAATGTCTCTGCTTTTTAGTATGCTGTCTAGGTTGGTCATAACTTTCCTTCCAAGGAGTAAGTGTCTTTTAATTTCATGGCTGCAATCACCATCTGCAGTGATTTTGGAGCCCAGAAAAATAAAGTCAGCCACTGTTTCCCCATCTATTTGCCATGAAGCGATGGGACCAAATGCCATGATCTTAGTTTTCTGAATGTTGCGCTTTAAGCCAACATTTTCACTCTCCTCTTTCACTTTTATCAAGAGGCTCCTTAGTTCTTCTTCACTTTCTGCCATAAGGGTTGTGTCATCTGCATATCTGAGGTTATTGATATTTCTCCCAGCTTGTGCTTCCTCTAGCCCAGCGTTTCTCATGAGGTACTCTGCATATAAGTTAAATAAGCAGGGTGACAATATACAGCCTTGACGTACTCCTTTTCCTATTTGGAACCAGTTTGTTGTTCCATGTCCAGTTCTAACTGTTGCTTCCTGACCTGCATATAGGTTTCTGGGTATGGTTGTGTGTAATTGCCAGTGCTGCAGAGATGGCTGCCCATCTAGCAAGCCCATCAGAACTCAAGTGATAGAGGGTGGTGTTAAAGTAGGAAAGAACCTTAAAATTGCTTCAATTAATTAATTGTTTCAATTAAAGTTTGCAATCTCCTGCTTTAATTCTTAATGGGCACAAATGGAGATACAATTCACAACCTGACATCACCATTAAGAACTGGAAAGCTGGAAAGGTGGATGGGTTTTGCTATTGGAATTCAAAGGATTGATTCAACTAGGCTGAGAGTCAGAGAAGTCCACACAGAATGTGAGATATGAGCCCGGTTTCTGTTCAAACACTGTTATGTCCAACTCTTTGTGACCCCATGGACTGCAGCATGCCAGGCTTCCCTGTGTTCACTATCTCCCAGAGTTTGCTCAAACTCGTATCCATTGAGTCGGTGATACCATCCAACCATCTCATCTCTCTGTTGCCCACTTCTCCCCCTGCTCTCAATCTTTCCCAGCATCAGGGTCTTTTCCAGTGAGTCAGCTTTTCCCATCTGGCGGCCAAAGTATTGGAGCTTCAGCTTGAGCATCAGTCCTTGCAATGAGTATTCATGGTTGATTTCCTTTAGGATTGACTGGTTTGATCTTCTTGCTGTCCAGTTTTTAGAAATAAGTAAAATTGATGTGGGTAGGAGGAGCTGGTGAAAGCTTACTGTGTGGAGAAGACCATATGAACAGAGCACAGAGGCAGGAAAGCACAAGGCTAGTTCAGTGATCTATTTGGCTCTAACTATGGGAATGAGACATGTAGCTGGAAAGATACAGGGACTGCCACACTGAAGAGAACTCTTAATGCCAGCTCAGGTGTCTGGATTTTTCCAAAAGGCACAGAGAGACAGCAAAAGATTTTCTGCACATCAATGACATGATGAAATTGGCATTTTAAAGAAAATTGTTCTGGTGCTTGGATTCAGAAAACATAGGAGAAAAAATCTGAAGGAGATCAAGACAAATATTCGTATTGTACTGAGGTCTTTAGATTTCTTTGAATCTTGCTTTAAATTGGTTGTTTAGGGCTTCCCTGATGGTCCAAACATTGAGAATCTACCTGCCAATGCAAGGGACGTGGATTCAATCCCTGATCTGGGAAGATCCCACATGCTGTGAGGCAGCTAAGCCCTGGGCACAACTGCAGAGCCTGTGACCTAGAGCCTATATTCCACAACAAGAGAAGTCACTGCAGTGAGAAGTCTGCAGACTGCAACTAGACATTAGCCGCCGCCGCTTGCCTCAGTGAGTTTGGCAACGAAGATGCAGCCAAAAATAAATAAATAATGAATAGATAAAAATAATTTTTTTAAAAATTGCTTGTTTAAATATAGTTATTGCTAATTCCAGTGAATGCTTTGGATACAAATTATTCTTCACAATTTTTGAAATGCTACTTTCTAAATTAACATATAGTTGATTTATAATATTAGTTTTAGGTGGACAGCATAGTGATTCAGTATTTTTACAGATTATACTCCATTAAAAATTATTACAAGATAATGGCTACAGTTCCCTGCACTATACGATATATACTGGTTTTTATCTATTTTATACATAGTAGTTTGTATGTCCTAATCCCATACCCTAACTTGCTTCTCCCCCTCCTCTCTCCCCTTCAGTAACCACTGGTTTGTTTTCACATCTGTGAGGCTGTTTCTGTTTTGTTATTTATGTTTGTTTATTTTATTTTCTTGATTCCATATATAAATGACTTTGTTATGATATTTATCTCTCTCTGTCTGACTTATTTTACTAAGCATAATATTCTGTAGTTCTGCCCTACATGTTGTTGTAAATGGCAGAATTTCATTCTTTTTTATGATATTTCTTTGTGTGTGTCTGTCTATATGTACCACATCTTCCTTATCCATTCAGTGTGTTGATGGCATTTAGGTTGCTTCCATATCTTGGCCATTATAAGTAGTACTGCTATGAAGATTGCAGTGCATGTATCTTTTTGAAATAGTGTTTCATTTTTTTTCTAGATATCTGCTCAGAAGTAGAATTGCTGGATCATAAGGTAATTCTATTTTTAGTTTTTTGAAGGCCTTCCAAACTGTTTTCCATAATGGCTGCATCAGTGTACATTCCCACAAACAATGTACAAGGGTTCTCTTTTCTCCACATTGTTGCTGTGTTTCACTTGCCAAGTAGTGTCCAACTCTTTGCGACCCCATAAACTGCAGCACACCAGGCTTCCCTGTCCTTCACTATCTCCCAGAGTTTTCTCAAACTCATGTCCATTGAGTCAATGATGCCATCCAACCATCTCATCCTCTATTGCCCCTTTCTCCTTCTTCCCCCAGTCTTTCCCAGCATCAGGGTCTTTTCCAATGAGTCAGCTCTTTGCATCAGGTGATCAAAGTATTGGGGCTTCAGCGTTAGCATCAGTCTTTCCAATGAATCCTAAACATTGATTTTCTTTAGGATTGACTGTTTTGATCTCATTGTTGTCCAAGGGACTCTCAAGAGTCTTCTCCAGCACAATTAGAAAGCATCAATTCTTCGGCATTCAGCCTTCTTTATGGTCCAAGTCTCACATCCATATATGATTACTGGAAAAACCATAGCTTTGACTACATGGACCTTTGTCAACAAAGTGGTGTCTCTGTTTTTTAAAGTACTAGGTTCTCCACATTGTCTCCAACATTGGTTGCCTGTAATCTTTTTAATGATAGTCATTCCGACAGGTGTGAGGTGATATCTCGTTGTTTTGAATATCATTCCTCTGATAATTAGCAATGTTGAACATCTTTTCATGTGCATTAAACATCTGTATATCTTCCTTGAAAAAATATCTATTTAGGTCTTCTGCCTATTTTTTGATTAAGTTGTTTGAATTTTTAGTATTAAGGTATATAAGGTATATGAGCTATTTAGGACTTGCCTGGTGGCTCAGACGGTAAAGCGTCTGTCTACAATGTGGGAGCCCCGGGTTGGAGAAGGGAATGGCAATCCACTCCAGTACTATTGCCTGGAGAATCCCATGGACAGAGGAGCCTGGTAGGCTACAGTCCATGGGGTCGCAAAGAGTCGGACACGACTTCACTTTCACTTTTCATATGAGCTATTTATGTAGTTTGGATATTAACCCCTTGGCAGCCATATCATCTACAATTTTGGTGTTTTGTTTTGTTTTTGTTTTTTTGCATTTCATAGGTTGTCTTCTCATTTTGTCAATGGCTTCCTTTGCCATGCAAAAACTTTTAAGTTTAATTAGGTCCCATTTGTTTATTTTGTTTTTATTTCTTTTGCCTTAGAAGACAGATCCAAAAATATATTGCTATAATTTATGTCAAAGAGTTTTCCACCTATTTTTGTTCTAGGACTTTTATAGTTTCATATCTTACATTTTGGTCTCTAATCCATTTCAAGTTTATATTTGTATGGTTTGAGAAAATGTTTTAATTTCATTTTTATATGTAACCATCCAGTTTTCCCAGCACCATTTGTTGAAGAGATTGTTTTCTTCATTGCATATTCTTGCCTCCTTTGTCATGGGTTAATTGACTGCAGGTGCATGGGTTTATTTCTATGCTCTATTAGGTTCTATTGGTCCATGCAACTGCTTTGTGTCAGTACCACTATGTTTTGATTATGTAGCTTTGTAGAATAGTCTGAAGTCAGGAAGGGTGATACCATCAGCTTTGCTTTTTTTTCTCAAGATTGTTTTGACAATTGTTTTGACAATTTAGGTCTCCATATGAATTCTGGAATTATTTTTTCTTGTTCTGTGAAAAATGTCATGGCTATTTTGAGAGATATTGCACTAAACTTGTAGATTACTTTGGGTAGTGTGGACATAGAATATCAGTTCTTCCAACCCAAGAGCACAGGATAATCTTCATTTATTTTATCATCTTCCAATTTCCTTCATCGATATTTCATATTTTTAAAATTATACTTCTTTCACTGCCTTGGTTAAATTGATTTCTATTTTAATCTTTTTGATCTAATTTTAGCATGATTTTAAACAAACTTTCTATTTTTGTGGCGGGCGGTGGGGGGGAAGGGGCGTGGCTACATCTTGCCACTTGCGGGGTCTTAGTTCCCCAACTAGAGACCAAACCCAGGCCCTGTCAGGAAAAGCACTGAGTTCTAGCCACTGGACCAACAGGGAATTCCCCTTAGCTTTCTCTTTCTGATAGTTCATTATTAGTATATAGAAATACAACTTTTTTCTCTAAATTAATCTTGTATTCTGAAACTTTACTGAATTTGCTTATTAGTTCTAATAGTTTTGTGGTGGAGACTTTAGATTTTTCTATACAAAGTATCAGGTCATCTGTAAATAGTGACAGTTTTAGTTCTTCCCTTCCAATTTGTATGCTTTTTATTTCTTTTTCTTGTCTGACTGTTATGGCTACGATTTCCAATACTCTGTTAAATAGAAGTGGTAAGAGTGAGCATCCTTATCTTGTTTCTAAATTTAGAGGAAAGGCTTTCAGTTTTTCACCATTGAGTGTGAGTTTAGTGGTGGGTTTGTTATAAATAGCCTACATTACGTTGAGATATGTTCCCTCTATATCCACTTTGATGAGAGTATTTATCATGAAATGATGTTGAATGTTGTCAATTCTTTTTCTGCATCCATTGAGTTGATCATGTTATTTTTACTCTTCCTTTTGTTAATGTGGTGGGGCACACTGATTTGTGAATGTACCATCCTTACATCACTGGAATAAATCTAACTTGATTTCTTTGGATCTTGCTCTAAATTGATTATTTAAATATAGTTATTGCTAATTCTAGTGAATATTCCAAGTACATATGATTCTTTGACAATTTAATATTTTCTATTTTTGATGGCAAAAAATTACTGAGTAGAGTAGTGCTCTTTGTTATTCCCTTAACCATACTTATAGGAAGGTCAGCTGCTTAAAACATCAGACTATATATAATTTACCTGTTAGTACGTTAGAATAAATAGCTTTTAGTAACTATAAATTCATCAGAGAGAGTGTAAAAATGGCATGTATTTAGGGCTGAACTTCTGGTTAGCAAACCAGGGAATGTGAGATAAATGTGTTTCAAATATGAAAGGTATACACATTCAGATGACTTCATGAAGTTTTTTTCCCTCAAATGTGTAAAATATGTGTGCATCTGTTTTTCTTATTTACAAAAATAATGGTCTTTCTCGAAGTGCTTACATGGATGTTACACTCTTGTTTTGGTTTAGTTTGATTTGGTGTTGTATGGGTTGGGGTTTTTTGTTTTGTTTTGCTTTATTACTTTTACTTTAGCCTATCATGGTCCTCCGTCCGTGGGATTTTCCAGGCAAGAGTGCTGGGGTGGATTGCCATTTCCTTCTCCATTTGAAACAATTACAAAAGTAAAGAAAATGTTTTATTTTTATCTTGCCTTTCTGTATTTGGAGAACTCCCTATCTATGAGTCTTGATGGGAGCAAATCTTGCAGATTCTGACTTTCCAGTTTCTTTGTCCTTGAGCGTGGGAGAATGCCCTAAGCTCAAACAATTGTGAACTCCCTGGACCTTGAAGAATGGGTTATCACAAAGAAGCATGTGTCCATTTTTGGTGACAGGTGACGGCAGAAGAGCTTCCAGTTAGCAGCAGTAGTATCCAGCACTTAAAGCTAGGCAGCCCTGTGAGCTGCGGTGACCAGGAGTTAGCGGCAGCACCAGTGTCCTTATCAGAACAGTTCCTGGTTCAGGTTGGAGTTCCCTGGTTATTTCCTTCCTCTTAAACTTGTTCTTGGGGCTTTCCTGGTGGCTCAGAGGTTAAAAGCATCTGCCTGCAATGCGGGAGACCTGGGTTCGATCCCTGGGTTGGGAAGATCCCCTGGAAGGAAATGGCAACCCACTCCAGTATTCTTGCCTGGAGAATTCCATGGACGGAGGAGCCTGGTGGGCTACAGTCCATGGAGTCGCAAAGAGTCGGACACGACTGAGTGACTTTTCTTCAGTTCTTACAGACTGTTCTTACAAACTTGTTCTTACAGACTGTGAGTTCTGTGAGTTCCCAATGTCCTTTAAATAATTTCCTTTTCCCCTAAAATCAGCCTTGGTCATCCTCTGTTGTTTGTAAGAACCTTGGCTGATATGTATAACTTTATTGTTTAAAAAAGGCAAAAAATATAACCACACATAAGCTCCTTTATGATAACAACCTTTAACATTTTATTTCTAAAGGCATTCATAATTTGTTTCATACATCCATATGTATTAAAATACACACATGTGCATGTGTGTGTACATGCAATTAGTTAAGGTGCTTTTAGATGCAAGTAACAGAAACTTTAACTCAAATTGTCTGTAACACAGCTGCTATTCTTAGTTTCCGGACCGTCAGCCTCACCTAGGCCTTATAGACTGAAGAGTACAGACTGACCTCCTAGCTATCCTTAATGATTCTGACTGTCCTAATCCTATTATTAATCTACCAATATCATTCCATAGAGCCAGGAGATCTTGGACTCCACTAATTACAGTGACTGCCTCTTGACTGAGTGTAGAACCAGCAGCTGCCTACCTACAAAGGCTAAGGTTTTATGGAACAGCAGAGGCTCACCCATAGGGGACACCCAAGGGCCTCTAAGTAGAGCTCTGTGGTGACAAACACTTCCTAGACCACAGCATCTGAATCTGTGACACTCACTCTTGTTCTCCTCCCTAGTCTCTTTCAACCCTTCCTGCTCAGATCTAAGAGTTTTCCTTGGATCTTGATTTCCATGCATGTCCTTTCTTGGGTCTGGCACCATCTATGGTTGCCTTGAATTCTAGCCATGGACCACCTTTAATTTGACCCTTTCCTCAGAGACTTTCTACCATCAATTTTTCCGTTGCCTTAGCCCAGCCAGTTCCTGATTTGTGATTTGATGTCTTCAGTCCCACTGACAGATCCAGGTGAGGATTCTTGGTCAAAGTATCATTTCCCCTTGTACTCAATGGTATGATTACCTAATTCCAACAAGCCAGAAAGGTAGCAGAAAAAAATCATCAAAATCTGGGTACTATATCAACAGAGGCAAACTGGGAAAATTACGGGCTATGTTTTTCCTCTTTGCAGTTGTCTATACTAAAAATTTATGTATTTTTAAACGGTGTAATAACTATGATCACATGCAATCCATTGAAAGCTAACATAGGGTTTGTCTATATTAATAAATCCATATTAGCATAATAATTTTTAAAGTATATTTTAAACCCAACTGACCTTTTCCCCCCCTTTTATAGGGTGACATTAATTGTTCCAATTGATATATAGAAAGAAAGACTGAGAAGTCAAAACATCTACCAGTTTATTGGGTGCTGTTAATTGCAGAATGGGCCCCTTTGTTTTAGATTTTAGCGAGTTTTTATGATCTCAAGCAAACACCACCCTCTCCCTACCTACAGACTAAAAGTCCATGAGTTTTGGTTTGGGAGGAAGAGAAAGGAAGAGGGAGGAAGAAATGATACAGGATAAGCAATATATAATGTTTTTATAAAACTCCATTTCACCCCAAGTCTTCAGTGAACTTTCAGTTCCATTCAGTCACTCAGTCATGTCCAACTCTTTGCAACCCCATGGACTGCAGCATGCCAGGCCTCCCTGTCTATCACCAACTCACGGAGTTTACTCAAATTCATGTCCATTGAGTTGGTGATACCATCCAACCAGCTCATCCTCTGTTGTCCCCTTCTCCTCCCACCTTCAATCTTTCCCAGCATCAGCATCTTTTCAAATGAGTCAGTTCTTTGCACCAGGTGGCCAAAGTATTGGAGTTTCAGCTTCAAAATCAGTCCTTCCAATGAATATTCAGGACTGATTTCCTTTAGGATGGACTGGTTGGATCTCCTTGCAGTCCAAGGGACTCTCAAGAGTCTCCTCCAACACCACAGTTCAAAAGCATCAATTCTTCAGCACTCAGCTTTCTTTAGCACTCAGCTTTCTTTATAGTCCAACTCTCACATCCCTACATGACTACGGGAAAAACCATAGCTTTGATTAGACAGACCTATGTTGGCAAAGTAATGTCTCTGCTTTTGAACATGCTCTCTAGGTTGGTTATAACTTTTCTTCCAAGGAGCAAGTGTCTCTTAATTTCATGATTGCAGTCACCATCTGCAGTGATTTTGGAGCCTCCCCAAAATAAAGTCTTTCATTGTTTCCACTGTTTCCCCAACTATTTGCTGTGAAGTGATGGGACCAGATGCCATGATCTTAGTTTTCTGAATGTCGAGTTTTCAGCCAACTTTTTCACTCTCCTCTTTCACTTTCATCAAGAGGCTCTTTAGTTCTTCTTCACTTTCTGCCATAAGGGTGGTGTCATCTGCATATCTGAGGTTATTGATATTTCTCCCAGCAGTCTTGATTCCAGCTTGTGCTTCATCCAACCCAGCATTTCTTATGATGTACTCTACATATAAGTTAAATAAGCAGGGTGAAAATATACAGCCTTGACATACACCTTTCCCTATTTGGAACCAGTCTGTTGTTCCATGTCTAGTTCTAACTGTTGCTTCTTGACCTGCATACAGATTTCTCAAGAGGCAGGTCAGGTGGTCTGGTATTCCCATCTCTTTAAGAATTTCCCACAGTTTATTGTGATCCACACAAAGTCTTTGACATAGTCAATAAAGCAGAAATAGATGCTTTTCTAAAACTCTTGCTTTGTTGATGATCCAACGGATGCTGGCAATTAGATCTCTGTATACTCAAATGTCTCATGTGACATTTGGGAGGTGGGAAAGAGAAGAGGGGAGAGACAAAGCAAGAGAACTGAGCTTTACATTGGGTCAGACAGTAGAACACGGGGAAGAAAGAGCTGCTAAGGGGAGATGAAAACGAGACACTGAAAACCAGAACTGAAGCCTAGTGACTCTGACCATCTGAGTTCCCTGGACTTGCTACCCGAGGATGGCAGAGCACAGTGCTGCCTCCTCGAAATGCGGGCAGGAAGTGGATGGAGTAAGGGACAAGTGATTTCTTAAATCTTAAAGGACATAAGCAGAGGTGTCATCTCTGCTGACATCTGGGTTTAGGTGTTGAATATTTCCACCTCCTACAGTTTATTTTCAGGAGTTTGTCATTACTATCTGTATTTTGCTCCTATATAGGGAGTTACCTACCAACAGAGGAAAAACATAAACTTACTTTTCATGTAAAACTGACTTTTGAGCACTTTTCAGTTGTCATCAGGGGCCCGCTGACACTAAAGTCAAACAATGTTGCCTGAGAAATCTGCACATTTAAGTTGTATAATACAAGCGCCTTACACCTGGCCCTTCTGTTTGTAACATCCAACGACACCAAGAAAAGGTGAGAGTGTGCACATCTGACAATGCGCGAGTAAATGAAAGCAGGCGCCCCTCGGTTAAGTGTGTGTCCTACATTATAAATGAATGGATGGGTGGAGGAGGGAGTGAATGAGTAACCTTACCTGTCAGAAAACTCTTTTCAAGAGTAGAGCAAGTTTCTTTCCTTCTTTTCCTAATTGAGAAAAATCTGCTGATCTGATATGCTCCTCCAATCTTGATCATATCATTTAAATTGTTTAATCAGTATGGTCTCCTCACAGGTCCTGAGTCAAATGCCCAGGGGAAGAATTATATTCCCAGCTTGAATGTAGCAGTCAAGGAATTTTTCTTCATGATTATTTCCTACAAGTCCCTGCCTGCCCTGGCACTCTCAGCTGAAGGCCTGGATGCCCCCAGTCTACATGCTTAGGGTCACCCTGTTCCTGAGCTGATCTTGATCAAGGCAGGAGCCTAGCTCCATCACCTGGTGGGACCTAGATATAATCTTGTCATTTGTTTTGAGTTTCAGGTGGGCCTTAGCAACCCAAGTGTCACTATAGTCCTGCATACCTCAGCATGCTATGCTTAGTCATCTGTACTTGACCTCCTCCTGTTTGCCCAGAGTTCTGCCCTGGATTCTAGTCCATTTGGCTAGAGCTCCAATTCTACCTGGATCTTAGCAACACAGTTCCATCTCCCCACCCCCATTCCTGTACTCCCAAACTCAGGCTGGGCAGAGATTTGAATAAACTGAACTTGGAAAACCGTGATCCTGTCCCTACCGGATTTTAAGTGCTAGCATTGCCT
Organism: Oryx dammah; assembly: GCF_014754425.2. Taxonomy (NCBI): domain Eukaryota; kingdom Metazoa; phylum Chordata; class Mammalia; order Artiodactyla; family Bovidae; genus Oryx; species Oryx dammah. The sequence goes on from NW_024070186.1 coordinate 91,729,681, forward strand.
GGAAACAGTTCCCTTCTGACAGAGTGACCTCCCTTAAGTGTCAACATGGAAGTGAGCCAACAGTCTTAAAATTATTTCCCTGTTAATCTTAGGCAGATGGGGGCAAGTGGGGCTAATATCAGTCTGGTGGGTTAGGCATGGCAGCAGACAGTGACATTCAAGGTCAGGTGGTTGACATCTAGGGCAGTGGTTTACTTTGAGACCATCTGTTTGTTTTGGGCAGGTACAGTATCTGGGTCTCAACTCTTGGGAAAAGATGGATAAGAACTTACTTAAAATTGGCCTGAGGTTCTAGGGAAGTCTCCAGTTCTAATAGGCTACCAGTTTGCCAGACAGGGAAACTCAAATGGGTGCCAGCATCTATAGATTAGTTCACCACAGGGAGAGAAAGAGGGCAGAGCTTTTCAGACTGTGGGGCTCAATGAACTAGTAATTTGAAATCAATTTAAAGGGTCTCTCTAAGCATTTTTAAAAATGAAATGCATAGGACAAGCGAGAACAGAAAGTATCAAAGTATATGGAATGTGGTAAAGAGTATGTTTCATGAAACTTTTCCTTCCATTATATAAACTTTACATGTACTATCTGTGAGATATGTGAGTAAAGGGGAAGTGGGGCATGGGGGGAGAGAGAGATGTATTTTCATTTTCAGTTTGGGGTTTTGACACATGCAGAAAGTGAAATATAAGCAATAAACAAATATTTGCAATAAATATAATGGATGAATCTCAATACTCAAAATAAATTTTAAGTTCTATCAGAAAACCACAATTACATGAAGATAGATATGCTATTACATGTTATTGCTGGTGATAGCAACAAACTAGAAATCATTCAAATGTCTATTTAAGAAAAACTGAATAAACTAGAGTTCATACTACTTTGCAGAATTATACAGTAGTTAAACATTTATGCTTCAAAATACGTACTCTTTGAGACCCCATGGACTGTGGCCTGCCAGGCTCCTCTGTCCGTAGAATTCTCCAGGCAAGAATACTGGAATGGGTTGCCATTTCCTTCTCCAGGGGATCTTCCTGACCCAGGGATTGAACCTGCATCTCCTACACTGCAGGCAGATTCTTTACTGACTGAGCTACCAGGAGTGTTTACCAAATGTCAGGAAGAATTCTAAGGGCTTAACTCATTTTATCTTCACAATTTTCCTTTGAGGTAAGTACCATTATTGTTGCCATTTTAAACATAGAGTACTGAGGCAGAATGAAATTAAATTAATGAAAGTCATATATCAGAACAACAATTTGAACCCTGGCAGTCTTGTGCCAGAGTCAACTTAAGCCATGATACTTCCTTTTAATAAATATATTTAAGAAATTCATCAGGAATGAGATAAAACAATATTTATCAGATTAAAAAAGGGCTTCCCAATGGTGCTAGTAGTAAAGAACCCACCTGCCAGTGCAGGAGATAAGAGATGCAGGTTCAATTGCTGGGTCAGGAAGATCCTCTGGAGGAGGACATTTCAACTTACTCCAGTATTCTTGCCTAGAGAATCCCATGGACACAGAAATCTGGTGGCCTACAGTTCGTAGAGTCACAAGGATTCAGGTACAACTGAAGAGACTTAGCATGCACTCATACATCAGATTAAAATAAAAGGAGTAAAACCCTTGCTGGAGTGGCAATGTAAAACAGGCATACTAGTCCAGTCTTTGGAACACAGCAACTAAGAATCTTTCTATAGTGTAGTCTATACAGGCAAAAAGTATTAAAACTTTATATTTTCATATACAACTTCTTTTAGTAATGCACAAGGAAATAATTTTAAACAAAAAAGTTGTTTAAATATTTATATCTGTACCATTAATAACAAAAAAATATGAGTATGACGCAAATGCCCTGATTTGAGGGTTGGTTTGGCAAAATATAAAGTAAAATAATGTAAGCACATAACTACTAAAATGATAACTTGGTGATCTACATTTGTGTATCTAAATGTGCATAGAATCTTAAGTGGAAAAAGATCCAAACTAATACATACACAGTCATTTAAATTAGATGTTATACTTTTGCTATAGCAGATAAGGACCAAGAGATTTACGTAAATGGTTAGCTCTGCTGTTGTTGTTCAGTCGCTCAGTCATGTCCATCTCTTTGCGACCCCATGGATTGTATGCAGCATGCCAGGCTTCTCTGTCCCTCACCATCTCCTGGAGGTTGCTCAAACTCATGTCCATTGAGTTGGTGATGACATCCAACTATCTCATCCTCTGTCATCCCCTTTTCCTCCCCTAGCTCTGTTAGCACAATAAAATCTTTGTGCTTTATTTCCTTAAAATTTTAAAAAATGTGTAATAACAGGGACAGTGATTATGTCATCCCTTAATAAGGCCAAATTCATGAAGCAAGGTCTATAAAGGTCATTTCCTCTGAGAACCAATTCTAGAATGTTAGTACCTGCCAATATATATGTGTGTATCTGAGCCTGGCATTAGGATAATAGAAAGGTCTTTCAACCCTGCTTCTTGGTGTAGAAAACTTAATTCAGTCTTTCTAAATCAAAATCTCCAGGAAAGTGATCCAAGTATCATCTGTATTTTCAGGAAAATAAAAAAAAAAAGAAACTCTAGGAAATTGTGATAAATAGATATGTTTGAAAACAAACAAATGAATAAAATAACAGTTTGTCTGTTTTCCATAACCACTAAATAAAATCTTTTATTTCAGCTAATTTTTAGGTATGTGCTATGTCACTTCAGTCATGTCCAACTCTTTGCGACCCTATGGACTGTAGCCTGCCAGGCTCCCCTGTCCATGGAGTTCTCAAGAATACTGGAGTTGATTGCCATGCCATTCTCCAGGGGATCTTCCTGACCAGGGATTTTCTCCTGTATTGGCAGGCGAATTCTTTACCACTAGAACCACCTGGGAATCCCAATTTGTTAAGTATGAAATGTTACTTCCTAGTTAATAACGTTTATAGAACATATTCATTAAAAGGTATCATTAAGATACATACTTTTTAAAAAGCAGAAAAAATGTTAGCAAACCACTAGAAAGCTGGATTTAGACAAGGAAGAGGAACCAGAGATCAAATTGCCAACATCTGTTGGATCATAGGAAAAGCAAGAGAGTTCCAGAAAAACATCTATTTCTGCTTTATTGACTATGCCAAAGCCTTTGTGTGGATCACAATAAACTGTGGAAAATTCTTAAAGAGATGGGAATACCAGACTATCTGACCTGCCTCTTGAGAAATCTGTATGCAGGTCAAGAAGCAACAGTTAGAACTAGACATGGAACAACAGACTGGTTCCAAATAGGAAAAGGAGTACATCAAAGCTGTATATTGTCACCCTGCTTATTTAACTTATATGCAGAGTACATCATAAGAAATGCCGGGTTGGATGAAGCACAAGCTGGAATTAAGACTGCCGGGAGAAACATCAATAACCTCAGATATGCAGATGACACCACCCTATGGCAGAAAGTGAAGAAGAACTAAAGAGCCTCTTGATGAAAGTGAAAGAGGAGAGTGAAAAAGTCGGCTGAAAACTCGACATTCAGAAAACTAAGATCATGGCATCTGGTCCCATCACTTCATGGCAAATAATTGGGGAAACAGTGGAAACAATGAGAGACTTTATTTTGGGGGGGGGGGGCTCCAAAATCACTGCAGATGGTGACTGCAATCATGAAATTAAGAGACACTTGCTCCTTGGAAGAAAAGTTATAACCAACCTAGAGAGCATATTCAAAAGCAGAGACGTTACTTTGCCAGCAAAGGTCCATCTAGTCAAAGCTATGGTTTTTCCAGTAGTCGTGTATGGATGTGAGAGTTGGCCTTTCTTTATAGAAAGAACTGATGCTTTTGAACTGTGGTGTTGGAGAATATTCTTGAGAGTCCCTTGGACTGCAAGGAGATCAAATCAGTCAATCCTAAAGGAAATCAATCCTGAATATTCATTGGAAGGACTGATGCTGAAGCTGAGACTCCAATACTTTGGCCACCTGATGTGATGAACTGACTCTTCTGAAAAGACGCTGATGCTGGGAAAGATTGAAGGTGGGAGGAGAAGGGGACGACAGAGGATGAGCTGGTTGGATGGTATCACCAACTCAATGGACATGAATTTGAGTAAACTCCGTGAGTTGGTGATAGACAGGGAGGCCTGGTGTGCTGCAGTCCATGGGGTTGCAAAGAGTTGGACATGACTGAGTGACTGAACTGAACTGAGAAAGAACCTAAATATTCACCATTTTTTCAGACTGATCAAATAATTGTACTTTCACACAATGGAAAACCATGCTGCTGTTTTTTTTTTTTTTTTTAATGAGGCAGAACCCTATGTACAAATACAAAATGTCTCAAACATATATTATTAAAATATAAATGTGAGATACATTGTGCTAGAGTTATGCCTCCCCTCCTCCCCAGTTTGTATGTTCAAAGATTATCTCTGGAAGTTGCCTCTGGGCTTGGTTGATTGAGGTTACAGAGATTAGGTAAAACAGTAGATTGACTTTTCTTTATACACTTTTGCATTTATTCATTCTTAACCCAGTCTACCTAAATCTCGTGCATTGTTAATTGTTGCCAAATTATCTGTGATGTCAACCCAGATCTAAGTGTGACACTCACTACAAATCTTTTGCAGGCCTAATTCACATTACTGCTTTGGTTTCTGGGCTGTTCTGTTGGTCTTCCTTCCGGTGGTCAGCTCTTAATTAGTGTTGTCCTATTTTTTCTCTGGGAATGTATCTATTCCTGTATTTTAAAGCATTCTCATTTCAACTACCTGGGGCTTCCTAGTGGTGTAATCAGCAAGAGAAGAGGCCTTTGTTCTTTTTCTGCTGACCTAATAAAGTCAGAGAGATACCCAACAAAGCAAGCAAACACATCCCAGAATCTAGTACCATCAGAACACTCAGCACCATCTTTTCTTTCAGTTTCATCCAGTTAGGAATTTCTTTTCACAAGAATTTCTTCTAGCAAGCTGTGTGAAGCCTACCAAATACAAATACTTCTGTGAGATGGCACCTCTTCATTGAGCAATGAAGTGCTGGGGGTTTACAATGAAATATGACTGGTTAAGATTCCTTGAGAAAGATTTTAAGAGCAAATTTAAAACATAATTTGAACATAACATATATATGTAAAAATAATGGAATATTTAAACTTGTAGAAGGTACAACGAATGTCAAGTGTGAACCGTAATATAAGCTGAACTTTGGTTATTATGATGTGTCAATGTAGGTTCATCAATTGTAACAAATGTACTACTTTTGTATGGGATGTTGATAATGTGAAGGTTATGCCTGTGGGGGAAGTAGGCAGTGTATGAGAAATCTCTATCCCTTCCTCTCAATTTTGCTGTGAACCTAAAACTGCTCTTTAAAAAATATCTTAAAAAGAAACCACAACAGAATCTAATTAATAAGTTGAGAAACAAAGCTACAGAAATTTGAGGGTTTAATAAAATACAAAAAAAAAAAAAAGCTTGGAAAACTTGTGATATGTTAAATTGCCTATATGTAACACTGTCCATAAGCCTATAAATATATAGTTTGCTTATAATTCCCTTATTTGAGGAAACACCTCATTTTATTACAGAAGCATCACATAACAAAGCCATGAGAAAACTGTAGAAGTCAACTTGTTTCTTCTTCCATGAAGGATTAAAATCATTGCCACACTATTCATAGCAGAGGGTCCCCTAGAAATTCTAGTCAGGCACTTTCTCTCCCAAGGCAACAATTTCCATTTCCTAATGATTCTCTTACTATTAGAAAGTGGTTTCTGTTTTTGCAATGTCAAGACACTGTCTTTGTAATTTCCATCCTGTGATTCTTGAAAGTGAATCACTCAGTTGTGTCCAACTCTTTGTGACCCCATGGACTGTAGCCCACCGGGCTCCTCTGTCCATGGAATTCTCCAGGCAAGAGTTCTGCAGTGGGTTGCCATTTCCTTCTCCAGGCAATCTTCCCAGCCCAGGGATCGAACCCGGGTCTCCCGCACTGCAGACTGACTGAGCCACCAGGGAAGCTGCTGTGACTCTTATTTGCCTACTACCTAGAGGACATTCTTTATTCCACCTTTATTTTTGAAAGGTGTTTTCCCTGATATAGAATTCTAGGTTATTTGTTTCCTTTCAGTACCTTAAAGATGTTATTATACTGTCCTTTCACTTATATTGTTTCCAACAGAAATTTCTTATCATTTTCATCTTTGTTAAAACAAAGTCTAACTTCTTTTAAGCTTTTATCTTTATCATATTTTGAACAACTTATTGGTGTCTTCATGTCATTTTCTTCATGCGTCTTGTGCTTAGGGTCTGCCAGACTTTTTGGAGCAATGGATTTACAGTTTTCATCAAAATTGTAGCCATTATTTCCTCAAACATTTTTCCTGTACACCCTTCTCCTCTGGTTCAGGAAGTCCAATTACTACTGAAGTTGTCCCACAGCTCACTGAGGCTCCATCAAATTTGTTTTCCAATTCACTTTTCTTTTTTGTTCTGTTTTGGGTGGCATCTATTGCTATCTTCAAGTTCACTGATCTTTTCTCCTGCAATGGCTACTCAGTTGTTAATCATATCCATGGTACAACATCGCACATGTTGTATTTTTGATCTGTAATATTTGATCTTTTTTAAAAATAATTTTCATGCCTCAACTTAAGTTTTGAACCTGTGGAATACCATCTTAATATCTTTATCCAATAATCCTAAAATACATGTCGATCCTGAGTTGGTTTTTATTGATTGATATATCTTTTCACAATATTCTGCTTTTTTCCTTTCCTGGTAAGTTTTCATCGGATTCCAGAAATTGAGAATAATAATGACTTGAGAACACACTACACACACACACACATATACATGTGTAATTTCTCCATACAAAGGGAAACATTTCCTAATTTTTTCTAATTATTAGTGTCCATCAGCTTATTCTGTAGGATACTAGAATATTCTGATAACCAGGTTCTTTTGTGGTTTATATATGTTGAGTTTTAAAATCATATAGTATTATTTTTTTTGGACAGTAACGCTGAAAGAATTAAGTTATGGCTGATGTAATCAAGTGCCTCTTTTAATAATCAATAAGGTGATAGATGGAATGAGATTCTAGAATCTCTTCTCTGTTGACTGATGAATAGGATCAACTGTTTATACTTTAGTAGAAATCTTCCTATTCATTTTGCTAATTTGTTAAGTGACTTCCCATGGTTTTCTTGAAGTATTTACTTATTTGTAGTAGCAGGTTGACAAACTGATGATTTTTTTCATCCTTCTGTATACTGTCACCTGAAATTAATACATAGTTTAAAGGAGAATTTCCAATAGATTTAGCCTTTCTGATCTTTGATTTTGTTATGGGTAAAAAGAATAAATAATAAATCTTATTTATTACTTAAATATAATATTATATTATTATATTTAATAATAATAAACCCTCATGGCTCAGTTGGTAAAGAATCCGCCTACAATGCAGGCGACCCCAGTGTGATTCTTGGGTCAGGAAGATCCCCTGGAGGAGGGATAGGCTACCCACTCCAGTATTCTTGGGCTTCCCTGTGGCTCAACTGGTAAAGAATCCGCCTGCAATGTGGGAGACCTGGGTTCAGGCCCTGGGTTGGGAAGATCCCCTGGAGAAGGGAAAGTTTACCCACTCCAGTATTCTGGCCTGGAGAAGTCCATGGACTGTATAGTCCATGGGGTTGCAGAGTCGGACATGACCGAACGACTTTCACTCATCTAGTAAAACTTAGATCACAAGAATTTGTGAGGATTAAGTGAGTTAGCATTTCAGAACCTGCCTGACGGAATACCTGGCATGTAGAAGATCCACCATGAATATGATTTCCTCTATTTGGGGGATAGGGGTGTGAATGCTGTGAAACTGTCTGTATTTCCCTACTAGTGGCCCTTTTTCTGAATTCTGCTCTGAATCAATCTAATTCTGAATAACTTTTAGATGGTATGAGAAATCTATTTGAGAAAGTTCGTATACTTTTGCCTGGTATACCTCTTTTGGAGCCACTCTTAGCTTCAGACATGATGTTACCTGCAATTAGGCCACATGATCTGTGGTGAACAGACCAGATTTAACTTAGTGTAGTGGTTCTCGAACTGAGGTCCTCAGTCCACCAACATCAACAATACCTGGAAATTTATTAGAAATGCAAAATTTAGGCCCTAATTCGGACATACTAGATAAGAAGCTCTTGAGGTAGGACTCAGTAGTCCATGTTTTAACAAGCCCTCCAGGTAATTCTGATGCATGCTAAAGCTTGAGAATTAATGTTGGAGCAAAAGACGAAGATGTCAACTGTCTCATAATAACTCTCCAATTCAGCCATGTTGAAGGTAAATAAAAAGTTTAGAAGAAAGTGTGTATGGGATGGGGGTAAGGGGGTTGAAAAAGGTAATGTGTAAACTTACAGGGCTTGGAGTCAAAGATACATCCCTAAAGGGCAAAGGAGAGAATGTGAGGTCAGAGGAAAAGGATCTAAAGCCCTAGGGATATGGTGTGTGTCTGCACATACATGCTTGCATGCATGTGTGTGTGACTACTGCTTGAAAACCAGAAAGAGAATGATCTCCCTTAGCCAGGAAGAATAAGGGTAAGACTCATAGGTGGTACTGTAGGCAGTAACCTCTAAAATTTTTTTGAAAAGTTATGTTCTTCCTGATATATTTTTAAGTTGATGTTTAAATGTTTCATAATAAAAGAGCTCAAAAAGGATATAGTTTCCAGCATCTTATAAATAAATCTATTTCATTGCTTTTAAGTTTTACCAGTGATACCTAAATGCCAGAGTATCTTGATACCCACATCATTCATTTTGAAAGTTTATAACAAGTTCTTCTTTCACAGTTGAAAATTTCATATGGCTCATTTTTCCTGCTTGAAATTGCATTTCCATTCCATTTCCTTGAGATTTTAACCTTGTGTAACATATTTCTATGTTTGGAAGTCTTTTATTGATCATCCTATCATTCTTCATAAAAATATACACATGTATAAATTACAAGTTAAAACATTTCCCTAAAGCTCTAAGTGTTTAAAAGTTTCTTTTGTACTGAGCACTGAAATAATTATTAGGAGTACACAATTGAGCAGAACAGTGTATAAATTTTAAGTCTTTTTAAATCTAAAATGTAAAACTAATGAACAGTAACATTTAAAAGTTATACAAATATAATATTTTTATAAAGGAATAGATGAATATGAAGAGAGGCACACAGAGATAGAAGGTGATACTGTAATATGGCAAACTCTTCACCATTGGTGAATCTAGGTGCTCACGTACTAGTCTTCTAACTTTTCTGAAGACTTAGTATTTTTCAAAATAAAAAATTAGGAGATGATGAGTTGGAAAAAGTATGGTTTTTTTGGAAGTCCCTCTTAATGAGATTGATCAAGATGCAGTTTATAGTATCTTGATTAAAGGGATTGTCACATGTCCTTTTGTTTGTAGCTTTAACGCTTCTAGGTGATGTACAATTATAATAAGATTTGAAATGTCTTTCTTTTACAAAGTAGAAGAATCATTATGATAATGAGAAAAAGAACCTCTCAAAGGCAGGTGAATACTCAGATCAGTTTTAGGAAAGAGTTCATGTGGAACTTAAGGATCTGGAAATCAATTCCTTTAAAACTATCTATGCCCCTGTACCCCTTGGAAAGTCTCCACATACCCCCAGGGGTGGAGTTTGAAGATCCCTGTGTATGAAAAGGATTCTGACCTGGAAGTCAGAAGACCTAGGTTTGTTTTGAATTTTGTTTCTGTCACATTAGCTATGGAATCTGATGCAAAGTGGAGGGAATCAACATTTTTTTAGTTTTTATCCATGTGCCAGGCACTGATAATATGCTTCACATGTTAACCACTCACTACACACAGCAACTATAGATAGGATGATCATTAGGCTCATTTTTAAATGGGAAAACTGAGGCTCAGGAGATAAAGGGCCTGGTTTGTGTGCTATGCAAATAGGTAATGATAAATCCAAGATTTAATTCCAGTTCTGACTCTAAAGCCATGCTGCAATCACTCTGTGAGAATGCTCCCTTGAACAAGTCTTTTTCCCACCATGGGCCTCAGTTCATTCACCTATGAAATTTAGGGAGAGGAGCTAGAAGAAACATAAAGTCGCTTCCAGAGTTGATACCCTGTGAGTTGATGTGCTCTGGAGGCCAAACCCAGGTGAAAGGGACTTCTAGAGATTTACACCACATGGTTTTAAGAGACAATATAGAAGAGATTCAGAAGTTCACCGGACCTACTGGTGATTTCAACAGAATATATGTTGCACTAAAGTCTAAAGAGCTTGACCTGGTATTCACCCCAGACAGAATTAAGTGATAACTGTCTTAAAAAAATTAGTGGGCATCTAGTCACTTGATATCTAAAAGGGAAGAAGGACCAACAAGGACCTACTGTATAGCACAGGGAATTCTGCTTAATGATGTGTGGCAGCCTGGATGGGAGGGGAGTTTGGAGGAGAAGGGATACATGTGTAAGTATGGCAGAGTCCCTTTGCTATTTACCTAAACTATCACAATATTGTTAATCAGCTATACTCCAATAGAAAATTAAAAGTTTTGAAAAAGAGTAAAAGGGAATATGTTAAAAAACAAGAAAATACACATAGGCCTATTTAGGTTCAGTGAAATCTATCCATAACAATCTACTTCCATTTTTCTTTTTTATATAGTAGATCTGTTGAGTGCCTGGTACAGTCATAGGCCTATAAAGTGCCTAATTTTAGAATCAGTTGGAAATTACAGTGAAATGGTAACTAAGTGAACTCCAACTCTTTGTGATCCCATGGATTGTAGTCCGCTAGGCTTCTCTGTCCATGGGATTCTCCAGGGGATCTTCCTGACCCAGGGACTGAACCCGGGTCTCCGGCACTGCAGGCACAGTCTTTACTGTTTGTGCCACTGGGAAAGCCCAATGGTAACTAAGCTCATATGATATTTTAAAATATGTGGATCAGATGAACCTCATAAAGATTTATTCCTTTTAACTTTACATGTATCAGTTTCTCAAGATAGTAATCTATGTATACTGCTCTGACTTCATTGCTATAAATTACTCCTTATTTCTTAACTACTTGCAACCTGGGTCCAACCTCACTAGAATTATTTTCTCCAAGGTTATCAAACTACTCACTCGTTGATAAACTCAGTAACATTTTAAGAATTTTTGTTCTTCGCGAGCTTTCTGACGCATTTGATGTGCCTGATTTGTCTTTTCCTTCCTGCAATAATGTCCAGCTTTGACCCAATATTAAACTTGTCAACTTTTCCTCATATTTCTGAGCACTCTTCCCTCTCTTGGAGATTCTTTCTCCAAATACTAATTATATACGGCCACTGGTAAAGATTTTGTTCTTATCTAAGTCTTTTTTTTAGTCTAAATGATCTTCAACATCCTTATTCTCTGAAGAAACCTTCTAGAACCTCTGTTGATGACTAACAAACCAACACTTCAGGTTTGTGCTCCAAAGCATTTGCTCCTTGATATCTTCAGATATCTATCTTCAAATTCAGTATGTTCCAAACTAATTAAAGTCTAACCCTGAATTTTCCTAACTCTATTAATGAGACCATCATTGTCTTAGTCGTCTATGCTAGAAATCATGCTGCCTTTGACTTTTTCCAATATGCTTCTATATGATAACTAGGAAAAATATATTAAGGCCTTATAAAGAGTAGTAAAGTAATAAAGAACTGTATGCTTGCTTCAGAGATAGGGAGGGAGAAACTGGGAATTAATTCCTAATTCATAAGTAGTCTGGAGGGAGAGGAACCCATTGAGAAAGTGTGCTCACAGTCACTTAATCAGTGGATTGAAAGTTCCACTGATAATGCCTCAAGTATGTTTCTCTTTTTGTCTCTTCCTTTCTGGCCACACTGCACTGGCTCAGTACCTTGTATCTTTTGTCCTGGCTTCTTGTAATAGCCTGCTAAATGTAAGGCCTTGGGCTTGATTTTCAAAATCTACCTGTACAAGTTAAAACAGGATTGATGTGAGCAAGCAACAGGACATAGTAGGGGCAGAGGGAGTGGAAAGAAGGGTGCTTAGCTGGCAGTTAGACACATAAGACAACAGTGTGACGTGGACCTCAGCAAAGTTAGGCTAACTTGGGTCAGTCTGGAAGACCTAGAGTAAGAGAGGTGACTGGGCCTCTCTAGTTGAAGCGTGTCACAGAATTGGACTACTGTCTTTTTTTCTTTGAACAATGCATTACAGGGATGATGTGGAGTCTATTTGAGAGAGTAACTAAGATAGTGAAGGGTCCTAATGGAACTGGGCCCTAAGGAATTTTTGACATTTTAGATATCAACTGAAGATATTTAACTTGGAGAAAACATAAGGGAATTATTATAGTTGTTTTCACATACGTAAAAGACCATCTTGTGGAAATCATCTAAGAACTTTGTGAATGTCAGAGTTGTCTTGAAATTGAATGCATTCATTTCAACAAATATTTATTGTAAGCCTACTCTATGCTAGGCACTGATAGATGAGATAGGCCCTACCCTGATGGAATCTGAGTTCTAGTCTGACAGAAAATAAGTGAGTAAACAAATAAATAATTGAGTAATATAATTTCAGATAGTGATAGGATCAGCTGCCTTAGGATAATAATAATATATCTTTTGCTAGGATAGTGTGGGCCTAGATTTTATGATCATTTGGCAGGAAGATTTTAGAAGAAAGTTAGGCTTTCTTCTAAAGCCTAGATTAGATGACCTTAGGGGACCCTTCAACTCCAAGATTTTATGGTTCTTCCCTTCTACTATCAGCTACCAAACTAGGACTTCCTCACAGATGCCCTGAGGCTTAGAAACCCCAAACTCCTTGCTATTCCAGGAACAAGCCCTGCATTGAGGTTAGTGAGTCAACAGTGACTCAGTGTGAGTATTTGCCCGTGTGGTTTCTTTGCTTGGAATGTCTTTCTCTCACTTCTTTGCCTCTCAAAATTCTTCTTGCCCATCAAGGCTCAACTCAAAGATAAGCTTGTAACCAAGCATTCTGGATACCACTGAGATATGTTGTTCTCTGTTCTGGGCCCAGTGGCTAATAGCTTGTAGCACTATTAAAGCACTTACTGTATTTTACCTGTATCATAGTTCACTATATCTCTGTCTACTTCCCTATTAGTTTCTGATTTTTTTGAGGGCAGGAACCATATATTCCTCCTTTTATAATGTTCTGTAGAGCAAATTTCCCAGTCACTGGTTAGCATCAAGAAGATATTCAACAAATAAATGTGACAGTAGGCAATATATGTATTCATTATTATCTGGAGTGAATTAGACTGCTTTAAGTAGGAAAAGAAGAAGCTACTGGGTTTAGCTAATGACTCTCCCTCTCAGTCTCTTCTGTATCTTTCTTTGCTTACTAGCTATGATGAGTAGGTTGCCTAACATCTTTAAGACTCAGTTTCTTCATCTACAAAATGGCAAGAAAAATAGTATCTACTTCTAAGATTGTTGTAAGGATTAAGTATAATAGTCCAAGAAGATTGTTGTAAGGATTAAGTACAACAGTCCAAGTCAAGTGCCTAGGTCAGTACTTACCACATAATTAGTCCTCACTAAATATTAACAATTATTATTAAGATTAGGCATCCTGCCCTCCAATAGTTTTATGGTTTAAAGGTCTGGTTTAAAGAGTTTAAATATTGGTTTGATATTAGGGAAAATTTCCATCATCCTATCAGGCAAAGATAATTTGAGACAGAAAATTAAGAAGGAAACCTCTACTTATACTGAATTGTTAAATAGTATAAAAGAAAAACTAAATACATTTACCAGCAAGAGCCTTTATACGGGATGGGTGTTAGAAACAACTTCCTCTTTATGAAAAAGAAATAGACGGTTCAGAGAGGTTCAGTGACTTGCCTGAGGTCACACAGCTAAGGGGCAGATTAACTGTAACATTCCAGATCTGCTTGGCTCCTTAGCCACTGCTCTTTCTACTGCACCCTGCTGCCTCTCAGCTACGTGGATGAGGCTAACACAGATTAGAGATGATGTTACTCCAAAGCCTCACAGGCCTCAATTCTTCACTGCCAGCATTCTCTGGGCAGCACGCCTAATTTCATACTGTTAGAGCTGAGGCTGCTGATACTCTTCCAGCCTTAGGGAGAACTGACTCATGGCTGAGACAGGCTGGAGCCTGCAGGTGAAGGTTATCTAGGGTTCCATCTGTGAAAGCCTGCGTGTGTGTGTTCTGTCTGACTCTTTGCGACTCCCTGGACTGTAGCCGTCTCTGTCCATGGAATTTCCCAGGCAAGAATATTGGAGTTGGTTGCCATTTTGTACTCCAGGGTATCTTCCTGACCCAGGGGTCGAACCCGCCTCTCTTGTGTCTCCTGGATTGGCAGGTGGATTCTTTACCACTGTACCACCTGGGAAGCTCCTGTGAAAGGCTGGAGGCATGGCAAAGGCAGAAGATCTGAGCTGATGTGCATTTAACCCAGGAAAAGAAAGACAGCACTACATCGTTCTGCATCTAGTGTGTCAGCAAGACAAGTTGCAGAGTGGATCAAGATGTACCCATAATGCGAAACCCAAGCAAAAAAAGAATTTTCAGGAACTTATTTACAAAACAGAAATAGACTTATAAACATAGAAAACAAACTTACTGTTACCAAAGGGGAAAGTGGAGAGGGATAAATTAGGAACTTGGGATTAACAGATATTATATATAAAATAGACAAATAACAAGGACCCACTATATGGCACAGGGAACTATTTTCAATATCTTGCAATAAACTATAATGGTAAAGAATCTGAAAAAGAATATATATATATATACATACACACACACACACATATATATATTCTGTGAATCACTGAAACTAATACAACATTTTAAATCAACTGTGCTTCCATTTAAAATAAAAAGATTCTCAGGACTTCCCTGATGGTCCAGTGGTTAAGACTCTCTCTGTGCTTTGATCAGGGAACTAAGATCCCACATGTTGTGCAGCCAAAAAAAGAAAAGGATTTTCAATCTATGCCTAGAGCAGGAAGCAAAAATCAGGAAGGATAGCCCTCATCCCCTTGCTCTTTGAGAAGTCGTGTGATGCTAACAAAAATGTGAAAAAAGGTAAAGTTACTCTGATCTTAAGCAGGGGAATGTTCAGTTGCAGAAGTGAGAATAAACAGAGAGAAGAGACGAGAGCCCACTGAGAGGAGAAATGGTAAATCACATCTTGCTATTTTTCTTCATGACCTTAAAGGAATTATGTAACAAGAGAATAACTGGCTAATATTGATCTTTATATTATTAATACATTATGTCTAAATGCACTTGTTCAGCTACAACGAGCTCTTATTTCAATAGTCAACAATATTCCAATTAATAAACATTTAGTGAGATTTTGCTTATGCAAAGTGTGACCACTTCTCCCCACTCAAATGAGATGACATGATTTGTAAAGTCTTTCCTAAATATAGATCAAGCATGCCCTGCTTCTCACTCTAGGTTATGGAGGCTCCTCTGCCATGAAAGAGGGAAGCCATGGATGAAATGAAGCATCTTCCTGAAGAGTCAATTACTTGAGGTTTTGTGTATGTGTGTTTAAGTGTGGGTGAAGGGTGAATTTTTGTATTAAAACAACCATTTTCTGTTTTGTGGAGTAGAGGACAGAGTCTGCTTCTTTGGGCTTTGTGGGCAGGTTCTAGTGCAATAGAGATTTTTTTGTTAGTGGTAAAATGTGAAAAGTACTAAATCTTAACATAGATGTTCAGATTAATGCACTTTGTTGTTTAGTCACTAAGTTGTGTCCAACTCTTGTGGCCCCATGGACTGTATAGCCCATCAGACTCCTCTGCCCATGGGATTTCCCAGGCAAGAGTACTGGAGTGGGTGTCATTTCCTTCTCCAGGGACCTTCCCGACCCAGGGACTGAACCTGCGTGTCCTACACTGGCAGGTGGATTTGTCACCACTGAGCCTCCAGAACAGCCCCATTAATGCACTTCAGTTCAGTTCAGTCGCTCAGTCGTGTCTGACTCTCCGTGACCCCATGAATCGCAGCACGCCAGGCCTCCCTGTCCATCACCAACTCCCGGAGTTCACTCAGACTCACGGCCATCGAGTCAGTGATGCCATCCAGCCATCTCATCCTCTGTTTTCCCCTTCTCTTCCTGCCCCCAATCACTCCCAGCATCAGAGTCTTTTCCAATGAGTCAACTCTTCGCATGAGGTGGCCAAAGTACTGGAGTTTCAGTTTTAGCATCATTCCTTCCAAAGAAATCCCAGGGCTGATCTCCTTCAGAATGGACTGGTTGGCTCTCCTTGCAGTTCAAGGGACTCTCAAGAGTCTTCTCCAACACCACAGTTCAAAAGCATCAATTCTTTGGTGCTCAGTTTTCTTCACAGTCCAACTCTCACATCCATACATGACTACTGGAAAAACCATAGCCTTGACTAGATGGACCTTTGTTGGCAAAGTAATGTCTCTGCTTTTGAATATGCTATCTAGATTGGTCATAACTTTTCTTCCAAGGAGTAAGCATCTTTTAATTTCATGGCTGCAGTGATTTTGGAGCCCCCCAAAATAAAGTCTGCCACTGTTTCCACTGTTTCCCCATCTATTTCCCATGAAGTGATGGGACTGGATGCCATGATCTTCGTTTTCTGAATGTTGAGCTTTAAGCCAACTTTTTCACTCTCCACTTTCACTTTCATCAAGAGGCTTTTTAGTCCCTCTTCACTTTTTGCCATAAGGGTAGTATCATCTGCATATCTGAGGTTATTGATATTTCTCCCAGCAATAGGCATATTAAAATTTCATTAATTCAGGCTTCATTTATTTGGAATTTTAATAATCTGCAGAAGTACTATAGTCTATGTTTATATAAAAATGATGAGAACTACTTCATTTAATTTTCATGATGTTGATTTAAATAGTAAAAAAAACTTATGAAAAACACACACACTTTATAAGGAACAATTTGTATTCAAATACTTTATACATGGATTATAAGTATTCTTATCTACCCATCAAAGCAAATGTAAAAATCTCATCAGTCTCATTTTGAATGACATTATGTTTCTGAATGTTTACAAAACTTCCTTTGATGTTCTTGAACAATATTTTTATAATCAGGGCTTTTCCTTTACTTTATTTCTCTTCCTGCCATTCGTGATAATCAGTAAGGTTTAAATCACCAACCACCTCCCATTTTCTACCACATAAACTTTCTAAAGAAGGTGTGGTTTCCTAGCTTCTAGTTGGGCAAGTTGTAACAGGGTTATTATACTGAGGTTCCTCAATACAGTTACCCTTGGAATGACCTTGTAAGCTTCAATTCAGAGAAAAAACTTGGCAAATAATAACCCAATAGGCCATTCCCCAGGGAAACCTTTAATCATTTGTAGCCCTGAACAAGTCATTCTATTTAGACAGATGACAATTGTCACAAATATTCCTTCCAAAGCCAGTAAAACAAAAGTTTACAGTTTAATTTCCATCTTTATAGAATTCCCAATTAAGAGAATGGCAAATTCTACATAAAGGAAATTGCTGCACACACAGTATGTTGCAAGCACATTGGTTTTTTAAAAAATCAATTTATTTTATTTTTTATTAATTCTTTTTGGCTGTGTTGGATCTTTGTTGCTGTGTGTGGGCTTTCTCTAGTTTCAGAGAGTGGAGGTTACTCTCTAGTCATGATCCGCAGGCTTCTCATGGTGGCTTCTCTTGCTGTGGAGCACAGTCTCCAGAATGTGTGGGTTCAGTAGTTGTAGTTTTCAGGCTTAGTTGCCTCACAGCATGTGGCATCTTAGTTCCTGAACCAGGGAACGAACCCACTACCCTGCATTGACAGGTGGATTCTTAACCACTGGATGCCCAGGGAAGTCATGCACATTCGGTTTTTAATTCTCAATACTGCTGTGTACGTCATTAATTCTCAATATTGCATAAGCATCACAATTTAAAGAGTTTACTACATTTATAGTTATTATAAACTATTGGCTATGTTCTCTGTGTTGTACGATATATCCTTGTAGCTTATTTTATGTTTAATAGTTTATATGTCTTATTCCCCTGCTGCTATTGCTTCCCACGCCTTCCCTCTCCCCACTGGTAAGCACTAAACTAGTTTGTTCTCTATATCTGTGAATCTGCTTCTTTTTTGTTATGTTCTCTAGTTTGTTATATATTTTTAGATTCTGCATATAAGGGATACAGTATTTGTCTTTCTCTGTCTGATTTATTTCACTTAGCATAATACTCTCCAAGTCCACCCATGTTGCTACAAATGAAAAAAAGTTTCATTCTCTTTTATGGTTGAATAGTATTCCTTTGTATATATGTCTCTCTGTCTCATATATGTGTATATATATATATATATACACACACATACATATATATATACACACACCACATCTTCTCTATCCGTTCATCCATTCATGGACACTTAGGTTGCTTTCATATCTTGGCAATTGTAAATAGTGCTGCTATGAACATCAGGAGCACCATCTCTTTGATGACTGCCAGGTCCAACAGTACCTGCTTCTAAAATATGAAGCAGGAAGAGGTGAGACTGGAAGGGTGGTAGAGCCTGGTGGGTGAGTAGCAGGGGTGCATAGTTGAAGGAGGACTTTGAATGCAACACAGAAGAGCTTAAATTTTCTACAACAAGCAGGGGAAATCAATTTCAGTTCCTGAGCAGCTGGGTGAAGTGATGACAGGGGTGTGAGAGTTAAAACAATCTGACTGATGTTTAGAATGTGTTGGAATAGATTTAAGGATGTTACACATACACAATTCAGTACTTGCAGGTGATCTCAGAAATGACAGAATGATCTTGCTTTGTTCCAATGCAAACCTTTCAACATCACAGTAATCCAAGTCTATGCCCCAACCACTAACGTTGAAGATGCTGAAGTTGAACAGTTCTATAAAGCCTATAAGACCTGGAACTAACACCAAAAAAGATGTCCTTTTCATCATAGGGGACTGGAATGCAAAAATAGGAAGTCAAGAGATACCTGGATTAACAGGCAAATTTGGACTTGGAGTACAAAACGAAGCAGGTCAAAGGCTAACACAGTTTTTCTAAGAGAACACACTGGTCATAGCAAACACCCTCTTCCAACAACACAGGAAAAGAATCTAAACATGGACATCATCAGATGGTCAATACCAAAATCAGATTGATCATATTCTTTGCAGCCAAAGATGGAGAAGCTCTATACAGTCAGCAAAAAACAAGACCAGGAGCTGACTGTGGCTCAGGTCATGAACTCCTTATTGCCAAATTCAGACTGAAACTGAAGAAAGTAGGGAAAACCACTAGACCATTCAGGTATGACATAAATCTCTTATGATTATACAGTGGAAGTGACAAACAGATTCAAGGGATTAGATCTGATAGACACAGTGCCTAAAGAACTATGGATGGAGGTTTGTAACATTGTACAGGAGGCAGTGATCAAGACATCCCCAAGAAAAAGAAATGCAAAAAGGCAAAATGGTTGCCTGAGGAGGCCTTACAAAAAGGTGAGAAAAGAAGAGAAACAAAAGACAAAGGAGAAAAGGAAAGACATACCTATCTGAATACAGGGCTCCAAAGAATAGCAAAAAGAAATAAGAAAGCATTCCTAAAGGGCAATGCAAAGAAATAGAGGAAAACAATAGAATGGGAAAGACTAGAGATCTCTTCAAGAAAATGAGAGATAACAAGGGAACATTTCATGCAAAGATGGGCACAATAAAGGACAGAAATGGCATGGACCTAACAGAAGCATAAAATATTAAGAAGAGGTGGCAAGAATACACAGAAAAACTATACAAAAAAGGTCTTCATGACCCAGATAGAGTCAGACATCCTAGAGTGTGAAGTCAAGTGGGCCTTAGGAAGCATCACTATGAACAAAGTTAGTGGAGGTGATGGAATTCCAACTGAGATATTTCAAATCCTAAAAGCTGATACTGTTAAAGTACTGTACTCAATATGCCAGCAAATTTGGAAAACTCAGCAGTGGCCACAGAACTGGAAAAAGTCAGTTTTCATTCCAATCCCAAAGAATGTTCAAACTACCAAATAATTGCACTCATTTCACATGCTAGCAAGGTAATGCTCAGAATCCTGCAAGGTAGGCTTCAACAGTAGGTGAGTCAAAAAGTTCCAGATATTCAAGCTGGATTGAGAAAAGGCAGAGAAACCAAATTGCCAACATTCGTTGGATCATAGCAAGAGAGATCATAGCGAGAGATCATAGCAAGAGAGTTGCAGAAAAACATCTGCTTTATTGACTTTGTGATTGTGTGGATCACAACAAACTGGGAAATTCTTAAAGAGATGGGAATACCAGACCACCTTACCTGCCTCCTGAGAAATCTGCATGCAGATCAAGAAGCAGCAGTTAGAATCAGACATGGAACAACGGACTGGTTCCAAATTGGGAAAGGAGTACGCCAAGGCTGTACATTGTCACCCTGCTTATTTAACTTATATGCAGAGTTCATCATGTGAAATGCTTTGCTGGAGGAAGCACAGGCTGGAATCAAGATTAGTGGGAAAAATATCAATAGCCTCAGATATGCAGATGACACCACCCTACAGCAGAAAGCGAAAAAGAACTAAAGAGCCTCTTGATGAAAGTGAAAGAGGAGAGTGAAAAAACTGGCTTAAAACTCAACATTCAAAAAAACAAAGATTATGGCATTCTGGTCCCTTCACTTCATGGCAAATAGACGGGGGAACAATGGAAACAGTGACAGACTTTATTTTCTTGGGCTCCAAGATCACTGCAGACGGTGACTGCAGCTATAAAATTAAGACTCTTGCTTCTTGGAAGAAAAGCTATGATAAACCTAGAGAGTGTATTAAAAAGCAGAGACATAATTTTGCCTACAAAGGTCCACATAGTCAAAGCTACGGTTTTTCCAGTAGTCATGTATGTATGTGACAGTTGGACCGTAAAGAAGGCTGAGTGCTGAAGAACTGATGCTTTTGAACTGTGATGTTGGAGAAAACTCTTGAGAGTTCCTTGGACTGCAAGGAAATCAAACTAGTCAATTCTACAGAAAATCAACCCTGAGTATTCATTGGAAGGACTGTTGCTAAAGAAGCTCCAAGACTTTTCCACCTGATACAAAGAGCTGATTCACTGGAAAAGACCTTGATGCTGGGAAAGAGTGAAGGCATGAAGAGAAGGGGATGACAGAGGACGAGATGGACTTAATGGACTCATGAGTTTGAGCAAACTCTAGGAGATGGTGAAGGACAGGGAAGCCAGGCGTGTTGCCATCCATGGGGTCTCCAAGAGTCAGACATGACTGAGTGACTGAACAAGACAAGACAAGACACATACACAATAATAACAAAATCAAGCATTCATCCAGTTATTTTTGCCTCCCAGAAGGGAAAAGATTCCACTCCTGTCTTGTGGAAAAGAACTAATAAGAAAGAAATAGCAAACCTGTGCTGCGATTCATGGGGTCGCAAAGAGTCGGACACGACTGAGCCACTGAAATGAACTGAACTGAACTGAAGAAAAATTCTGGGCTTAGCTTTTTGTTATCTTCTATTAAACATCCTCACCCACATTCCCTACCTGAATTCAGGCCTTTAAAGTTTTCAAAATATTTTCACAGGTACCATCACATTTCATCCCTGTTAAAAACCAAGTATTTCCCAACAACAGAAGCAGTCCTAAGCCAAAGCCAAGAAGAAACCAACCAGAGACTTTAGGCAACCTGGCTGTATTGTGTGTGTGTGTTTGTGTGTGTTAGTGTTAACTCGCTCAGTCATGTCTGATTCTTTGCCATTCACTTGAATGTAGCCCTCCAAGGTCCATGGAATTCTCCAGGAAGAATACTAGAGTGGGTAGCCATTCACTTCATTAGTGTTTCTTTATGGAAAGGTTTGCTCAGCTGATGTCTACTCAGAGCAGATGTTCTTGGGCAGTGGGCCATAAGTAATGAGACATGGCAGTCTACCTCCTGGGGTCCGCTGAGTGCAAGTGGATCCCTGAGCTCCTGGACATCCTCATGAGTGGACATTCACTAGGCTGTGTTGCCCAACCTCTTGGTAGATGAAAGCCCCTCCCACAGCCAACTGCATTTTGGGACTGTTGTCCTCTCATCTAAAGGTAGACCAGGCATCTGTCATATGGGAGCAATTCAGAGGCAAGGAAGTAGGTTTCAAATGACCTGACAGTTCCTACTAGTAGGCAGTGCCTACTTAAATAAAATGCTGTATCTATTGAGAAGGACCCTGAGACTCAGTTATCCATCATCCATGTCTTCCACATGTATAGAAATGGAATAAGTGGTGCCACAGGTCCTCATTTTTGCTAGGCCTGCCCTAGGCCTTAACTCTTGGGGCTTAAAACCCCTGCTCAATGATTTACCTTTACCAATGTAGTTTTTGATTTGCCAGGTCATTAAGTTAGCACCATGCCCAGTTATGACTATTTTGCTTTCAGCACAGGCCTCAGACAGTCCCTTATCAACTGTCTGGAAGACCAGTCCCTAACGCTCTCTCCTTTTTGGGTTATATGAGGCTCCTTTGCCATCCATGATAGCAGTTTGATATTTTTGGCAAATCATCCTTTGGCTGTCAGCATAGAATGCACCCTCTTCCTAAAGTAAGGTAATCCTAATTTTGGCAGGGAACACGTTGTTTCCTTAGGCAGCATGAGGAGGCCTCTTTCATAAGTTGTCATTTGAATGCCAATGTTATGGCCTTAACATTAAAGTTCAAGGAGACGTATCGGTCTTTTAAATGGACACCTGGCAAAAGCACTCAAGTTTGTCCCCATATTCACTGGGTCCTGAGCCACTTTCCCAAAGGAAAAAAAAATCTATCGAAATGCTTGACGATGCTTTAGCCAGTCTCTAAAATTTGCAACTTTTGACTCATTCACTTTGGAGATAAATTTTAGTTTGTCCTTTTCCCAAAATCCAGGCTTCCCTTGTGGCTCAGCTGGTAAAGAATCCGCCCGCAATTCGGGAGACCTGGCTTTGATCCCTGGGTTGGGAAGATCTCCTGGAGAAGGGAAAGGCTACCCACTCCAGTATTCTGACCTGAAGAATTCCATGGACTGTATAGTCCATGGGGTCGCAAAGAATCAGACACAACTGAGCGACTTTCACTTTCACAAATCCTATAGAGTATCAAGTTCCCTGCAAATGTACAAAATATCAATGTGGATTATCTAAAACTGTACTCTTTTCCATGAAGGAGATTCCAAACTATGCTCAATTTTCCATTGTATTAGCAAGTAATACAAATCTTGACTCAGAAGACCACCTGTCTGTGGGCCGACTCGTGGCTTCTAGAGTGATCATGCTGATCTCAAGTTGCTCCTCTGAGACACTCCTGGTATCAGGATAGTTTCTCTTTTGCTTCCAAGATAAACATTAGTATCTTCATATCTTCTTAGTATACTCTTAATTTGCCTCTAATCCCTGATTTCCTTAGCTTATTCTTTCATTTATTCAAAATTAATCTGCAACTTGACTTCACCTCCATAATTCTGACTCTAGTTATAAAGGACTCTAATGACTTTCTAATGATAAATATATCATTTTGCATTCTTTTAAAAAAATGATACAATGGTCTAGTGCTCATCCTCTTGAACTATTTCCATACCTTTGTAATCCTTAAATATGAGTCAGCATCTCAACTCTGTTCTCGAATTCTACTGTTTCTCAGATGCCTTTCATCCTAGAGTCAGTGGATAATCCCTTGTTCTCTTGATATCTCCAGATTTCCTTCTAGATGCTGGCCTTGCACCTCCTGCTTCTTTTCTGGGTATAGCAAATATCCTATTGAAAATTTTAAATGTAATAGGATTATAGTGACCAGGGGTAACTATAGTTTCGTCAGTGTGCTGTTCTAGCCTTTTAACTTAAAAGTTTTTGATGAGAGAATTTTTCTTTCTCTTGTGGAAACGTTATGTATGCAGGAGTGAATATGCAAGATGGGTCTGATCAGTAGAGTATTCCATTCTCCAAGTTCAACTGTCACTGAATATATGTGGATATATATATTTATGACATTCTCTCATTATCTTAGCACTTATCATCCATTCAGCAAATACTTATTGAGGCTTTTTTCATGTGTTAGTTTCTGATATATTATAGTGATTCATTTTTTTCATATATTTGTTTTCATATTCTTTTCCACTATGGGTTTTTGTATGATAGTGAATATAGTTCCCTGTGGTGTACAATAGGACTTTGTTCATCTATTTATTTTCTATATATCTGTCTCATCCCTTCCTAGCCAGATTAAAAATTACCAAAGGCAGTGGTCATGTCTCATATTCTTGATTTACTCTCATTAAGAAAAGTACTTTATACATAGTATTTAGTGTATTCACTAAACTCCAATTGAAACCGTATTTCAAATCTGGTAAAACTCTGCATGTACATCTTTCCTTTAAAAAAAAAAATCTCTGATTCACATGGTTGATCCATGAATATTCTTCTGAACTCCTAGAGTATTGGCTTTCAAGGTGTCTGTTTATTTTTATGCAGTTACTAAACACCAATTACTGGGTGGGATGGGATGGGAGATAGAAAGTAGGTTCAAATATACCTATGGCTGATTCATGTTGATATATGGCAGAAACCAACACAAGATTGTAAAGCAATTATCCTCCAATTAAAAATAAATACATTAAAATATATTTTTTAAAAAAGCCACCAATTACCATAACACATAAAGGGAGTAAACAGACCAATGAGAAAAAGGCCCATAAAAAATTTTTTTAAAGAATGTCAGGTTACATACTACTTTCACTTTATGAGTGACTTCTCTTGCCTGCTCAAAGAATACCTTCATGCCTTTAAAAAAGTGTTATTCCAAGAACATAGTAGAATGTCATACAACTGTGACTACTCAGTGAATATTTACTGATCAATGTGGTAAAGTTGAGCCGGAAAAGCTAATTGCAGAATTAGAAACAAGGCCCAATTACTCATCTCTAGATTGTATTTTTTGATGTAATGAAGATTTTAGTGCACTCCTATTCCTGGTTATGGTATTTTCCAAGAGGAGTCCACAAGACTGCATTAGAATATGGATCTTTAAGATAGGTAAGCATTGTCCCCTCAATCCAAGAGTAACCTTCTGAAATACTGACTAGTACATTCTAATAGTGCAAAGTGATCAAAAAAGTAGACTGGCGCCAACCCTTCTCCTTGATGGTTCCCGTACTTCTTGACAATCTTTCTGCCAAAACCCTTCAGTAAATCACCATCTTGGCAGTATAAACCTAATTTGCCAGATATGCCAAGATATGTTTGAATCCCATTGGTGGACAGAAAAGTTTGTCTCAAGCTGTGACTCTGTTAAATATCTGAATATCTTTATAAAATTTGATACCAAAGTAATATTCCAGCAACAGTAATGAAAAATTTAATGTAAGAAAAAACTTTCAGAAAACCAACAAATGAATAAAACTAATGTTTTTATTCTGACAGTTCCTCAGAGTCCTTCACCATATGCAAATATAAAGTTGTAATTATAATGGTTATAATTAGGTTTCACTTTTACAATTGTAATCATATTGCTCATTTTGCTAGCATTTCAGTTCAGTTCAGTCGCTCAGTCGTGTCCGACTCTTTGCGACCTCATGAATCACAGCACGCCAGGCCTCCCTGTCCATCACCAACTCCCAGAGTTCACTCAGACTCACGGCCATCGAGTCAGTGATGCCATCCAGCCATCTCATCCTCTGTCGTCTCCTCCTCCTGCCCCCAATCCCTCCCAGCATCAGTCTTTTCCAATGAGTCAATCTTCGCATGAGGTGGCCAAAGTACTGGAGTTTCAGTTTTAGCATCATTCCTTCCAAAGAAATCCCAGGGCTGATCTCCTTCAGAATGCATTGGTTGGATCTCCTTGCAGTCCAAGGGACTCTCAAGAGTCTTTAGCAAGTTCCTATTATGTGCACAGCATCGACTGATATCAAGAGAAATGCTTTACATTTTCACATAATTCATTCAAGTGGAAAGAAAGATATAAAGGTAAACTGTCTTCTGGCAACTCCTGTTGATGAATTTTTCACTTGATCATTCCCCTGGTGCTTAGAAGTACTTTACTTTAACTCCTCTCATGCTAGATTAAAAGCTTAACCTCCACAGAATAGTCTACTTACATAGAGTTCCAGCTGACTTGACCCTATAAGAGATTTGTTTTTAAATTCTGAAGGAACCCATAACCTTTGTCCTTGAAAATATATTTAAAAGTACACTTGAACAGACTATAGCTAGTTTTAAAAACATGCGAAGTGGTTTCCCACCATATCTGGTACAGTTCTGGGCACACATTTCAGTTCAGTTCCTCAGTTGTATTTGACTCTTTGCAACCCCATGGACTGCAGCACGCCAGGCTTCCCTGTCCATCACCAACTCTCAGAGCTTGCTCAGACTCATATCCTTTGAGTCGGTGATGCCATCTAATCATCTCATCCTCTGTCATCCCCTTCTCCTCCCACCTTCGATCTTTCCCAACATCAACATCTTTTCAAATGAGTCAGTTCTTTGCATCAGGTGGTCAGTGTACTGGAGCTTCAGCATCAGTCCTTCCAATGAATATTGATTTCCTTTAGGATTGACTGGTTTAGGAGCTCCTTGCTGTCCAAGGGACTCTTAAGAGTCTTTGCCAACACCACAGTCCAAAAGCATCAATTCTTTGGTGTTCAGCTTTCTTTAGAGTCCAATTCTCACATCCATACATGACTACTGGAAAAACCATAGCTTTGACTATGTGGACCTTTGTTGGCAAAGGAATGACTCTGCTTTTTAATATGCTGTCTAGGTTGGTCATAGCTTTTCTTCCAAGGAGCAAGTGTCTCTTTATTTCATGGCTGCAGTCACCATCTGCAGTGATCTTGGAGCCCAAGAAAATAAAGTCTGTCACTGTTTCCATTGTTTCCTCATCCATTTGCCATGAAGTGATGGGACCAGATGCCATGATCTTTGTTTTTTGAATGTTGAGTTTTAAGCCAGCTTTTTCACTATCCTCTTTCACTGTCAACAAGAAGTTCTTAGGTTCTTCTTTGCTTTGCTAAGTGTGGTGTTATTTGCGTATCTGAGGTTATTGATATTTCTCCCAGCAATCTTGATTCCAGCTTGTGCTTCATCCAGCCCAGCATTTCTCATGATGTACTCTGCATAGAAGTTAAATAAGCGGGGCGACAATATATAGCCTTGATGTCCTCCTTTTCCTATTTGGAACCAGTCTGTTGTTTCATGTCCAGTTCTAACTGTTGCTTCCTGACCAGCATAAAGATTTCTCAAGAGGCAGGTCAGGTGGTCTGGTATTCCCATCTCTTTAAGAATTTTCCACAGTTTATTGTGATCCACACAAACGATTTGGCATAGTCAATAAAGCAGAAATAGATGTTTTCTGGAACTCTTCGTTTTTCAATGATCCAGTGGATGTTGGCTGGATTTGATCTTTGGTTCCTCTGCCTTTTCTAAAACCAGCTTGAACATCTGGAAGTTTACAGTTCATGTATTGTTGAAACCTCGCTTGGAGAATTTTGAGCATGACTTTACTAGTGTGTGAGATAAGTGCAATTGTGTGGTTAGTTTGAGCATTTTTTGGTATTGCCTTTCTTAGGGATTAGAATGAGAAGTGACCTTTACCAGTTCTGTGGCCACTGCTGAGTTTTCCAAATTTGCTGGCATATTGAGTGAAGCACTTTAGCAGCATCATGTTTTAGGATTTGAAATAGCTCAACTGGAATTCCATCACCTCCACTAGTTTTGTTCATAGTGATGCTTCTCAAGCCCCACTTGACTTCACATTCCAAGATGTCTGGCTCTAGGTGAGTGATCACACCGTCATGATTATCTGGGTCATGAAGATGTTTTTTGTACAGTTCTGTGTATTCTTGCCACCTCGTCTTAATATCTTCTGCTTCTGTTAGGTCCATACCATTTCTGTCCTTTATTGAGCCCATCTTCGTATGAAATGTTCCCTTGGTATCTCTAATTTTCTTGAAAAGATCTCTAGTCTTTTCCATTCTATTGTTTTCCTCTATTTCTTTGCAATGATCACCAAGGAAGGCTTTCTTATCTCTCCTTGCTATTCTCTGGAACTCTGCATTCAAATGGGTATATCTTTCCTTTTCTCCTTTGCTTTTTGCTTCCCTTCTTTTCACAGCTATTTGTAAGACCTCCTCAGACAGCCATTTTGCCTCCTTGCATTTCTTTTTCTTGGGGATGGTCTTGCTCCCTGTCTCCTGTACAATGTCACGAACCTCCGTCCATAGTTTTTCAGGCACTCTATCAGATCTAGTTCCTCAAACTTATTTGTCACTTTCACTGTATAATTGTTAGGGGTTTGATTTAGGTCATACTTGAATGGTCTAGTACTTTTCCCTACTTTCTTCAATTTAAGCCTGAATTTGGCAGCAAGGAATTCATGATCTGAGCCACAGTCAGCTCCCAGTCTTGTTTCTGCTGACTGTATAGAGCTTCTCCATCTTTGGCTGCAAAGAATATAATCAATCTGATTTCAGTGTTGACCATCTGGTGATGTCCATGTGTAGAGTCTTCTCTTGTGTTGGAAAAAGGTGTTTGCTATGACCAAAGGCTTTGGTATAGTCAATAAAGCAAAAATAGATTTTTTTTTTCTGGAACTCTCTTGCTTTTTTATGATCCAGTGGACACTGGCAATTTGATTTCTCGTTCCTTTGCCTTTTCTAAACCCAGCTTGAACATCTGGAAGTTCTTGGTTCACGTACTGTTGAAGCCTAGCTTGGAGAATTTTGAGCATTACTTTGCTAGCATGTGAGATGAGTGCAATTATGTGGTAGTTTGAACATTGTTTAGCATTGCTTTCTTTGGGATTGGAATGAAAAGTGACCTTTTCCAGTCCTGTGGCCACTACTGAGTTTTTCAAATTTGCTGGCATGTTAAGTGTAGCACTTAACAGCATCATCTTTTTGGGCTTGAAATAGCTCAGCTGGGTACACAGTAATGGAGTCAGGATATTCAGTATTGCCTTTCATTTGTTTTCCGACAGAAATAAACAAGATTTATAAAAATTTTATAGAACCACAGTCAAAGTATTTATGATAAAATTTGGAATAACTGGATCACTTTTGATAAGAATTTACAGTTTTACATGAAAACTGTACTAAAATTGTAAAGAAATAATTTGAGAAAGTAGAAGAGTACTGATAAGAGGAGGTACTCAGCTGTCTCAGACATGATTCCTTAAAAAGGAAAAAAAATCTGTTATTGACCTTCCTAAAAAAGTAAGATTTAGGGTTCTTTTTCCTAAGTTATTACTTTTATCTTCAACTACTGGGTACTACCAATACATATACAATATAAATTATAAAAATAACAATAGGCACAGTGAAATATTAATGGATTTACAAAACTGAGCTATAAGTCCTCTCTGCCAAGAATCCTTGCTGGTCTGATTTGTGGTACTTCCTACTACTGTCTGATCTGGATGTTATACAGGAACACACATACTTAACTGCTTTGTGCATTCTCTCCCATCCCCTTTCAGAATTCCACCCCACAGGACACAGGAATGAAGTCAGAACAATGATGCATCTTGATGGCCACAAGTCAGATAAAAACTGTGGCCTGAGGAAGAGGCTCTCTCTGCATTCTGGATTCCTTCTTAAATAATCCACAGGACTTGATTTCTCTTCAAGTCTTTCCCTCTATTCCAAGTTAAGCTATTCAATAGCCAAGAAACAGAAGGACAATTTTCTTGTAACTTTCACACTCACCATCAACCAGATATAAAGAACTAAAGATTTTTGTTGTATTCTGAGATGTGAGTCCTATTTCTATGTGAAAAAGAAAGTATGACCCATTTTTGATTTACTGCTGGCTAATGAAGGACAGGGAAGCTGGCATGAGGCAGTTCATAGGGTCGCGAAGAGTCGGCACGACTTAGTGACTGAACAACAATGAGTTCTTAAAGTATTTGCTTCAACTGAGAATTTTGCAGACCCTTATTTAATTCATCTAATGCACACGGTTGAATTACCTAGAACATTGTAAAGAGGTATACTTAAGTCAAAGCATTCGATCAATACATATTATTTTCAATTCATGTGAATTCACTTGCCCAATTCAATGTGGAAATATATACACTCTTGTCTAAAGAAGCTCTTTCTTAAGATTGTGAATAGAAATGGAGTGAAAGAAAGAAAACTGAAACAGTTCAAGGTAATCTAATCAGTTATAATGTATTAATCACATGATTATACCCTCTCTGGAGCAAAAGTGTGACAAGCATAAAAAACTAAAAGCATTCATTGAGGGTTTTCTTCCTTTTTAATAGTATGTTCCTTTTACATGTTAAAATTACTTACATGATCTATCAAAGGCTTGATCATGAAACTTATAATACAACCAGAGTCTACTTCATAGTAGCAATGTTTCAAACACTATACCTTTTCAAGTAGTCCTCTATTTTCCCTTTAGGGCATCCCTCATTGGTTATAAAGGATTCCCTGGTGGCTCAGGTGGTGAAGAATCTGCCTGCAATGCAGGAGACCTATGTTCAATCCCAGGGTCAGAAAGATCCCCTGGAGAAGGAAATGGCAGCCCACTCCAGTATTCTTGACTAGAGAATCCTATGGACACAGGAGCCTGTCAGGCTATAGTCTATGGGGTCCCAGAGTCGGATACAACTCAGCAACTATCACTCACTCTCTTGTTGGTTATAAGCATGACCAAATATGCTGTCTTGTTACCATGGGCACATTTTAAGCAATGGAAAAAAACTACAATGTATGTTATCTCAGAGGCTCTCCTGCAGTGACAATGTCTTATACCTGCTTAAATACCTCCCATAATTCTGCAATGTCTACAAGACAAAGCTCAAATTTCCTGGTGTAACATTCAATGCTTTTTCAAATCTGGCCCCAAACCACCTATTAACCTTTATCTTTCATTATTCTCCTCTATCAGCTTCTCTTTTAGCCAAACTGGTTTTCCTAAAGTCAAATGAAGAGACTTACACTGTCCTTAATCGCTCTGACACCTTGACCAACTTACATTTACTAAGAAGGGGATTTGTCTGATGGGTTGGAGATGAAGTGGTAGGAAATAATTTACTTCCTCTCTATTTCATTTCCAAATCCTACTACTAATCCTTTAAGTTTCACTTTAGATCAAAGTGTCCTTCGTTTACTTGTTATATTTAGGACAGCAGGAGCAATTCATTGAGCCTCAAGTAACAACCATATTGCTTCCCAGGTGGTGCAGTGGTAAAGAATCTGCCTACCAATGCAGGAGATGCAAGAGATGCAGATTCAATCCTTGGGTTGGGAAGATCCCCTGGAGGAGGAAATGGCAACCCACTTCAATACTCTTGCCTGGAAAATCCCATGGACAGAGGAGCCTAGTGGGCTATAGTCCATTGGGTCACAAAGAGTCAGACATGACAGAGCATGCACTCACCTCCCAAACAAGTTATATTAGCAAATTAAGTTCCGCCTTTTTTTTTAATGGACTCAAGTGTTATCTAAAATAATTATTTATTTAGCTTTTCATGAGGTTGTTTCACCAGAGGATAAGCTCCTTAAGGGCACAGAGCCACTCAGGTGGCTCATGTACTTCTTTGTATCAGGTGCCTAGCAGATGTCTTGCATATAATGAATATTGCCTAGTCTTATTAATACAGTTTAACTTATTCTACAAAGGATTATCAGTAAAAATGTTTAGTGTTGAAACGGTTGCTGAGAAATTTGGAATTTTTGTTAAGAATTCCATATAAAGAGAGACTTTCTGAGGAATATGTGAATCACAGTGAAGAAATGAGTTACTGGGGAGTCAATTTCCTTTTAAGGGCTTCCCAGGTGGTGCTAGTAGTAAAGAACCCACCTGCCAATGCAGGAGCATAAGAGACGTGGGTTCAATCCCTAGGCCAGGAAGATCCCCTGGAGAAGGGCATGACAACCTACTCTACTATTCTTGCCTGGAGAATCCCATGGACAGAGGAACCTGGAAGGCTACAGCCCATGGGGTGGCAAACAGTTGGACGCAACTGAAGTGACTCAGCATGCACAATGTATTTTTAAAACCAAATAAACATTAATTTCAGCTCAGTTGCTCAGTCGTGTCAGACTCTTTGCAACCCCTTGGACTGCAGCATGCCAGGCTTCCCTGTCCATCACCAAATCCCAGACCTTGCTCAAACTCAAGTTCACTGAGTCGGTGATGCCATCCAACCATCTCATCCTGTCGTCCCCTTCTCTTCCTACCTTCAATCTTTCCCAGCATCAGCATCTTTTCAAATGAGTCAGTTCTTGCATCAGGTGGCCAAAGTATTGGAGCTTTAGCATCAGTCCTTCCAA
Source organism: Oryx dammah (assembly GCF_014754425.2). NCBI lineage: Eukaryota > Metazoa > Chordata > Mammalia > Artiodactyla > Bovidae > Oryx > Oryx dammah. The sequence continues at coordinate 91,761,985 of NW_024070186.1, forward strand.
CGAACATTCAGGACTGATTTCCTTTAGAATTGATTGGTTGGATCTCCTTGCAGTCCAAGGGACTCTCAAGAGTCTTCTCCAACACCACAGTTCAAAAGCATCAATTCTTTGATGCTCAGCTTTCTTTATAGTCCCACTCTCCCATCCATACATGATTACTGGAAAAACCATAGTTTTGACTAGACGGACCTTTGTTGGCAAAGTAATGCCTCTGCTTTTTAATATGCTGTCTAGGTTGGTCATAACTTTTCTCCTAAGGAGTAAGTGTCCTTTAATTTCATGGCTGCAGTCACCATCTGCAGTGATTTTGGAGCCCATAAAAATAAAGTCTCTCACTGTTTCCCCATCTAATTGCCATGAAGTGATGGGACTGGATGCCATGATCTTAGTTTTCTGAATGTTGAGCTTTAAGCCAGCTTTTTCACTCTCCTCTTTCACTTTCATCAAGAGGCTCTTTAGTTCTTCTTTGCTTTCTGCCGTAAGGGTGGTATCATCTGCATATCTGAGGTTATTGATAACTTCTCCCAGCAATTTTGATTCTAGCTTGTGCTGGAATTTCACATAATATACCCTGCATATCAGTTAAATAAGCAAGGTGACAATATACAGCCTTGACAAACTCCTTTCCTGATTTGGAACCAGTCTACTGTTCCATGTCCAGTTCTAACTGTTGCTTCTTGACCTGCATGTGGATTTCTCAGGAGGCAGGTAAGGTGGTCTGGTATTCCCATCTCTTTAAGAATTTTCCACAGTGGAAAGTTCTGACAAAATGTGCAGAGTTCTGACAAAATGTTGTCCACTGGAGAAAGGAATAGCAAACCACTTCAGTATTCTTGCCTTGAAAACACCACGAACAGTATGAAAAGGCAAAACGACACTGAAAGATGAACTCCCTGGGTCAGTAGGTGCCCAATACACTATTGGAGATCAGTGTAGAAATAACTCCAGAAAATATGACAAGCCAGAGCCAAAGCAAAAACAACGCCCAGTAGTGGATGTGACTGGTGATGGAACTAAAGTCCAATGCTGCAAACAGCAATATTGCATTGGAACCTGGAACGTTAGGTCCATGAATCAAGGCTAATTGGAAGTAGTCAAACAGGAGATGACAAGAGTGAACATTGACATTTTAGGAATCAGTGAACTAAAATGGACTGGAATGGGTGAATTTAACTCAGATGAGATCCAACCAGTCCATTCTGAAGATCAACCCTGGGATTTCTTTGGAAGGAATGATGCTGAAGCTGAAACTCCAGTACTTTGGCCACCTTATGAGAAGAGTTGACTCACTAGAAAAGACTCAGATGCTGGGAGGGTTGGGGGCAGGAGGAGAAAGGGACGACCGAGCATGAGATGGCTGGATGGCGTCACGGACTTGATGGACATGAGTCTGAGTGAACTCCGGGAGATGGTGATGAACAGGGAGGCCTGGCGTGCTGCGATTCATGGGGTCGCAAAGAGTCGGACACGACCGAGCGACTGAACTGAACTGAACTCAGATGGCCATTATATCTACTACTGTGGGCAAGATCCCTTGGAAGAAATGGAGTAGCCATCATAGTCAACAAAAGAGTCCAAAATGCAGTAATTGTATTACAATCTCAAAAATGACAGAAGATTTCTGTTTGTTTCTAAGGCAAACAATTCAGTATCACAGTAATCCAAGTCTACGCCCTGACCAGTAATGCTGAAGAAGCTGAAGTTGAATAGTTCTATGAAGACCTACAAGACCTTCTAGAACTAACACCCAAAAAAGATGTCCTTTTCATTATAGCGGACTGGAAAGCAAAAGAAGGAAGTCAAGAAACACCTGGAGTAACAGGCAAGTTTGGCCTTGGAGTATAAAATGAAGCAGGTCAAAAGCTAACAGAGTTTTGCCAAGAGAACACACTGGTCATAGCAAACACCCTCTTGCAACAACACAGGAGAAGACTCTATACATGGACATCACCAGATGGTCAATACCGAAATCAGATTGATTATATTCTTTGCAGTCAAAGAGGAAAAGCTCTATACAGTCAGCAAAAACAAGACCAGGAACTGACTGTGGCTCACATCATGGACTCCTTATTGCAAAATCCAGACTTAAATTGAAGAAAGTAGGGAAAAGCACTAGACCATTCTATGACCTACATCAAATCTCTAACGATTATACAGCAGAAGTGACAAATAGATTCTAGGGATTAGATCTGATAGAGTGCCTGAAGAACTGTGGATGCAGGTTTGTAACACTGTACAGGAGGCAGTGATCAAGACCATCCCCAAGAAAAAGAAATGCAAAAAAGCAAAATGGTTGTCTGAGGAGGCCTTACAAATAGCTGAGAAAAGAAGAAAAGCAAAAGACAAAAGAGAAAAGGAAAGATATACCTATCTGAATGCAGGGCTCCAAAGAATAGCAAAAAGAAATAAGAAAGCATTCCTAAAGTGCAATGCAAAGAAATAGAGGAAAACAATAGAATGGAAAAAACTAGAGATGTCTTCAAGAAAATGAGAGATACCAAGGGAATATTTCATGCAAAGATGGGCACAATAAAGGATAGAAATGGTATGGACCTAACAGAAGCAGAAGACATTAAGAAGAGGTGGCAAGAATGCACAGAAGATCTTCATAATCCAGATAATCATGATGGTGTGATCGCTCACCTAGAGCCATACATCCTGGAATGCAGTCAGGTGGGCCTTAGGAAGCATCACTATGACCAAAGCTAGTAGAGGGAATTCCAGTTGAACTATTTCAAATCCTAAAAGATGATGCTGTGAAAAGTGTTACAAATTTGGAAAACACAGCAGTGGCAAAGGTCACTTTTCATCCCAATCCCATTCTTATCCCAAAGAAGGCAATGCCAAAGAATGTTCAAACTATCACATAACTGCACTCATCTCACACACTAGCAAAGTAATGCTCAAAATTCTCCAAGCCAGGCTTCAACAGTATGTGAAAGACGAACTTCCAGTTGTTCAAGCTGGTTTTAGAAAAGGCAGAGGAACCAGAGATCAAACTGCCAACATCTGTTGGATCATTGAAAAAACCAAGAGAGTTCTGGAAAAACATCTACTTCTGCTTTATTGACTATGTCAAAGCTTTTGACTGTGTGGGTCACAATAACTGTAGAAAATTTATTGTAAAAATGAAATGAAAACATTTAAAGTGAATATTTTCATTTGTAATGAAATATGCCAATGTATTAACAAAATTATTCTGATTTTTGTCTTCCTTCTCAATCTTGACCAAAATGTTCATATATTTTGCAGAATTGGAAATATGGTAACATACAATCTGAAGTTCTGTATTTAAAAATTAGTATTGTTTGAGTTGCTCCTAGTCTTTGTATTTATTCTTTTTTCTGGTTGCATAATATGGATTTCATAGAACGTAATTTACTTAACTATACCTTTACTATCTGAAACTGTTTCCCTTTCTGTTCATCCAGATCTTTTCTGCCACATAATTTCAAACTACTCCAGCTCTCTCAATACCTTGATACATACATTTCTGCCACTGCATAATTTCTTTTTGCCTAAAATGTTCTTCCCTTCCATAATCTAAAAAAAAGAATTTTTGTTTAGAACAGTGGTCTACAAACTTTTTTGTTCTTCTACTCTACTAGTAAAATATTGTAATATCAGCCCTCAAATATTATGCCTGTTTATAAAACATGTGGTCCTCTCCAGCACCACAAAACAGATTTATAAAACATCTGGTTTTCTCCAGCACCACAGTTCGAAAGCATCAATTCTTCAGCACTCATACTTTTTTATGGTCACATCTGTACGTGTCTAGTGGAAAAACCATAGCTTTAACTATATGGACCTTTGTTGGCAAAGTGATGTCTCTGCTTTTTAATATGCTGTCTAGGTTTGTCATAGCTTTTTTTTAAAAGAGTAAGAACCTTTTAATTTTGTGACTGTAGTCACTGTCTGCAGTGATTTTGAATCCCAAGAAACTAAAACCTGTCACTGTTTCCACTTTTTCCTCTTCTATTTGTCATGAAGTGATGGGACTAGATGCCATGATCTTAGTTTTCTGAATTTTGAGTTTAAAAAAAAATTTATTTAATTGGAGGCTAGTTACAATATTGTAGTGGTTTTTGCCATACATTGACATGTACAGCCATGGGTATACATGTGTTCCCCATGAATTCTGAGTTTTAAACAGCTTTTCCCACTGTCTCCTTTCACCCTCATCAAGAGGCTCTTTAGTCCTCTGTTTTCTGCCACTAGAGTGGTATCATCTGCATATCTGAGGTTGCTGATATTTCTCTTGGCAATTTTGATTGCAGCTTGTGATTCATTCAGCCTGGCATTTCACATCAATAGGTTAAAATCAATAATGAGCTAATGAACTTTGGCAAGATACAGACCTGAAATTTTTGGTCTCAGGAATTTTTGAAATATGAAGTTAACTATCCACTTGTTTTTGTCAAAGGTTACCCTAAGTATGATTGAGATGTAGCTTATGCCAGTGTGACATCTTCACAATTACCAAAACATTGAAAGACTATGTTCTTGGAGAGTTAATAATTTGATGGTGGGGTGAGGGTGTTAGAAGAATAAAAAGTTTAGGGCCTTAAATAAAGTAAAAATTGTTTTTAAATATTTTCATTATTACTATAATAATTTATATGTAACTTCATATTGGCATTAGCTACACCTCATACCTAGGGTAGCCTTTGACTAAAAATCAGTGGATAGTATCTTCATATTTCAAAAATTCTTGAGAATTTCAAAAATTTCAGGCCTGTGTCTTGTCAAATTTGATTAGCTCATTATTAACTTTAACCTAATGATTTTATTGATGCGACTGATATAGAGTTCCCACTGAGAGTAGAATGTCAGCTTTGCCTTTTGTTTGTTCACTTATCTATACTTTATTTGTAGAAAATCATTTTCAATGCATGAGAGTCAAGTTAGTTAAAAGTCAAATAATAGGACTTGAAATCCAATTAATTAAGCACAAGTGGAGCCTGGTGGGCTGCTGTCTATGGGGTCGCACAGAGTTGGACACGACTGAAGCGACTTAGCAGCAGCAAAGTGTCATATGTTGCTGAAAAATTTAAAAAGCAGGAGCATACATCATATTCACAGTCCCTTCTAGGCTGTGGATTCATCTCCTGTATTGCTTCCCTGTATTATGGACCATGTGACACCTCTTCCTTTGATGTAGGGACTGAGGAGAGGGCATTAGTGTCTACCAGTAAATTAACCATTAAAAAAGTAATTTCTTACTTTTAAAGATAAAAATAAGATCTAGTAGTTCCAGCATTCCAAAGGATCACCCTATATAACCTCTGGGTATATACAGTCAACTTTGGGGACCAGTCATTTAAATCCAGCTTGGAAAATGATCTCTGAGCCACTTTTCTTCCATAGTTGTTCAGATGACATTATGTTCTCTGTTTACACATCTCCACTCTATAAGAGCTCCTCTAAGACTGGAGCAAGACAGTCACCTCTGAATGACTTTTACTCATCCTCACACTCCCATATTCCTAAAATTTGGCACAGCATCCTATAAATCAAATTGATTTAACCACACTGAGCAGTTTCACAGTGCTACTTCTTTTCTTTGGTTCTTTTGCAGTCTTATCTTTGTTTTCTCTTTTTAAGTATTTTGTTTCTTATGTAACAGTGGAAAATGAAGACAATACTGGAAAGCATTAATACAATAAGCATCATCCAAAATGCCATCAAAATTAGTATTTCTAGACTTCTGTGTGTGGGCAGACACACACGCATGCTGTTTTACATAATTGGGATAAACAATGTTATTTGTTGATGGAAGACAGAGAAATCTAGTATTAACAGAAAGAGACTGGATCAAATATACTTGGCTATAGATTTCATCCAGCGCTGCCATTTTTTAATTGTGTGACCTTGTGCAATGTATCTATTGCTCATTTACCCCACATCTGTTAACAGGAGTTAATAATGCCTGTCTCTTGAGGTTTAGGGAAGCACTGAACAGGCATTCAGTAAATGCACATTTATTTTTCCTTCCTCTTAATCTTCACATTGACCTTGATACTGGAAGGCTTTCCTAGGGTTTATTACTAAACAACTTCTGTATCTCATAGTATCTGAGTGCAAGTATCTAGAGCAGAGACCATACTTATTAAATTTTGAAAACCAGCACCCAACATCATTTAGGTATTTAATATACGTTGGCTAAGTAAAGGAGATCCTAGGAGTTTGCTTGTGGGCTTCTGTGTGAACTGACAGGCCCTAGGTTCATCTAAATAAACAGCATCTCATATTCTATTTGCTATCCTCATTATTACACCTGCCTATATTTTCTTCTAGTTTCAGTTAAAAAAGTAGCTAAGTTATTCTGAGCAAGACATCTATAGTTTCCTCATCTGTAAAAACAGAATAATAGTTCCATAATGGTACTATGTAAACTTAACATATTGTACAAATATTATTATTACTCTAGAACCCAGTTCATTGTGCATTTTATCCTTTGGACAGACTTACCCACCTCCTCCCCCCAACTACAATACTCACTTGTTCTGTGTCACTCAGCTTTCTTGTATCTTTTTCTAGCCCTCTGGTTTGTTACTTTGGCTCAGAATCACTGATCTCTCCAAGGGACCAACTGATGAGCCCTAACAGAACTCAAAGCACACACAGTTGAAGACATAAGGCTTAGACTTTAAGATAAAGCAAGACCAGGGAAGCTGAGGACTGTGTTTGAGAGAAGTACAAGGAACCTGAATCCTAGGTCTGCTTACTTTAGCTCTGTGGACCTTAGGTAAGTCAGTATATATTTCCGACCTTCAGTTTCCTTAAAGTGGAGGTGATAACAGTACTTATATCATATGATTATAATCTGAGATAGCATGTGTGAAACACTTAAGAACAGTGTCTGGCACATTATAAACACATAAATATTAAAATTACTATAAACTGATAAGTGGTTAACAGCAAGTGAGAAGGTAGAGTAAGTTTGAAAGGTCAGAGAATCATTGAATGTTACTTTCAGTGATACTGTATTTTCTCATAAATTTCTCCCCTCCTTATGTCCTAATTCTAAATTGAACTACTTTTTGTTTTCCTATAAGACTCACCTCCCCACCCCATCCCCCGATCAGATTTTTTCTAAAGTGTCAGTTCAAAATATTTGAAGGCAGCAACAGTAGAGCTACTAATCATAACCTCAAGGTAGACTATTTTTGTACTTTATTATATACAATACAATAGCTGTTTCCAATTTGTATAACCTAAACACTTGTCATTCAGCTTCCTGCCAGTGTAACTGGGAGTTGAGATGGGGAGTAAAGAAGGCAGGATTTCTAGCTTTAACCTCACAGCAGTTTAGGGACTAGTGGCAAAGGTCTACATGGTAGTTTGCAGGGAGAGGCAACAATCATTTGACAAAGTTGCCATGCACTGAGTTTGCTTTCAACATTCTTTACCCTTCTCCATGACATCCAGAGACCTCATATTCTGTCTTCACTACAAAGAACAAGAGCTTCTACCACTCCTGGACTATCAAAAACCTATATCCAGATTTGAGATTACAAATTGATTGCAGGTTGGTCACATCTAGCCTGGAATGTTTTTAGTTTGGCCTGCAGAGTTTGGAAATATTGGTGTAAAAATCGAGAGATTTCATCAAAAATCGTGCTTTATAAGGGTTTCTCCTGGCGGGGATTGGGGGAAGGGGACAGAGTATCTCAGACCACTGTATCCACATTCTTCAGGGCAACAATCTGCTGGAGCCAAACAGCTGCTCCTTTCAGTTACAGCACAGACACTCCAATTTGCCACGTTGCCTGTCACTCCCCATTGTCTACACCAGGCCAGTTTCACTCATTTACTTTACTTTTCTGGCCCCTAAAAACATTTGGGTTTGCAAACCCTATGTAGACCTTTCCTGTCCTCCATCAAATGTTACTCTGTTCTGTCCTAACTTCCTCATCAGTTTTCCAAAGCAATAGCTAGTTAACCTGATCAAGTAATTTTTATATGTGCTCGCTACAGATGGTATCTGAATGGAAAGGGATGACTCTGCAGGTGGAATTTACAGGCACCATGGGATTACAATTAGGATGGCAACTGTTCGTTTTACTTTTTCTGTAACCGTAACTCACTGTCCTTGGGCAAACCACAGGAATCTGAACACTGGCCTATGTGCGAAACCTACTTAAATAGTACTTTTATAGATCACCCTCGTTCCAAAAAACCAAAAACTATCAAGGGCTATTTTGGCTCCCTGTTGCCTCAGAGGCTTCGGATATCCGGCCTGACTGCACTTCCCCTCACCTGCTTTCAGGGGCCGTTCTGCACCGACCGGTCGCACCCCAGAAGGGCGCTCAGCCAGCATGAGCTCATTTCTCAGGGGCCTTTCTGGAAGGCCAGGCTTGGCAGCGCGCACGAGGGGCAGTCGCCCTCACTCTTATCAATGGCCTCCGCGACTGGGCGGGGCGCGGTCGCCCAGGGGCGCTGCCTCTCTAGAAGCTTTGTTCTCAGTTGAATGTCTGAAAAGTCGCACTCGGCCTGAGAAGCGCCCTGGATCTGTCTGACCGTTTCGGGGAAGACGCCCGTACTCGGGATGCGCTCTCCCGTTCGGACGGGAACGCCGGGCGCGCAGAATTAGCCCCGCCCCACCGAGAGCCTCCAGTGGGTGGGGAAAGCCCCTCAACCAGTTTGTTGGAGCAAGGGACCCAGCACCACCGACCACACCAGTTTCGCACCGCCTTGCGCTCCCTATATGCGGTTTGCACACCACCTGCGAGTAGCCGCAGGCGAGGCCGTCAGACCGTCCGCCACGACCCCAGTCGCGCTTCTCCCAGCTCCAGGGACTGCCGCCGGAGGCCGAAGGCCAATCATACTGCAGCTAGGTCTTGCGATTAGACAGCAGCGAGTGCAGATTGGCTACTGCTACGAGTTTCAGCCTCCCTCCCTTTCCCTTTTGCCCCGATTCCAGCTCCTGAGCTTCAGGCCAATGAGAAGGCGCTTTATAGACGCCCTCCCTTCGCTCTCTACTTCTTCCCACCTCGGCGAGGGAGGAGACGTCCTGACTGGCCAGATTGTCCTCGGAAGCCCCATTCCCTTCACCAATCACCGAGGGTGCTGCACTCCCAGCGGAGTTTCGGCCAATTACAAAGCGGCCACGGCGCCCAGCCGTGCGGTTTCGCCAGCGACTCCGGGCTTCACCGTCCTTAACTCTTCAAGCTTTTTCCGAGGGCCAGCGACTCTGATTGGTCACTGCCGAATTTCTCCTCCAGCCAGCCACAGAACAAGGCGAACCCACCTTTTCCTCGGTCGGCTATCTTCGGCATTTTCCGTCCTTGGGCGTGAATTTCCAGCGACACTTTCTGATTGGCTCTTCAGGTCGATCGGCTTTTTCCGGGAGGATCCGCAAACAAACGACATCCGTGATTGGTTCCGCTCGAGTTTCGGCTCCCCTGTCGAAGGGGGCGGACGCCCCGCTCGGCCGGCGATTCCCAGACGCCTCTTACGCGGGCGGCGGGGCGCTGGGCGGTGTAAGGCTGGGTGGGGGAGGAAGGAGGCGGAGGACGAGTAGGAGCGGGGAGGGGGAGTGGGGAAGAGCTAGGCGGCTGCGCAGACGGCACTCCTCACAGAGAGCAGCCCCCGACCCGGGCGAATGCGGGCTCGTGCTGCTGCTGCCGCCACCGCCGCCGCCGCTGCCCGGGCCGAGTGACAAAGGAAGGAAGGAAGGAAGGAAGCGAGGAGGAGCCGACTCCGCAGCCGCTGACAGGGCTCCGGACTGGGGGCAAAGCGCGGACACTTCCTGAGCGGGACTGTGCAGAAGCGAGGGGCGGGAGGGCGGCCGCGCTGGTGCCTTGGACGGGGGAGGGGGCCCCCGAGGGACGGAAGCGGTTGCCGGGTTCCCATGTCCCCGGCGTATGGGGAGCAGTCGAGGAGCCGCTGCCTGGGGTCTGAAGGGAGCTGCCTCCGCCGCCGCCGCCGCCATGGCCGCTGGATCCAGCCGCCGCCTGCAGCTGCTCCTGGCGCAATGAGGGGAAGAGCCGCCGCCACCGCCCGACTCTGACTGACTCGCAACCCCGCCGCCTTCCAGTTCGCCGGGCCCCCACCGTCAGCCCGCCGGATCCTTGCCGCTGACGGAACCGCAGCGTTTCCCGACGCATCTCCGAGCCACCCCTCCCTCTCCCTCCCTTCTTCCCATCCCCCCTTCTTTTCAAGCGTGAGACTCGTGATCCTTCCGCCGCTTCCCTTCTTCATTGACTCGGAAAAAAAATCCCCGAGGAAAATATAATATTCAGAGTACTTATTTTCAATCCAGTATTTGTCCCCGTTTCACGTGATATATATTTTTTAGGACCTCCCACCCATTTCTGCCCTCCAAGGAAAAGGAGGGGAAAGAATTGTATTTTTTTCCCAGCCCCGGATCGTGTATATGTTAAAAATCCGTACTGGCTGTCTTCAAGGAGAAATACATCGCTCGCTTTTTAAAATAGCTGTTCAAAAGGAGTGAAAAGGCAAGAGGACGAAGTCTTTCCTGTGGGAAAACTTAATGCTGCATTTATCATTAACCTAACACCCCAACATAAAACAAAAGGAAGAAAAGGAGGAAGGAAGGAAAAAAGGTGATTCGGAAAAAGAGTGATCATGTCAGGGCGGCCCAGAACCACCTCCTTTGCGGAGAGCTGCAAGCCAGTGCAGCAGCCTTCAGCTTTTGGCAGCATGAAAGTTAGCAGTGAGTATTGATTTTATTTTACACCCCTTCTCCACCTCCCCTTTGAATAAGAGACTTTGAAATACCAGGATCTTAAAATACGAGACCTGCTGATAAAACAGAGGTAATGGGAAAGGGCAAAAACCTGTCTTCAGTCAAGGATGAGGCAGCTTCCTTTTTTCCTCCTCCCATATCCCTTCTCCGGCCTCATTAACCTTGAATCGGGGGAATGTGATTTTTATTTGGATGATTCCGTCTGAAACTTAGTTCTTTTCTTACAGTTTTCTAGCAATTGATAGTCAACTATTAAGTGGCTGAGTGTTTCCACCTTAAAATAGTGATGGAAGTGTTTACTTGCTCATCCTTTTGATTAAAGCGAAGGACAAGACTCATAAACCATTATGTGCTTTTCCAGAGTGTGTCTTTTGGAATGAGGGATAGTTTAGTTCGCTCAGGTCTCGAGGGTTACCACAGTTTTGTATAATTAATGGAAGAGGTGAATGTCACCGTCCCCTAACATTTCTTTCTTGCTTGTGTGACTATGCAAAGTGTTTGTTCTTAATCCAGAGATGAACTTGCTAAGTAACCACATTTCGGTTTGAAGGCGAGCTTTGATTCGTCTCTTTAGAAGGGACGGGTGCCGCTGATAGATACTCAGTAGTATCTCAACATGCATTGTTCTAAATTGGATACGTGGTTTAATATGTTATCTCTTAACCTTACCGTTTTGACATTGCCAATCTACCACTATAGAGTTAATGTTTAATCAAAAGGTAACTTGAAAGTAGGTCCGAGTTTTGAATGGGGCTTGTATTGTCATGTTGCCAAATAGTAAGCTGAATGTTAATTGTCACTGACTCATCATTAAAGTTCAGCTTTGGGGTGCCATTGCTTTCAGTACTTGATAAATGATCTAGAGTTCAGGTGTTCCTTCTTAGGACTACTTACAATACTCTTGCATTGTTTTCCTTTCGAATTCAGATAAGACTATGAAGTTAGAAGAATATGGATTTGGACTTTATCATCACAGGTTTTGCAGAAGGTTGTGGTCCCAGATTTAATAGGGGTATTTGGGCTTTGTTCAAGGTTGTTGCTGGACGTCTATACTCTCTTCCCAGATTTGTGCTCAAAAAGTCTATTTTGAGTGTTTGGTATACTCAGTATCCAGTGTTTTAATGTATCTCTAGTAATGGATATGTTTATGTGATATTTAATTTCAGTTTATTTAAACATACTTAAAGAATTTGACAAAAATATCTGTATTATAGTTTCCTTATTCCTTCAGAAAGGGGCATGAATGAGGGCAAAGAAAAACTGGTTTACTGCTTAGAAGAAGGAGAGAATTGAATTGAGATTTTTTTTAAAAAAAGGTATATGCTGTTATGTGAAATTGATTATAAAATGAACACTCTTACTTGAACTCAGGATTTCAATTCATGGTGGCTTTTGGAACTTGTCTGAAACAGGGTAGTCTAAGGTAATAGCTGAATGGGAGATTATTTTTGAGAGTTAAATTTTTTTTTGGTGACTAGCTAGTTCAGAATGCAGAGTATGTGAAGAGGGAAGCTGATGATGCATCTTTCAGGGAATGGTCAAGCTTTCTAAGCACTTCATGGGGTCATTTGAGAGGAATATTTTAAAATTCTGGGGTAATTTTCAGCTATGATGAAGCAAATCTTATAATAGCTCCTTAAGAGCCTCTTGTGGTACTGGAGTGTTAGGATGTTTTTCATCTTGGTTTAAAGACCACTAGAAATCAATTTTAGGTAATTAGTTTATTCAGAGAGCAGAATGGGATACCTAATAATATTAAATTTGGGGACTTTTCATTTAGTTCACAGGATTTTCTTTGCATCCTGTGTGGATGTTGACTGAAGACAGAGTAACTCTTGCAAAGTGCAGGTTAAAATGTTGACTTTCTGTTACCATATAGGTCAGCTTAACATTTAAAAGGTTGGAGTTCAGTGTTGACTATGTGTTTTTGACAACCGTAACTTTAAATACATTTTGGAAGAAAGCCTTTGTTGGAATGCTGGTGTTCTAAGGGACCCCTGTTTAAGCGATAAGAAATTATAGTCCTTGACTTGAAAAGCTTATCAGTTTTTGAGGCAGATTATGGGACAAAACGTGAAAACAGTAATATGATGACTGCAAGATTATAAATGCAAATAGAATACTTTGTTCAGAGGGACAAAAAATAAAGGCATGAGGTAGATGGCTTGGAGAGAAGACTTCTTACAGAGGTATGTTTTAAGGCAGGTGTTAAAGGAGGCAGTAACTTATATTGAGAAGCATAAAGGATTCTAGGTGGACAGAATGGACAGAGGCACAGAGATGGTGACTTTTGTATTTTTGTATTTATAAAGCAGGTTAGTAAATCTGAATAAAAGGGGCCTAAATAGGAAAATAAGAAGAGATGGAATTTGAGAAATATGTTAACTGGTGGAAAGCAGAGGGGGCTTATGACTATGGTTGAGATTCAGGAGAGTTTGGAATTTACTATAGGTTGCTGAACAAAATATTTGAAGATGGTTTGGGCAGCAAAGTTGATGAATTAGAAACCAGATGTCAGAGCCCTTTTAGGGAGTAGTAGAGTATGTTGTGAATAGTGAGGGAATATAAAGCAAAATTGAAAATCGGATGAAAAGAACACATTTGAGAGACAGCGTGAATGAACTGGCAGGACTTTGGATTGGATTGAAGTGGGGAGTATTTGGGAAGGAGTCAGGAGTTAAAAATAAATTCTGATGTTACTGGTCTGGAAGATTTGACCGCCAAGTTATATTGTTGATTGTAATGGGAAAGTTGAGAAAGTGCTGAGATGGGAGGATAGATGAGTTCACTTTTTAAAAATTTAATATTTAGATTTTCTTGAAATTCAGCAGACAGCAGTTGGTTACTGGCAATCGTATTTAACTTAACAGTCTGTTAATTGCACTGTCTCAGTTTTTCTATGTCTAAAAATGCTTGATTTATTTTCAGGAGTAGTAAACTGAAAGTTTTTATTTATATTCTTTCCATTTCTCAAAAAGAAAATGATTTTTAATGTAAATTCAAAAGATCTCACACTTGAAATCTAGTTACAATAACCCGATGGTAATTTATTTGAAAACAATGAAAATATTTTTTGGACTAAGCTGTAACATAAGCATTTTAGATATTTTATACAGCCTTCAATCTTTGGTAATTCTTAAAACTAGTCTCATAAATAATGGTTATTTTAGGTAAACCTTGCTGTTTAAAATAATGTTAATATGCAGACTTCAGCAGAAATTAAAAGTTGATTTATTCATTTATTTACTTTTTGCCTTTTGTTTTGGTTGCACTAAGTGTTCATCCGGTTTAGAAGAGTATATTTGATTTTTTTTTAAAAGCTCAATGTGGTGTAACCTTTTTTTTTTTTTTGTCTGCATTCATATTCAAGTGTTATTAGATAAATGTTAATAGCTAGACGGTTCTTCTGTAGAGTCACATGATATTTTACTCAAAATGGAGGCAGTAAGGCGCTGTCTATGGTGATTTTTTATTAAAATATTAGTAATAAGTCTTTTGATAAACTGTTAGTGAAAATTTAGCTAGTTGCCTAGCTAAGTCATGAGGTTATTTCCTCATACAGGATTTTTTATATCAAATTTGGGAGAATAATAGTAGTTGCATATTGCTGTGCAGTATTTAGTTGCATGGTGGCTAAAGCCAAAGAGTAGGTGGCAACTTAGAGTTACTCTATTCCTGAGGGAGTTTAATCTCTTTGTGTCATAAAAATCAGGTTATTAGAATTTCACCAGTTTCTAGATTTTCTAGTGTGAAAGAGAGCTCATGTGTGAAACTGAAAACCAGAATTTTATCTTCATTAAAATTTCATTCCCTTCCCAACCAGACCTTTCCAGAGTTGTTAAAAAACTAGACCCTCATATAAGAATTGCATGCTGTCTTGTTAAATGTACCCCTAGAATGCTAATTGTGAAATGACTTAAAGGCACAAGGGAACCCAGAGGTTCATAAATCAATTCACGACTGATTGGGAATTGCGTTTAGAAAACGAGGTGACATCTTCTCATTTCATTTGCGTGCTTCAGCTGGAAATCAGCACATACTTGTACCCTGTGCTGTTTGCCCCGTGTTTTGGACTTGGGTTGCCAGTGTGAGAGACTGTTTTGGAGAAACAGGCAGGCTGGGGAAGCCAGCTTAAGTGTCAGCAGCAGATTCTGAGATCAGGGGAGGTCTGCTTTTGTGTGTGTTTTTTCTTTATGTGTAGAGAAGGCTGTGCCACAGTTCAGTGCTTAACACTCACGGGATAGTGGGATTGGGCAGGCTGTGGGACTGTGGAGTCTCTTGTGATGCTCCACCCTGCAACAGGAGAATGGAGGGGCAGAGCATGTGGGTGTGATGGGATTATATCTGGTACTAACAGGACCAACCTGATTTCCCAGATATTGTTCTACTAAGAACATAATCACCATGAGTAAATAAATTTATTGGTATGTTTAGCATCATTTTTCTAGCCTATTTTGGGGGGGGCAGTTGAAGGGAGTGGTGTGGAGAGGAAGGAAATTTTGCATGATTGCAAGGATAGAAATGTTTTCATGGTTCATTGATTTTAAAGTAGAGGTTGCAATCTTTGCTTCTATCTTGGGTTGTACAAATCATCCTTAGTTATATAATTGTCTTTGACTTCGGTTGAGTGTGGTATAGAAATGTTTATTTATGTGAAGACCTATGTGAATAGAGAGCTTCCCTGGTGACTCAGATGGTAAAGAATCTGCCTGCAGTGCAAGGGACACAGGTTCAATCTCGAGTCTGCAGGATCCCCTGGAGGAGGGCATGGCAGCCCACTCCAGTATTCTTGCCTGGAGAATTCCATGGACAGAGGAGCCTGGTGGGCTACAGTCCATGGGGTCCCAAAAGTCAGACATGACTGAGCACATACTCTCATGTGAATAGAAAAGCAAGGAAAAACTGACATAAAGGGGAACAATTTGTTTCCCCAGAAGTTTCTTATCATTAAATTGATAAAGATTGTTTATTTCTATTTATTATTACAGTTTTTATTCTAGTTTCTTTTTTTAATGAGTTAATATTCAGCACACAATGGACATTCAGTAAATTATTTCAGTTTATATTTATGTCTGTAGTATACTTCGTCTGGCCTAAGATACAAGGACATAACTTCGTAGATTTGGATTCTTAATTTACAGTCGCTTTTCTCACTTGTGCTTATGTTTTGGGGAGAAAAGTCTAGTTTCAAAGTTGAAATGCAAGTTGAAATTCCATAAATGGTTGTATCTTATATTTTTGGATTAAATACTTTCCTTAGAAGCATTTTAATTTGGTTGTATTGAGGCAGTGATGTTTTGGTTATTTTGAAACTAATTTTGTCAAACCAACTTTTCCTTTTCCATGTCTTCAGGATACCATGACCAACAATGGCACAAATATGAACCTTTAACATTTCCCTTATTAATATAGTCTGGAGTTGTTAATTTTTTGATTGTCCTTTCAGATCAGTTTAATAATGAAAAGTAAACATTCCTGACGAAGGACGTATTATTTTCCTAGAAATTTGTATTTTATTTTTAAATTAAACCTTTTTTTTTTTGGCTGCTCTGTGTAGCTTGCCGGATCTCAGTTCCTGGACCAGGGATTGAACCTGGGCCACAACAGTAACAGCCCAGAATTCTTACTACTAGGGCCACCAGGGAGCTCCCACAGAAACTTACGTTTTAGATGGTGATATAATTTAAATGAATTTACAGGCCTAGTAACGAATAAGTATGCCCTAAAGCCAAAGAGATGGTAGGTAGGCAGGTAGGCAAAAATATTAGTAACATTGGTGCAAAGCATTAACAGTAGTACTTCATTTTTCATTACCATTAATTGTATCATGTTGAACTCCTTGTCTCAGGAAGCCAAAAAGTAGGTTGCTTTAATAAAAAGGGGCCATGAATAATACATGATTGACGTGATATGCCTATTGAATGTTTATTATGTGCTAATAAGCACTCTGCCAAATGCAGCTGCTCACTTTAATCATTACAACTCAAAAAGTAGCTAGTACCTTTATCCTCACTATATAGATAGGTAAATGAGATTTAGGGAGGGGAAGCAACTTGTCCAAGATTACCTGGCCAGAAAATTTTTCTGTTATAATAGAATTCAAATATAAGCATTCTGATTCTAGATTTTCCCTTTATTGTATATTTTATAGAGAATGGATTGCTGTTACCTTAACACTTGGATTCCAGAGATAAGCTACCTTTTGCTTTTAGGATAGTCTTTCATTGATAATTTAGCAGTGATTGTGTAAGACTTACATGATTAGTAATGCTGTTGAAATTAGTTTCAGGCATGCCTGTTAGCAAATATAGTACTTAAATACTTATATTGGGGGAAAAAACCTCTCAATTCTTTTAAGATTTCAGGGAAAACTTGTTAAGACAAAGATTGAATTGAAAATGTTAAGGCTTATGGCAGCACAAAAAGAAAAATAAGTAGTGTATATATATATATTTTTGTTTAATGTTCAGTTGGAGCACTAGTTTTTATTGAAAAGTACTGATTGTCCACAGTAAATTTGATGTTTCCAGGTAATATTAAAATGTGATTCTCCAAATTAGCCATTATTAAGGATTATTATTTCTCTCCATCTCTTCCTATAGATTGTGAAGTGTTCTACTCTTGCTTTTAATATTTGACAGCAAACTTCAGGACATTTTTTTATTATTGTATGTACACAACCAATTATTCAAGTATCAATTGGACACTTGTTTTGTCTGGAACTGTGAACCTTCACAGTTTGTTATTATTATTGTTATTGTTATTGTTACACAGCTATGCATCAGTGTACGGTTGGGTTATTTGGAGTATCACCTTGTTGGAATTGTTTGGTATTTTACAGTCAGGAAGTGAACCAAAAAGGTTCCTGAGCAGTGAAAAGCCTCCCACAAATGGTGCATGCACTTTTTCTTATAGGTTATTTTTCGGCTTTTATTTAGAGTTCACTTTTCATTTAACACATAGTTCTAAATCATTCAGTTGTCTTTTTTTTTTTTCTTAAACTACAAATTAGAAGGGAATGAATTACACTGGTATTAAGCATTACACCTAAAAAGTTTAGACAGACAATGCAGGAAAACAGGTATATTGAGATTACTTAGTGTAGCCTTATAAAACTTCAGGGGAGATCACTCTGATAATTGTTCAAAATTTTGATTTCAAGAAGGTTACATTATAGTAACTTTACTCTTTTAAAAGGACAAAAGGCAGAAAAGTCTCTTCTGGTTAGCTGGGGTTCTCTAATAACTTCTCACTGCATTAAACAGCCTCTCATTTCTTTTTACTGACGTGATGAGGAAGAGAACTCGGTCATCTCTGTCTGGTTGACCAACTCTGGTTGATTTTCAGTGATACGGATAAAGATACTGAAGTTTTCAGTATGCTACCCCAGAGTATCATTTCCTGCTCTTTCTTCTATTGTCCATCTATATATTATTTCTCAGCAACAGCATTTTATGTGATTTAAGATTTGTTGTCTTATTTTTTCTTTTGTATATATGGAGTTGCTGTTAGGATTTTGATATGCTCATACCTTCTGTTGATCCTTGTGGAATACTTAGAAGGCACTGCATAGAGTCATTTAATCTTTCTTATGATTGGCTATTAGAGTAATTTTATCAAATACACTTTTGGAATTGAAAAGGTGGGTATCTTAATTGTTAACTTGAAGAAAAAGAACAGTCATGATCAATTTCTTTTTTCTCTTTTGAAGGTCTAAGAAATTCTTTACCATCTGAGCTATAAGGGAAGAAATTCTCAAGGGCTTAATTGACTAATATAAGTGAGAAGATGTTTCAGATTTCTTTCCAAGGCAGGCTAACCTATGTTTTAAAAATGTAACTCCCCCTACTTCCCTTATTCCATAAAATCAGCTAATTCTTTTTAATTGATTAAGCACTGTCTTCATGATATGTGTGGAAGTTATTGAGCTGAGTCAAATTGCTACTACTAGACTTTTGAGTCTGTAGAGGCAGCACCTAAAGAAGTGCTGGAGTTATTTATGCTTTTGGCACCAGACTGACAGTATTGTGGGTGCATTTGGTATCTCATTGGAATTTCAAAGCTTTCACATTTTACACAGTATTTAAACTCTGAAGGAAAAAGGGAAACTTTGAGTTTGTAGGGTTTTAACAATAATATGTATATGTATATCATATTTACATGATGTATAGTAACAACCACAATAATAGTATTAATTGGATGCTGTATGATAGACAGTTTCATGCTTGTCTTATTTACATGTTTTGCATTTAAAAATTTACTCACATGATTCAAAATTTTAAAAGTATTTAGTGATGTCTTTCTCCTCCTCCTGCTCTGTAAGGAACTATCAGTCCTCTTTCCTGGAGATTCAGCCTTCCAATTTCTTAGGTATCCTTCCATGTGAAAGTGAAAGTCACTCAGTCTGACTCTTTGCGACCCTATGGACTGTATAGTCCATGGAATTCTCCAGGCCAGAATACTGGAATGGGTAGCCTTTCCCTTCTCCAGGGGGTCTTCCCAACTCAGGGATTGAATCCAGGTCTCCCGCATTGCAGGCAGATTCTTTACCAGCTGAGCCACTTTTATAGGTTATTTCTGCTATGGAATTATATTTTGTGTATACAGACCTAAATTAACATTTCCTTTAGCATAAGGTGTTAAACTTTAAATCAGTTATTCTAGAAAATTGGTATTGTTTTTTCATTCTAGTAGATTGCCAAACTCTTAATTTTTCTGAGTATGAGTTAGATGGAGAGTAAATACAAAAACGAGAGAGTGCTTCTCTTCATAATAAGAGGTAAAATAATAGTCAATAGTGAATACTTAGTGGCACATTTAAATTATTTGCTACTCTTTGTGTATTTGAGAAGTGATCTATAGTGTCATATAGATGTTATATGTTTTCTTGCTGGAAATAGTTCTGTGTTTCATGGTAAAGAAAAAGACAAAAGGTAATTGATACTCTTCCTTTAACTTGCCATTTTTTCAACATCTTAGATGAGAAAACCTGTTCTCTTGAGAGATCAGAGGCGCAGAGTGCGTCAATGTCAATGAAGCCTGTGCCTTTTACCTCTTTAAGAGCGCACGGTTTCATTCTGCTTCTAAACCAAGCATTCCTTAGTCTTAAAAAATAAAAATGTTTTTATTCAGTAATCCACTGTATCATATGATTTAAAAAATCAAATAGTGCAGAAAGTCTTATTATGGAATTTTAACTTCATTTCTGTTTCTTAGAGGCACTCTTAACTATGATAACTAGTGCCTCTAGTAATTTTATCATAATTTTAATAGCATGATATTTCTCTGCTTCTTAAAATTATTCTTGATATTATTCATTGTCATCCCTGCTGCTGCTGCTAAGTCGCTTCAGTCGTGTCCGACTCTGTGCGACCCCATAGACGGCAGCCCACCAGGCTCCCCCATCCCTGGGATTCTCCAGGCAAGAACACTGGAGTGGGTTGCCATTTCCTTCTCCAATGCATGAAAGTGAAAAGTGAAAGTGAAGTTTTTCAGTCGTTTCTGACTCTTAGCGACCCCATGGACTGCAGCCCACCAGGCTCTTCCGTCCATGGCATTTTCCAGGCAAGAGTACTGGAGTGGGGTGCCACTGCCTTTTCCGTTGTCCCTCTTCTTATCTTACTAACATAACTATACCACCATTTTTAGTTAATTATTTTATTTAAATCATTAAATGATTAATACTCTATCTAGACATTAAGCAGTATTCTTTGCAAAAGTGAATAGTGTACAGTGATTACGTTTCCTTTTTAAAAATGCATTATTGAGGTGTAATTCACATACCATAAAATTTATTAATTTAAGGTATACAGCTCAGTGGTTTCCAGTACTCACAGAGTGATGAAACTATCACCACAATCTAATTTTAGAATATTTTTAATCAGCTCCAAAAGAAACCCTGTATCCAGTAGTAGTCATATTTCCCTTCCTCCCAGTTCTAGGCAACCATTAATCTACTCTCTGTGAATTTCCCTGTTCTTGATATTTCTTATAAATTGAGTCATAAAATATGTGGCCTTTTGTGACTGGTTTCTTTTACTTTTCATAATGCCTGCTAGGTTGATCTGTGTTATAGCATTTATTGTTATTCCATTACTTTTTATTGCTGAATAATGTGCATGTATTTGTTTATCCATTCATCAGTGAACATTTGGATAGTTTCTGCTTTTTGGCTATTATGAATAATACCGAAACGAACATTTGTGAACAAGTTTTTGTGTGGACATGTTTTCAGATCTTTGGGGTATATACGTAGGAGTGGGATTGCTAAGGTATGGGAACTCTGTTTAAAATTTTAAAGAGTTATGTTGTTTTTGAATGACAATCACATTTCCTTTGTTTTCTTTCACTTTTTAAATATACTTTTTGGTTGACATTTTCTTTTTCTTGCACAGCTTGCAATGATCACAGATTTGGTTTTGTTTTTTTTTTTCCCCTCAAATTTATTAAGCATCGTCTAGACTGCCCTGCCCTACTTTCTTTCCCTGGAGTGTCCCTTTTCCTAGAGCCCTCTCCTGCTGGGATCTGGCCTGGTTCCTCCCCAGGTCCCTGCTGTACAGCTGTCACCCTCTAAATTCTTTTGTGGCTCTTTATCTCCTGGATCCCATGTCTTTGCATCCCTGAGCAGTTCTTACCTAACATAGTTTCATGACATCAGCCAGCAGTGCCTGGAGTATTAACTGTTTGGTAAATGTATCTGGAAAAGTTTATGGTCAGTTGTTTTTTTCACATTTGCTCCAAAAGAGTAGTTAAGAAACTGACACACTTTTTTGGCAGGTGTCTCATCATTTTAGTGTCTAGACATTGAGGCATAGATGTTTGGAAGGTTGTTTGTATCACGATCAAGTGATTACTATGCCAACATGAAGGAACAATATGAAGCAAGTACAAAACAATATAAATGTTAAGTAGTTGTTTAAACCAGACCTCTTCAATAGAAATATAATGCAAGACACAAATGTGGATCACATGCATGATTTAAAATTTTCTAGGAGCCACTTAAAAAAAAAAAAAGAGTAAAAAGGCAGGTGAACTTAATTTTAAGAATATATTTTATTTAAAAGTAGTGTATCCCCAAAGTATTATTTCAACATGTAATTTACTAATGATAAATTTTGCATTCTTTATTTGGTACTAAATCTTCACAACCTCAGTTCAGTTCAGTTACTCAGTTGTGTCTGACTCTCTGTGACCCCATGGACTGCAGCATGCTAGGCTTCCTTGTTCATCACCAACTTCTGGAGCTTGTTCAAACTCATGTCCATCGAGTCTTATCCTCTGTCATCTCCTTCTCCTCCTGCCTTCAGTCTTTCCCAGCATCAGGGTCTTTTCTAAGGAGTCAGTTCTTCACATCAAGTGGCCAAAGTATTGGAGCTTCAGCATCAGTTCTTCTAATGAATATTCAGGACTGATTTCCTTTAGGATGGACTGGTTGGATCTCCTTTCAGTCCAAGAGACTCTCAAGAGTCTTCTCCAACACCACAGATCAAAAGCATCAATTCTTTAGCGCTCAGCTTTTCTTATAGTCCAACTGGCACATCCATACATGACTGCTGGAAAAACCACAGCTTTCACTAGACTGACCTTTGTTGGCAAGGTAATGTCTCTGCTTTTTAATATGCTGACTAGGTTGGTCATAACTTTTCTTCCAAGGAGCAAGCATCTTTTAATTTCATGACTGCTGTCACTGTCTGCAGTGATTTTGGAGCCCGAGAAAATAAAGTCTGTTACTATTTCCATTGTTTCCCTATCTGTTTGCCATGAAGTGATGGGACCGGATGCCATGATCTCAGTTTTTGAATGTTGAGCTTTAAGCCAGCTTTTTCAGTCTCCTCTTTCACTTTCATCAAGAGGCTCTTTAGTTCTTCTGCCATAAGGGTGATGTTATCTGCATATCTGAAGTTTTTGATATTTCTCCTGCCAGTCTTGACTCCAGCTTGTGGAATCAAGCTGGAATTTGATGCCAGGCTTCATCCAGCACGGCATTTTGCATGATGTACTCTGCATATAAGTTAAATAAGCAGGGTGACGGCATACAGCCTTGACGTACTCCTTTCCCCATTTGGAACCAGTCCATTGTTCCACATCCGGTTCTAACTGTTGCTTCTTGACCTTCATACAGATCTCTCCGGAGTCACGTCAGGTGGTCTGGTATTCTCATTTCTTTAAGAATTTTCCAGTTTGTTGTGATCCACACAGTTACAAAGGCTTTGGCGTAGTCAATAACACAGAAGTAGATGTTTTTCTGGAACTCCTCTCGCTTTTTCTGTGATCCAATGGATGTTGGCAATTTGATCTCTGGTTCCTCTGCCTTTTCTAAAACCAGATTAAACACCTGCAAGTTCTCAGTTCATGTACTGTTGAAGCTTGCTTAGGAGAATTTTGAGCATTACTTAGCTAGTGTGTGAGATGAGTGCAGTTGTGTGATAGTTTGAACATTCTTTGGTATTGCTTTTCTTTGAGATTGGAATGAAAAGTGACCTTTTCCAGTCCTGTGGCCACTGCTGAGTTTTCCAAATTTGCTGGCATATTGAGTGCAGCACTTTCATAGCATCATCTTTTAGGATTTGAAATAGCTCAACTGGAATTCCATCACCTCCACTAGCTTTGTTCATAGTGATGCTTCCTAAGGCCCACTTGACTTCCCACTCCAGGATGTCTGGCTCTAGGTGAGTGATCACACAGTCATGGTTATCTGAGTCATGAAGATCTTTTTTTTATAGTTCTTCTGTGTATTCTTGCCACCTCTTCTTAATATCTTTTGCTTCTGTTAGGTCCATACTATTTCTGTCCTTCATTGTTCCCCTCTTTGCATGATATGTTCCCTGGTATTGCTAATTTTCTTGAGATCTCTAGTCTTTCCCATTCTGTTGTTTTCCTTTATTTCTTTGCATTTTGTTTTAATTGAAGGCTAATTTTGTTGTTTTCTGTCAAACCTCAACATGAATCAGCCATAGGTATACATATATCCCCTCCCTTTTGAATCTCCCTTCCATCTCCTCCCCATCCTACCCTTCCAGGCTGATACAGAGCCCCTGTTTGAGTTTCCTGAGCCATATAGCAAATTCCGTTGGCTATCGATTTTACATATGGCAATGTAAGTTTCCATGTTACTCTTTCCTCACATCTCACCATCTCCTCACCTCTCCCCGTGCCCATAAGTCTATTCTCTATGTCTGTTTCTCCATTACTACCCTGTAAATAAATTTTTCAGTGCCATTTTTCTAGATTCTGTATATATGCGTTGCTGCTAAGTCACTTAGTCGTGTCTGATTCTGTGCGACCCCACAGATGGCCTCCTACCTGGCTCCTCTGTCCCTGGGATTCTCCAGGCAAGAACACTGGAGTGGGTTGCCATTTCCTTCTCCAATGCATGAAAGTGAAAAGTAAAAGTGAAGTTGCTCAGTCGTGTCCGACTCTTAGCGACCTCATGGACTGCAGCCTACCAGGCTCCTCCGTCCATGGGATTTTCCAGGCAAGAGTACTGGAGTGGGTTGCCATTGCCTTCTCCAGTATGTATGTTAGAATATGATATTTGTCTTTCTCTTTCTGACTTACTTCACTCTGTATGATAGGTTCTAGATTCATCCACATCATTAGAACTGTCTCAAATGCATTCCTTTTTATCGCTGAATAATATTCCATTGTTATATGTACCACAGCTTCTTTATCCATTCATCTGTCAGTGGACATCTAGGTTGCTTCCATGTTCTAGCTGTTGTAAATAGTGCTGCAGTGAATAATGGGATACATTGTCTTTTTCAGTTTGGTTTCCTCAGCGTATATTCCTAGGAGTGGGATTGCTGGGTCATATGGTGGTTTTATTCCTAGTTTTTTAAGGACTGTCCATGCAGTCTCCCATAGTGGCTGTATCAGTTTACATTCCCACCAACAATGCAAGAGTGTTCCCATTTGTCCACACCCTCTCCAGCATTTATTGTTTGTGAACTTTTTGATAATGGCCATTCTGACTTGTGTGAGGTGATATCTCATTGACGTTTTAATTTGTATTTCTCTAATAATGAGTGATGTTGAGCATCTTTTCATGTGTTAGCCGTCTATGTGTCTTCTCTGGAGAAATGTCTGTTTAGATCTTTGTTCCCACTTTTTGATTGGGTTGTTTGTTTTTCTGGTATTGAGTTGTATGAGCTGCTTGTATATTTTGGAAATTAACCCTTTGTCAGTTGTTTCGTTTGCTATTATTTTCTCCCATTCTGAGGGTTGTCTTTTCACCTTGCTTACAGTTTCCTTGGCTGTGCCAAAGCTTTTTAGGTTTAAAAAAGGTCCCACTTTTTTACTTCCATTACTCTAGGAGTTGAGTCATATAGGATCTTGCTTTGATTTCTGTCGTCGAGTGTTCTGCCTATGTTTTGCTCTAAGAGTTTTATAGTTTCTGTTCTTACATTTAGGTCTTTAATCCATTTTGAGTTCATCTTTGTGTATGGTGTTAGGAAGTGTTCTAATTTCATTCTTTTACATGTAGCTGTCCAGTTTTCCGAGCACCATTTATTGAAGAGACTGTCTTTGCCCCATGGTATATTCTTGCCTCCTTTGTCAAAACTAAGGTACCCGAAGGTGCATGGGTTTATTTATTGGCTTTCTATCTTGTTCCATTGGTCTTTGCATTGATCATAGAGGAAGTCTTTCTTATCTCTCCTTGCTATTGTTTTGAACTCTGCATTCAGATGGGTATATCTTTCCTTTTCTTCTTTGCCTTTAGCTTCTCTTCTTTTCTCAGCTATTTGTAAGGCCTCCTCAGACAGCCATTTTGCCTTTTTGCATTTCTTTTTTGGGGGATGGTCTTGATCACTGCCTCCTGTACAACGTCACAAACCTCTGTCCATAGTTCTTCAGGTACTCTGTCAGGTCTAATCCCTTGAATCTATTTGTCACTTCCACTGTATATTCGTGAGGGATTTGATTTAGGTCACACCTGAAAGGTCTAGCGGTTTTCCCTACTTTCTTCAGTTTAAGTCTGGATTTTGCAATAAGGAGCTCACGGTGTGAGCCACAGTCAGCTCCCGGTCCTGTTTTTGCTGACTGCACAACCGAGTGGGTGTTTCACTCTTACTGCCCATCCTGATTTGGAGTAGTCACATTTTAAGTGCTTAGTAGCCACAGGTTGAGCAGTTTAGAATTTTTCAGGAATTATGTTATTGTATACTATTGTTGTCAATCTGCCTAATCATATATTCAAATACATATGTATGTATATAGTCTACTTAGTCTAAAAGAATAAATAAGGAATAGATAAGATATATATATATATGTAGTTTAAAAACACTTCATTGATTTGTCTAATTGCTTTGTTTTGTTTTTAGTCATGTCTTCAGATTTTTGAAATTTTATGCCATATTAAAGAGGTTGAGAGATTTATGTTCTTCAGAAAGGTGCTTGGTGTAGGAGGTAATGATTTTTTCCCCTTATTTTAGCACACTTAAAATGTTTGTTAAAACTGTTATTGATATACTTGCTAGATGTTACTGCCATGATTGTCCTGGTCCCAGTGGGTTCTTATTTGTCTAAATATTCTTTGGCATAAATTCTCTCCTCTTGCTGTTTTGGAGACTCACTCAGCTTTCAGAGTTTCTTTCTTTTTTTTTTTTTTTTTCTTTCAGAGTTTCATATGCCACCTCAGCTATTTAGTTTTCCACACATTTGCATGTACCTCCTATGGCACACTTTTCTTGTGTTCTGCTTTATCTACTTTTCTTGTTTTGTCTTTCCCAGGTCAGTATAAATTTGAGTATGGCAGTAACAGTATTTTAGTCACCTTTGTATTTCCTCAGTGTGGAACACAGTGCTTTCTATGGTAGTTTACTTAACACATATTTTGAGTTGAAGGCAATTTGTTGTGATAGTTACCTGAATACTATACATGCTAGTTACATGATGTTAGAGTTTCTAGGTCATCAAACGATCACTGAGGTTTTTGGACACATTTTAAAGCTTTGATATAAGAAATTAGTTTATGAAGTTAAACCTAGGTTTTTGTTTAAACACAAAGGAGCAATAGTAGGGAAAGAAAAGAGAGATATAGACACTGTTTTATATTATGTGCTTAGCAGAAGAAGGGTGTGAACTCTGGATGGAGTGAATGAAAGAGCTCAGGTGCTCGGTTGCACTGGTTGATGAGCATAATACCTTTGAAACACTGAGCCTGTCCAGCTAGTGCAGTACCCCCAAGCCTTCCAGAATTTTATTTGGAGTGGGTGAGGGTAGAAGAGAGATTTACAGTGATGAAAAGTGATGTCAGTTTCCTTATTTTTACCAAATAGTTTATTCTGTGAGAGACAAAGTAGATAGACAAGTAAATAGGCCTATTTTTATATGAACCGGCCCTTTCACCATGGGTATACTTGGACATGTAATTATCTTGTCGGGATTTATGAAAACTTTAATTTTTACAGGGCCTCTTTTTATGTCTCTGAGTAATTTTTTTGTCTGATATGCTAGTGTTTATTAGTATATCAATTGAAGAGCTTTCCCAGAGAAAGTAAGAAATATTAGTAAACAACTTGGGCTTTCTTTACTAAATAATCCAGTTTCTTAAATAGCTGTAAATTTTAGCTGTCTATATTGAGTTTTGAGAAAGCATGTTGTCAGGGTAATAATTTGGTTTTTACTGATCAACATTCTATCTGCTTCTTTGACTGGTTGTATACATTGTGAGATGTTTGGCTGACTAGGGCAGGGATTCTTGGAAGAGATTCTGTTTTCTCTCTAAGTACCAAATGCTTGCTGTGCCATTGAAATCTAAGAGTAGGAGTTACTAATGAAGAAAGGATAATTTAAATTCAGTTGAATATCAGGGATAACCTTTATTGGGAGGGTTTTGAGAGTTTACAGTATATGTTTACCTCCTGTTAATTTATAGAAAATGGAAGAATGGCTCTGCACTTTCAAAGGATAGAGGAAATGTTCTAGTATTATATTTCAGCCATAGTGGTGAATGAGTACTTAGTAAGAAACAAATGGTATGATTTCTAAAGTAGGAGCAGGTGGGCCAATTCCTGAGGTCCTTAGAGAAGAAAGATCCCCAGAGGCAGAGGATCTCTGATCTCATTGTCTTTATATGACATCAGTATAAATTATACAGCTTTTCAACTATCATGTTAACTTGAGAGTAAGATATTGTTTAAAATTGTATCTTTACTTTGTGTCCCAATTAACAACAACAACAACATATTTTTGTTTCTCACATATACCTGGGAAAGTCTGTGTACTTTAAATGCTGCGTTTGACCATAGGAGTGAGAGTTGGGGAAGAAGTTAATAGAAAAAAGTTTATGGTAATGATGAGTATTGAGTTAGCATTAGCTAACTGAATAGCATCTAGCATCCCTAAATGCTAATGATGGTAGCTCAGGTCTTAGAACTAGAATAATTCAGATTCAGCTACCCTTTGCCTGTTTACTGTGTGCCAAGCACTTTACTTCATTTAACTTTCATATGCTTTGAGGTAATCTCTTCATTTAATGGATAATGGAGTTAAAAACACTTTATTTGAGTTATTCTGAAACTCACAGCTAGTAGGTAATAGTTTCAGCATGTTGAACTCAGGCCACCAGACTTTTAAGTGAAAGACAAAAAGTTTTTCAGTACTTAGTAGGTCAGTACACTATACTAAACAATTCATTACTATCTTATTTCATCTTTACCACAGTTTGGTAAGGCAAATATAATTTACAAATGAGGAAACAGGCTTAGAGGGCCTTACACAGCCAGGAAATTTCGTAGTCATACTTTGAATTTATACTTTTAACTGCTGCTCTATATGCTGTTTATAATTTGGAAAGAAAATAGGAAAATTCTGGGGAATTGGTTGAGCTAAGGTTTCCTAGGGTAAGGCGTTGAAACTTTTACTTTTTATTAATTTTGCTTACCAAGGAGAAAGTAAATTGTCAGTCATATATAAGTAAATTGTTGTATCCTTTTGAAGTAAAAATTTTAAGAGCAGATACCTTGCTTTAAAATTAATACAAGCTGTCTATGAATTAGTGTCTATAAGAGATGGGTAACAGATTTGGTTGAAATCCATATTGCAAAGTCAGTTATAAGCCGGATCCCATTATCATTGAGGAAATTGAGGCTTAGACAGGGTAGGTCACTTTGCCAAGATTTCATAACCAGCAGATGGCAGAGCTTGGAGTCCAACCAAAGTAATTTAATCTTGAGCTCTTATTAACTACTTTACTGTCCTAAGTGAATGTGAATGCTGTGCAGAAATGGAGCCTTGCTACCTCTGGTAACTTGAAGACACCAGTTTCTAGTTTAACACATCGTAGCTTGACTCAAGACAGGCATTAGAGTTTAGCCACCTGTTTCAGTCTTTATTGTTTCTTGAGATCACTTGTCTCAATAATTTTTGTTGTTTCTTTTCATTATTCTTGCACATGAAGGTCTTCTTCATCTAGTTGGTGCTTAAATAAATGTTGAATGTTGAAAAATCAGAAATATAAAGTGTTGAATCTTGAACATAGAGACCAAATTTTATTACGTCAGTTCATAATCATGTTTTTCTAAGGAGTATTTTTCTAGCTTTTGAGGGTAGTTAAATATTATTTTTACCCACTCCAGTGTTCTTGCCTGGAGAATCCCAGAGACGGGGGAGCCTGGTGGGCTACCGTCCGTGGGGTCGCACACAGTCAGACACGACTGAAGCAACTTAGCAGCAGCAGCAAATATTATTTTTAAAGGTTGATTTATAGTTTTCATGACTTGAAAACTTCTGAGGAACTTCTCTTAGTTGAGTTGTCTTTTAAGTGTCAGATTACAATAAAATCCTTTGATGATACAAAACTCAGATACAGTATAATTGGCTCCCATTCTCTGTACTGCTTTTTTTCTCTAAAGATGAGGCTAGGTATACATTATGTTTGTAATAATTTAGTTTTTTTCCTGTAATTCTGGTAAATGAACTTCTTATTCCCTGTCCCCTCTACTCGATAACTGGAAGACGAGTGGAAACATACTGTTTTATTTTTTTGTTACCATTGCAGGAACAGGCTCTGTTGTATTTTTCAGACCACACTTATAAGAAGATGTCTAGGTTTTAATGTGTAGTAGTTTATAGATTTTTGTTGTTCAATCAGTAAGTCATAGCCGACTCTTTGCGAGCCATGGACTGCATCACTTCAAGTTGGAATATTCGTATATGCACAGGACACTTACCTGCCAGCTCAACTATCCAGAATGCAGGCAGGAACTAGATAGTGGATAAAAATGAACACTGAAGATCCAAAAGAGCTATCATAGAATCTGAAGCAAAGTGTCATTTTGTTTTTTAACCTACATAAAGGTCCTTTGGTCAGCATTTCCTACACTAGTTACTCTAATCAGTGTTACACTGTAATATCTGTTCTGTGACTGTAGAGGTTTAGGAAATCCTGTTTACTGGATCCCTCTAAGGGTTTGTATTCCTTGAATCATGCTTTGGAGTCTTTGCCTAAGGTATTTGTACCTTGCTTTTATACTAGCAGAGAAGGGAGCGGAGCCAGCATTTAAAGAACATTACTCTGTAGAACCTAGGTGATATCTCCATTTAAAAGACAGGGAACCTGAGGCCCTTCTGGAGGATTAAGAACACAAAACTGGTAGCAGGGCAAAACTAGGAATGGGTCCTTAATCTGATTCCTATATCTTTCCTCTTTTGACTTTACTGTGCTACTGTATAATTGTAATGAACTACCTATTTGGGTTTTACACTTTAGAAGCAGCAGTTTAGTAGTAATACTAGGAAAGAGACTAAAGCTGTGCCCGACTTAGGGAGGAAGGAAAGGATAATAAATTTACTACTTGACACATGACGTGTATTCTTTGCTAACTCAGTGCTCCAGAGGGGAAGGTTTCAGAGAATACTGGGTAAATTAAAGTGCTTTTGGAGTGAGATTTGATAATATCTTTAGCCACTCCAGTATTCTTGCCTAGAGAATCCCATGGACAGAGGAGCTTGGTAGGCTACAGTCCACGGGGTCGCAAAGAGTCGGACACGACTAAGCGACTTCACTTTCTTTCACTTTAGTTACCTGTAGTCTTTATGTCTATTTTTGGGATTATAAGACCAGGACCCCCTCTTTGATCAGCTATAGTGGGCTTAATTACTAACTTTTTATAGCTTCATTTTCATAATCTGGGCATGGTGATATTAATACCAACCTTTGTGTAATTGTGATGCTTAAAGGAGGTGATTATGCATGTAGAGTGCTTGACAGTGTCTGGCACAGAGTAACCTTAGCTGCTGTTAGTTATTAATAAAAATAAGTAAGGCTTAGGTGTAGGTTACCTCTCTGTTCCTGTTTTTTTTTTTGTTTTGTTTTTTAATGAGTATGTGTAGGGTGGTCATAAGGAAAGCCTCCAGTCTTTCTTTAAACTTATTTGAGGAAAAATCATCAGATGCCCTTGTAAAGACGGGTGTTCCCTTCCGGCACTTTGTTTTTTTGCTTTTTCAGATGCCCTTTTTTTTTTTTTTTTTTTAACAGCCCGGTGATTTGTGGCATCCTTGTATTGTCAGATGATGGTTAGCATTTTTACCAATAAAGTATTTTTAATTAAGGTATATACACTTTTTAAAGACATAAGGGTATTACATACTTAATAGACTTACAGTGTAGTGTAAGCATAACTTTTATGTGTGCTGAGAAACCAGAATTTCATCTGACTCACTGTTTTGCAATATTCACTTGATTGTGATGATCTGGAACTGAGCCTGCAGTAACCTCCGAGGTATGTCTGTAGTGGAAGTCCTATCTTGAATAGATAGGGCATTAAGACAGCTACAATTCCAGTTAGGGATCTTCGGCGCTTTTTTTAGTGAGTACTGTTTAATTAGCAGGTGTTGACTTAATGTCCGTAAAGTTTTTGTTTGTTTTTAATATGAGATATGTATTTTGAGTAGATCTGATGTCTGTGACTCAGTCTTTTTATACTGCTTATTTTTCTCCTGAAAACTGTTTTCAGGCTAGTTTGTATGTGGTGACACTTTGGTTTGTATTTGATCATCAGTTGCTAAATGTTTAACTGTGATGGAAAGACCAGATTACTATGGAACGTGAAGATGTTTTTCTTCCAACTTGAATGTCTAATGGTCTTGTTCACTAGAATTAAATAGTGTGAAGTATCCTCTGAAAATCTGGAGAACTGTTTAGAACCATTGAAAACCACCAAGACTATTAACTGTGGATTACGTTAAGGAGAGATTTTTTTCTCCTTCAATTTTTATTCCTCCTCCAGTTCTGAGGAAGTGAGGGAGAGAGCCTCCCCATCCCCACCCCACCCTGAAAATTTTTTTTGTTTTCCTAGCTTTTTATTTCCTGCTTTGAAATAGCCAAGATCCTTGGGGGCTCTAAGAACACCAAATAATTTTCACAGCCTGAGGCAGAGTGATTTTCTTGGGAAACCTTTTCTTATGAAATAAAATGCTCTTTGTTCTTGCCAGGACATTTTTAAAGAAACAGCTGGTAGCAGCCCCTCACTGCCTTGTCACTGACTAGGCTGAAGGCAGGGAAGAACGAGTCACAGGCTCCTTTCTCGTATCCTCCTCTCCTCCCTCTCCCTTCCCACTTAGTTCTTCATTGGCACTGGAAAAGTTTGCTGACCCTGATCTATTAATAGATCGCAGTATCTGATAGTGGTGATATTTTATTATTCCTTCTGTTTTATTTGCTGGAGTTGTTCTTTAGAAAAGAACTTCTTTACCTCAATCAATTGTATGATTATTCTGAGGTACAGCAGAATAAATGCCCTTTCTTTTCCTAGTATCTGACGCAGGCAGTCAGTGGCCAGTGAGGTGGGTTTTTGTTTTTTAGTATAATATGAACACCTGATTTTGAATATATTTTTTTTAATCCATTGTGATTGCTCTTTTAAATTCTCAAATTGTCCCAGCTAGTGGGAGCCCCTTCCTTTTGGCTCCTGTATTCCTCGATAAAACCACAATTGATAACCTTGTTTTCTGGTATAGAAAGGTATTCCAGGCTTATCTTGTACATCACCTGCCTCAGATCTAGAGCCAGTTATTTCTCTAAGGGGTTTCTGATTCTTTTTAGTATAAAATAATATCTAAAGACCATTATCTTTGTTGCTACTGTTGAGTTTTTTGTAGGCCCTTTTATTGGACAGAATCGCAATGGCACCCCACTCCAGTACTCTTGCCTGGAGAGTCCCATGGGCAGAGGAGCCTGGTAGGCTACAGTCCATGGGTTGCTAGGAGTCGGACACTACTGAGCGACTTCACTTTCACTTTTCACTTTCATGCTTTGGAGAAGGAAATGGCACCCCACTCCAGTGTTCTTGCCTGGAGAATCCCAGGGACGGGGGAGCTTGGTGGGCTGCCGTCTATGGGGTCGCACAGAGTGGGACATGACTGAAGTGACTTAGCAGCAGCAGCAGGATATGTATGTGTGAGTGATTTTTCTTTTTGTGGTAAAATAAACAATGTAAATTGAACATTTGTATTTTAAAGTATACAATTCCTTGACATTAAGGACATTTACAGTGTTGCGTGTCCATCACCACTATCTAGTTCCAGAACTTTTTCACATCCCAAAAGAAACCCTATTAAGTAGTCACTCTGCATTCCTTCCCTGCCACCCTGCAAGACACTGGCACTAATCTGCTTTCTGATTGTGGACTTGCTTGTTCTGGACCATTCATAATATTCATGTAACATGTGATCTTTGTGTCTGGCCTCTTTCACTTAGCATAAAGTTTTCAAGGTTCATACATATAGTAAGTATCCGTCCTTCATTCCTTCTTATGGTTGAATGACATTCCATTGTATGGATGTACCACATTTTGTTTATTCAGCTGATGGAGGTTTGGGTTGTTTCCAGATTTTGGCTTTTGTGAATAGTGCTGCTGTGAACATTTGTGTACAGATCATCTTTGAACACTTGTCAGTTTTCTTGGGTATTTAACTGAGGAACTGCCAGTCTTCCATAGTGGGTGCATCATTTTACATTTCCACCAGCAGTGTATAAGGGTGCTAATTTTTCCATATCTTGTGCAACATTTGTTATTTTCCATGTTTTGATAATGGACGTCCTAGTTAGTGTAAAGTGATATCTCGTGATTTTGATTTGCATTTCCCTAATGATTAATGATGTTTGCCTTCTTTTGGTAGGCTTGCTGATCATTGGTATATCTTCTTTGAAGGAATGTCTATTTAACTTCTTTTCCCATTTTTAAATTGGATTTGTCTTTTTGTTGTTGGGTTGTAAAGCTGCTTTAATATTCTGGATACTAGACTTTTATCATATACATGATTTGAAAATAAATTCTGTCATTCTGTGAGTCATCTTTTCACACTCTTGACAATGTATTTAGATGCACAAAAGTTTTAAATTTTGATCAAGTTGAATATACCACTTCTTTCTTCCTTATGCTTCAGGTGTCATACCTGAAAAAGTATTCCCAAATCCAAAATCATGAAGATCTACATTTACCCATTTTTTTCCTGAGGATTTTATAATCTTTTTTCTTATTTTTGGCCCCTAAACCATTTTTGAGTATATTTTTATATATGGTATGAGGTGTTAGGGTCCAGTTGTCCAAATTTCATTTGTTGAAGAGCCTGTTCTTTTCCTATTAAAGTCTTGGCACCCTTGTTGATGATCAGTTGGCTATAGATTCATGGGTTTATTTGTGGACTCTCAGTTCTGTTCCACTGCTCTATATTTCTGTCTTTATGTCAGTACTATACTGTCTTGGGGGCTTCCCAGGTGGTGCTAGTGGTAAAGAACCCACCCGCCATTGCAGGAGACATAAGAGATATGGTTCAATCCTTGGGGCTGAAGATTTCCTTGGAGGAGAGCATGGCAACCCACTTCAGTATTCTTGCATGGAGAATCCCATGGACAGAGGAGCCTGGTGGGCTACAGTCCATAGGGTCGCAGAGAGTCACAACTGAAGTGACTTAGCATGTATGCACACTCTTGATTACTATAGCTTTGTAATAAGTTTTGATATTGGAAAGTTTAGGTAGTCTTATGTTTTTAGAAAGGTTGTTTGGGCTATTCAGAGTCCTTTGCAACTTCATTTGAATTTTACAATCTTCTGTAGATTGCTTTGGGTAGTATTGACTTTTTAATAAGTCTTTTGATCTATGAACATGGCATATCTTTCTATTTATTTAAGTATTATCTAATTTCTTTCAGTAATATTTTGTAGTTTTCAAGTCTTGTACCTCTTTGGTTAAATTTATTCATAAATGGTATTTTATGCTATTAGATTTTTTCATGCTATTGTGAACTGAGCTGTTTCCTGTTACTCTTTTTTGAGTGTTCACTGCTTAGTGTGTAAAAATACAAATGAATTTTGTGTTGATCTTATATTTTACAACTTGACTATATTTGTCCCGTTATTTCTCATTTAAATATGAGAAAATACACCATGAGTTCATACCAATATTTTCAAATAAGATTTTGTTGCAAATTTAAGCATTTAGGATTATAATATTTTCCCTTTAACTTTATTTAAATTTATAGCTCTTTTAAGCTGCAAGTATTGGAGAATAGTGAATTACTTGCTATGTTATTTTATGTATACATATGCTTGTTAATATTATTTTGAGCCTATTTTAGAAAATGGCAAAAACAGTCTTAAGAATTCTTATAATTAATACAAATTCTACTAGGCATTTACAGTCATTTTTTTTTACAGTCATGTTTTAAAAGTCATTTGAAATGATTTTTCTTCAGGTTTAAGCTGCCCTTTTGATACATAGTTTGGTTTATTCATTTTACTTTCAGTTATTGGGAATATTTTCATTTTGATTTACTTTTGATTACTTTTGTTATATAAAACATTTTCATGGCTCCAAAGCTACAGTATGAAGTATAGTCCGAAAAATCAAGTTTTATCCTCTCCTTCCCTGTAGTTGATCATTTTTTTTTTGTTATTTACCAAAAAAATGTATAAAACTTAGTCATATTTCTCTTTCCTTCTTAGATAAAGTTTTGCACCTTGTGTTGTGTTTTTTTTTTTTCTTAATGAAAATCCCAGAAATCACTTGTAGTATAGAGTGCTTTCTCTTATTGCTTTCTATACCTGCCTAACAGTCTGATATTTTAATTTAAGCAGTTCCATATTGATGACATTAATATATTACATAGAGAAATTTTGATGGGACCCAGGTTCCTGGTTCTTCATATGGTAGTGAAACTTTATTTTATTTATGAAATAAAGATACTATTTTACCACAGATACTCAAAACAGTATAGAAGTGTACACAATAAAATATGTACAATTTGTTTCCCATCTGCTCACTTTCCCTTTATTCCTGTCTCCAGAAATTACTAGTAGTGAGTTAGTTCAAGATATTTTTATAGGAGTGTATAGGATTTAATATACTATGAATACTTTTCAGACAAAATTGGGATCGTGTCATGAATATTTTGTAACTTGATTTTTTTAGTGTAATATTATCAATTGAACTTTTAATTTGGATAGTGAAGAAGACTCAGGAGTATAACTAAGACAAAAATGATCTGTGACTTTTTTCTTTCATTAACACAGGTAATAATATATTTTGTGTGTATGTGTATGTATATAGCTTATTAAATTTTTTGTGTTGTAATTCTGCTCTAAAATCCAGAAGGTGTGTAGTGTGTATAGCTATATCCCCCTCAAACTTATGTTTGGAAAGAAATTAGAAAAATTTTATTGTATTCTATTGTGGCTTATGTTTGGAAAGAAATTAGAAAAATTTTATTGTATTCTATTGTGGCTTA